>NW_020837951.1:621842-817627 GCF_003676395.1 Aethalodelphis obliquidens
TGTGTGTGTGTGTGTGTGTGTGTGTGTGTGTGTGAGAGAACGCCCCACACCTCTATGCAGAGCCAGCCTCTGTGTGTGTGTGTGTGTGTGTGTGTGTGTGTGTATGTGAACGCCCCACACCTCTATGCGGAGCCAGCCTCCTGTATGTGCCAGGTGGGACTGTGGGGGCAGGTGTGCAAAGCAGGCCCAGCTGGGCAAAGGGAGGACGCTTCCTCTGCACTGGCCGCTGGATGTGAGTGCAGCCAACGGGGGAACAAGTCAGTCCAGCTGGCCCCTGGTGCCTACCTGATCCTCTGAGGTTATGTGAGAATGGCCTGGGGGCCAGCCTGGACTGGGGTTGGGACAAAGGCTGGCCGCAGTCACGATCAGGTATGAGGACCGGAGGAGGGTCTCCTGTCTGGCACTAGAACGACCTGGATTTGGAGAAGAAACTTTGTCGCCTGGTTGGTGAAGGCAGGGTAAAGATGACGGCGACGTAGCCACAACAGTGTCAGTAGCAGCTACCGTTTATTACCGAGGGCCATCTCGCGCGCTGGGCACAGGGCTCAGCATGTCACCAACGAGCCCAGGAGGTGGTGCTGTGACGGCGCCTGTCCTTCAGATAAAGGCCCCGGCTCCCCGAAGGGAGGTCACAGAGGAGGCAGGGGCAGAACTGGGGCCCAGCTTGGTGCTCTGCGTCTCCAGGGCCTGGCTGGGCCCACGTCCCTTGAAGCTGAGGGGCGTGTGCTGACCCTCCGGCTGTTCAGCGTCGCCACTTGGATCCTGACTGGCCAGGTGAGCAGGCCCTCTGTGGGCTGGGCCTGTGCGGCAGGAGCCCTCCCCTCGGCTACCCTGACCTTCAGGGAACACACGCTGGCCCTTATCTGGAACGTGGGCAGGTGGGGGGCCTGCAGCCCCGGCCCAGGGCTCCGCCCACTCCAAGGACTCGACTCCCTGCCATTGCACCCGTCCCGTCCCGCTCCTGCAGGCAGGCCAGGTGGGAGGGCGGCGACAGCCCGGCAGCAGTGTGGGGCCTGTCCATCGAGGGGCACTTGGGGCCCGTGTCACAGAGCTCCTCCAGTGCTGTCCTGGGCGTCAGTGGCTCATGTCCAGGCAGCAGGGCAGTCTGGAGTCCCTGGCTGGGTCAGATGCTGAACACAGGCTCCTGGGTGGCCCTGCCCTGGTGCTGGGTCTTGGTTGAAGGCTAGTGCCCCGGTCACCCTTGGGTCCTTCAGCCTGGTCATCGGGCCTCAGGGCACCAAGGCTCGGGCCAGCCTGGGCCTCCTGTCCGCTGGCGGCCATGGCTGTCCCAGACCCAGGCCGTGCTGGTGGCGGCCGTGACGGGCTCTGCTTAGCGGCGGGAGCTGTCCAGCAGCACGAAAAGCAGCCCCAGCAGCGCGAGTGGGGCGAAGATGAGCAGCAGCCCCAGCAGCTCGAGGGCCAGCAGCCCCAGCAGCGCCAGGCGGCGGGCGCAGGGCCCCCGTTCCCGCAGGGCCCAGAGCCGGGAGCCCAGGCAGGGCGGGCAGGGCAGAAAGGGCAGGCAGCCTCGGCTGCCCACAGGCCCCGGCAGGAAGCGCAGCTGGTAGCGGTGCTCTAGGGAGGCCCAGGGCCCGGGGCCCCGGCGGGGCGGCATGGGGAGGGCGTTGGGCGCAGGGCGCTGGGGCCCATCGGCTTGGAGCAGCTCCTCCTGCAGCCGGCAGATCGCCCAGTCGAGCGTGGGTGTTTTCTGGCGACACAGCGGGCAGCACACCCGGCCCAGGTCAGCACTGGGGGCTGCACCCAGCAGCCGGTGCAGGCAGCCCACACACAGGCCGTGGCCGCAGTTCAGCAGGGTGAGGCGGTGCTCCCCGGGCCCGTAGGCCTCAGTGCAGATGGGGCACTCCTCGTCCTCGTCCTCGTTCTCTGTGGGCCGGGCCCAGGGGCGGGCCGAGGCTGCGGCCCCCAGCAGGGGCTCACTGTCTGGAGTCCTGGCACCCTGGGGGCTCCCAAGGGCCCTGCTGTCCGACCCATTATCTACCAGCACTTGGCGCAGAGGGTCCAGGTGCTCAGGGCCCAGGGAGGCCAAAGGCAGACTGGTGAGCCCAGAGCTGAGGTCAGCAGGGCCATGAGTGGGGGCCCCAGGGCACAGTTCAGGGGCGGTGCCTCCAGGGCAGGGGTCGGGATGGGTGGGTGGGGACCCCAGGGCGGCGACGGGGCAGGCCGGGGCTGTGAAGGTCAGTGTGGCCCTCCGGGGCTGGGGCACGGCCTGGCACTGACCTTGCAGCGACCGCCTCCTCCTCCTGGCTCCAGGCCCCACTCAGAATAAACTTCACTCGGGCCCCAACAGCCGTGCCAGCTGCGGGCGGCTCCTGGGCCCAGCGTGCCGTCCCGTCCCCAAGAGGCTCTGCCAGGCCCAGCCGCAGCGATCCTTGTGTCAGCCAGCTGTATTCTAGGCGGCGGCGCTGTGGGCAGGCCAGCCTAACTCCTCCAGCAGGAATTCCACTCCCGGGGTGGGGACACCGCGCACACGTCTCTCCCCCACCAGCCTGGGCCCCGCCCCTCCCCTCCCACCCGAGGCCCCGCCCCCTCCCTCCCAGGGCCCTGGGCTGCTCTGCCCTGGGCTGGGAGGGGACGGTCGACGCCAGCCTTGCCCGGTGCCTCTCCAGGCCTCCCCCTACTGGGCCGTCAGGGCCAGGGCAGAACTTGTACAAGGAGGGCAAACAGCTGGCACCCACCGCGTGAGAATCGGGCACCGAGGTGTGGGGCTGAGCAACGGTGCCCTCGCGCCCAGCAGGGCGGGTGAGCTGTGGGCCCACCCACCACCTGAGAAGCACTATGGCACAAGGAAGAGCAGGTAAGAAGCGGCCGCCCAGAGCCCATCCTTTATTACTCAGGCTGTACGGTGTGGGCTGCCTGGGGGTCTCCTCCCGCTGCTCGGGGTCTGTGCAGGAAGGAGAGCTGACTGTCCTCCCAGCTGGGACTGGACAGGGAGAGAGGTAACAATGGTCTCCAGAGAGCAGAAGTCAGAGTGGCCGTGGCCAACAGCAGGACGGCTCCTCAGGCCCACGTCTCGGTCTGGAAACGCAGGGTTCGCTGGAGCCTGGCGAGGTAGGCGGCCGCGGCGGGGCCGGAGAGCCCGCCCTCCTCCTGGAAGATGGACGTCAGGGCGTCCGACACATCAGCTGGCATGTACTTGGCGTTGCTGGAGGGAAAGGCAGGCTAGGGCTCAGCACGGTCGGAGTCCCCAGGGGACTGGTCCCCCGCCACGACCTGCGTCCGGGCTCACCCCGCCAGGTAGAAGTGAGCGCCCCGGAGATCCAGCAGCCCCCACACCAGCGGCCCGAGCTCCCGGAGCCGGTGCTGCACGTACACCTTCTGCTCCTGCAGGGCGGGGGGACGGGGTGAGTCTGCGCCCCCAGCGTCCCTCCCCGCCCCCCACACACCCACCTGCTCCCGGGAGAAGGCCGTGACGAGAGTCAGGCAGCCCCGCGTCTGCAGCTCCTTCCACTCGGCCTCCCAGTAGAAGTCCTGGTCCCGCTGGCGGCAGCCGAAGAACAAGACGTTTCCTGGGGAAGCGCGGGGGCCTTGAGCCAGGACTTGGGCCCTCGAGGTTCAGCCCGGCCGCCACCCCACCTGAGACTCTGTGCTCACCGGTCTCACCCTGGGCCACTCGCTCCTGGATGGCCGCTCGGAAGGGGGCCACGCCAGTGCCTGGCCCCACCATGATCACAGGCGTGTCTGGTGTCTTTGGGAACGTCAGGCCCCCGGACCGCACCCACAGGGGCACCCGAACAGGTCCTATCGCGGGAGGGAGGCGGCGTGAAGAAGCTTGGAGGCCCAGGGCCCTAGCCCGGGACTGGCTGTGGTGCACGCGGGGGAACGGGGCCTGCGCACGGCCCCCCGCCCCAGAGAGCCAGGGTCACCTTGCCCAGGGTCCAGAGACGCCAGCCAGTTGGAACAGAGGCCCCGGCGGGGCTCCTTGAGGCGCGTCTGGTACTGCACCACTGCCACGAGAATCTGCAGCCTCGAGGGGTGGGCCTGGGGGAGGGGACAGTGGGTACCCTGCCCTGCTTCAGGCTCCAGCCCCTTCACCCGGCTGGGTCCCAGTGGCCGCTGAGGGTTGGGGAAGGCCCGAAGCCCTCACGCAGGGCCCTGCTGCCCACCCTGGTGGCCCCGGCTCTGGCTGCCCCGAGGCCGGCCCCTCACCAGCAGAGAAGAGGCGATGGAGAAGGCCCGCGGCCGGATCAGGGGGATGAGGTCCAACAGGTAGTCCGGGGGGATGGCGCCAGCCGTGTGTGGGAAGTCGCACAGCACCTGGCGGAGACAGCCTCAGGAGGGCTGCGGCTGGAACGGCCACACACGCCCGCCCGCCCGCCTGCCCCTGCCCGCACCTCCAGGACCGTCCTGCGGGGCCGGGTGCAGTACTCGCACAGCTCCTCCTGGCCCTGGGCCGAGCTGAACTCCAGCAGCTTCTCCCGCTCGAGCTCATGGCAGGAGAGGCAGGCCAAGAGCTCAAAGAAGGAGCGGCGGGGGACGCTGGCGATGTCCAGGTACTGGGACACGAGGCGCTGAATGGAGCAGGGCTGGGGCAGCCGCGCGGGGCAGGGGACACCTGCAGTGGGGAACGGGAGGCTGTGGGGGGCTGGGGACGCGGGTGGGGGCAGCCCGGGGGCTGGGGACACAGAAGAGGGCGCAGTGCACGGTGGCAGCAGCGGCGGCTGGGGCTCACCCGGCTCCCGGGGCTGCAGCGTGAAGTGCTGGTCAGGGTCCAGGCCCAGTGCCTGACAGAACTGCTGGACGTGGCTGGCCGTGTTCTCGGGCTGTATCAGCACCACGTCGCCGGCCACAAAGCTGTGGGGGACACCCAGGGCTCTGGGGGACTTCAGAGGAAGGAAACAAGCGGCCAGGGAGGCCGGGGGCGGTCCTTGGTCCCCCCTCCCTGGCCGCCGTCTCTCTTCTCTTCCCCGCTGAGTGCCCGCTTTGGAAGAGGACCTGCTGAACCCCAGACCACGGTCCCCCCTGCTGCGGCCATGCCCCCCACGGGTCCCCAGGACCAGCCCTCACCTGACCCCAGAGCCCGTGATGTCGAACTCAATCAGCCGAACATCCTGGAAGTGTGAGGGGCCGGTGACCCTCTGATTGGTGACCATGGGTGCCAGGAAGGGCTGTAACTCTGAAGGGGGTCCCTGAGGGTCTGTCCCGGCCACACACAGCTCCTCAGAGCACGTGCTGGGGACCTCCTGGAGGAACTTCAGGGTGAACTTGGAGGGCCAGCTGTAAAGGGGGAAGACACTTGTCGGACCACTGGCCAGCCTGGACAAGCGGCCTGCTGCGCCTGCAGGCGCCGCCCCAAGGCCACACTTACGGGATTCCGGGCGGGCTCAGGCCGAGGTCAAGGGGCAAAGGGTGCGGCCCCAGCACCTTCTCCCACAGGTCGTGCAGCCAGGGGTCGATGGTGGCGTCGGGCCTGCAGAGAGCACATGCACCCTGGTCTGGGGACCCCGCTCCCGGCTGGGCCTGCAGGAGGGTGCTCCGCCCCCCACTCACCCCAGCTCGTGCTGGTCATCGCCCAGGCACACGGGCAGGAGGGCGCTGCCCCCAAGCTGCAGCAGCCGTCGGTGCAGCTTCTTGGCCACAAAGTTGAACCTACGGAGAGACGGAGGCTGGCGCTGACCCGGGCCCCAGGCGGGGGCAGGAGGGAAGCACCCAGCTGGCTGCGCAGGGTGGAGGGTCCCAAGTCTTCCTGGGGTCACTTCGCTGCTCCCTGAAGGGCAGCTCCTCGCAGAGCCACTGTCAACGGAAGGGTCTCTCACCCCTCCTGTGGGCGCGCCCAACAGCAGGAATGGATGTCTACGTTACGCACTGAACAGAACCCCTAAGCCCCCGTAGGCAAGGATAACTATGCCACCCATTTTCTGTCCTTTTCACCTGGACGACTGCAGGCCTCGTGCTGCGTCCGGCTCTGGAAGTGTCTGTACCCAGCGACCCCTCCCTCAGCTCCTGTGCTGCACAGTTACGGTTTTAATATCTTGGGAACCTAACGCCATGCATACCCTTGAACACAAAGCCCTCTGTACTTCCCCAAGAAATAACGCAGAGCGATAGCATTCTCTGCTTAGGACATGGCTACGTTGTGAAAACGTTGAAAGAAAAAAAGCCGGGGCAGGCAGTCCCATGGCCACGTCCAGGGAAGTGCTGGCTTCAGGGCGGCTCCCAGGGGCTGGGGTCTTCTGTGCCTGCCACCTGTTCGCAGCTCACTGTTCTATGTGCTCTTCGCAAACCCAAATGTCTCATGAAAGGCTTTTATAAAAGTGGGGGAAGAGCAGGTAGGCCTTTGCTGCCCTACGTCACACGGTGACAGGTGACGCTGGCTCAGACCTCGGACGTCCGGCTCCAAACATCACCTCCTGCCCTGGAAGGTGCCTTGGGCGTGGCCCCAGCCTGGCGCCCACCTTGCCGCCCTGCCCACTTCCTGCATGGATCTGGCCTGCCCTCCGAGCCCTGGGGCCTCTGGCCATGGAGGAGGTGCCCGCCAGAGAGTATCTGTGGGACGAGAACGCATGGCCAGGGCCACATCCCGAAGTGGGAGCCCTGGGGGCTGGGCCACCCAGCCCTCTGCCGGGACACCTTGTGCTTGGCCCCAAAGACAGTCTCTGCAGGCCAGCAGCCTGCCCACCCTTACTCACTTGGCGTAAGATGAGTCCCCAAGGCCCAGGACGGCAAAGTCCATCTGACAGAGGGAGGTCGATGGCAGGTTCCTCCGGAAGATGAACCTCCAGAAGCTCTACAGCAGGAGAGACCGAGCCCGAGTCCCTCTCCTTCCGACTGCAGGGCCGCCCGCTGGGCAGCCCGTGCAGCAGCACACCCGTTCCACTCCCCGCCCTGGCCTCCCTGCAGGCCGACAGAGGTGCTTTAAACAAAGCTCCCCTTCACCTTTGGCCACTGGTGACCTGAGCCCTGAGACGCTGCCCTCTGGGTACGGTCCAGGTTTCGCCTCACAGCCCACCTCCCTCTGCTTTGTACCTGGCCAGACAGAGGCCCCCTGGGGTGGAGGGGTCCTGGGCCTGTCGGGGCACAATTCTGCCTACTGGCCCTGGACTGCTCCCTGGAGTTCTCAAGACTTTCCTGCATGGGCCACCGCTGGGGACCACGCCTGCTCTGCCTCCTGAGACCCCCTGCTCATTCCTGCTTAGACCTTGTCTCAGGCAGGCTGTGGAGCCCCCCAGGGTGCTTCCTGAGAAAGGGTCCAGAGAAGATGCAATTCCCACGGCTTACGTCTGAAAACGCCGGGCCTCCCCTCACACTGCCTGGTAGACAGCAGGGCACACTTTACAGGAAATCGTCTTCCCCGAGAGCCTGAAGCTTTGCTCTGAGCTGGTCCAACCGCGTGATCGCTGCCGAGAAGCCAGCGTCGCTCTGCGCCCTGCTCTGTCCCTCGCTAGACACCTGGGCACTCTCTGCGCCCAGCAGTTGAAACCCACATGAGACGTGTGTCAGCGGGAGCCCTGTTCACACCCCACGGGCCCTTCCTGGGCACATGGTGGGCTCGCGGGCTGGAGACTCGTCCTTCAGTCTTGTTGCTTCCCTTGGTAATTCCCTCACCACTCTTCCCGTTTCGAGGCTACTGGAATAATCTCGGAATTCTGATATTATCTTTCATTTCCTATCTCGTTATATTCTCTCGGAGGATTTCTCAATGTTATCTTCTGATCTGGTATCATTTTAAGCAGTGTTTCCTCATCCGTAGCTCTGCCCAGGTTTTGCGTTTCTGTCCCAAGGGTGCCAAGCTCTCCCTTCTCGCAGATGGAACCCTGGCTGCTCTGCCCCCGCTCCGCCGGGTTCCGCTTGTGCTTCTCCTGGTCACTGTCCTTCACGGGGGTCTTTCCTTGAGAGCGTGGTCATTCTTTCTGCTCTATGTGTACTTAAGAATCTGATAGAGGGGGATTCTCTGGTGGCACAATGGCTAAGAATCCACCTGCCAGGGCTTCCCTGGTGGCGCAGTGGTTGAGAATCCGCCTGCCAATGCAGGGGACACGGGTCAAGCCCTGGTCCGGGAAGATCCCACATGCCGCGGAGCGATGAAGCCCGTGCGCCACAACTACTGAACCTGTGCTCTAGAGCCCACGTGCCACAACTACTGAAGCCCGTGTGCCTAGAGCCCATGCTCCGCAACAAGAGAAGCCACCGCGACGAGTAGCCCCCGCTCGACACAACTAGAGAAAGCCCGCACGCAGCCACGGAGACCCAATGCAGCCAAAAAATAAATAAATAAATTTATTTAAAAAAAAAAAGCACTGATAGAAAACCCCACGTTCGCGCCTGTCACCAGTGGGGCAAGGCCCTGGCTGCCTGGGAGGGCACACCTGGCCAGCGTCCTCAGAGGACCGTGACGAGGAGGCTGGGCTCTCCCTGTTCAGTGTGCAGCCGGTCCGGGGCCCCTGATCTGAGCCTCTCAAAGGAGCCTCCAGTCCGTGCTATGTTGGGAGGGCCCCATCCTGACCACTTCCGTAGGGTGTCCATCCCGGCACTCTGCCCTCCTTTATCCACCCTCGTCCCAGTGTCACTGTCACCACCTTCATGCTGTTGGATTCCGACGTGAAGTCTGTACCTCTGCCAGCTGACCTGACGGAGGTCTTCATCGCCTCCCTCGCCCCACCCTGCGTCTCTGGCATCCACCATCCTCCTGCCTTTGGTCTTCCAGACTTGCCTCCTCTCCTGTGCGTGCTCCTGTGTGGGCTCTCCCACAGCATCCCCACTCCAACCCAGTTCTTCAACCTTCTGCCTCCTTTCCCCCACCAACATTTAAACAGGCCTGCGTTTCTCCGTCTCACGAGTATCCTCTTTTTAACCCCTTAGCCCCACTCAGAGCAATAAGCCTTTTCGAATTGTTTCGTGTACAGACGTTCCTCAAGGCTTCTCTCCCCGAGATCACCAGCAGTCCCTTTGCTGATAAAGCCCAGCAATGCCTCTCGGGCCTCTCCCTGCAGCTCTGAGTGCCGGAGACCATCCTCTGGAAACAGCCAGCTCTCTGCCCTTGACCTTGGAGATGGTGTGCTCCCTCTTCTTGCCCATGGGGCCGCTTTCCCGCCCCTCACAGGCTTTTCTCCACCTTCCACGCCCTTCGTGCTTAGGGCAGCTGCCCTGGGGGAGGGAGGCGCCCCCTTTCTCTCGCCTCCACATTCTGGTCACTGTGACATCCACCTCCACCCCGGATCCTCACCGGGGCTCTAGACCAGCTGCGCGTCTCCACCCGGGTGATGTCCAGGCACCTCACCCTCCCTATTCTCTTGCTTCTGTGCCTGGAACCACCATCCATCCTACTACCTGAGCCCAATTTCCTGTCTTGATTCCACCTTCTTTCTCATCTTTGAGATATGATTACACATTCGATCCACTCTACCTTAACATCTCTGGAGTGGGTCCACGTTCCTCTACTCTGCCACCATCCTGGCTCAAGCCACCAGGCTCTTGGCTGCGCTGTGCACCCCCCCCCCCGCATTGTCCCTGCTCTCCTGCAGCCTGTTCCCCCTGCAGACAAGTGCTAGTTTTGCTGGAATACGAACGTGACCACGTCATCCCATGGGTTCCCTGGCCCTTTGTTTCAAGTCCATCTGCCTCCCTGTGACTGCTGGGCTTCTTGGGATCTGACCTGGCTGCCTGGCCCCTTCTCCTCTCCAACCCCGACCATCCTGAACTGCTTTCTGCTCATCCCAGAGGCCGGGCTGTTTTTCTCCTCTGCAGAGGCTGCTCCCTCTTTCCTGGTGCCTGGCTAGCCCCCACTTATCCTTCAGGACTTAGCCTATACACCTTTCTTCTGGAAAGCTCTCCCTGAACTCCCTTATTAATGCTCCCATAACATCTGGCATTTTCCCTGGAAGCATGCACTTCCTGGCATAGTAACTACCCATTCAACTCTTTCACTTTTGCTGTATTTTGAGTTCCGAAAGGGTAGAAACGTGACTACTGGGTTCATAGCCAGATTCCCAGCACTAGATTATGCTCGGAATACAGTGTGTGCTCAAAAGACGGTCAAAGAATCGAAGAATGTTCCCTGAAGGTCAGTTTTGAAATACACACAAGACCCATAACAGATTTATATATAGTCCTGGAAAAACATGAAAAGCTAAAGTGGTAGCCTGTGAAGAGTTTATTAAGATGGACAACCAGAGCCCCCAGCTCCACCGAAAGCTCTCCTCCCAAATCCATGGCTGACGTGCAGCAGATATAGTAGGGCAACTATTTATTGTGCTTCTCAAGACTTTCCAGGCAATGAAAATGGGGTGAGGGCCGAAGGCAGGGATCTGAGCTCCTAGGCACAGTAAGCCACTTCAGGTCAGCCTTACCTTCATGTTGTCCGGGGGCTCTCCTTGGCCTGTAGTTGCACAAACAAATATCACCAGGGGCTCATTTATCAGATTCACCTCAACAAAAAGACACATATGTAAGGCCTCGGGCTGTAATGACCAGGCATCCTCCCAGCAGCCTGGCTCCGTCTCCTTCACTCAGAGAGATGGGGTAAATGTACTTAACACCCGCGAACGGCTGGCCTGCCTTCTCTCTTTCAGGGTCCACCCTCCTACCTCACCCCCTCCTCCATGTGCTAAGCTGGCCGCTGTTCCCAAGCTTTCTCGGCCCCTAAATCTGCCGTAACGGAAGGGCCCGCTCTCAGACAAAACGCGGCGCCCTAGGGTCAAGGGCTCTGGGGGCCGGAACCCCAAGCCTGCTGGGTCTCCCCGCCGAGGCCCAGGGAGCCCTCACCACGGGGTAGGAGTCCAGGGCCTGCACCCGGCAGCCAAGCTCCCTGCGCCGGGCCTCGCGCCTCAGCCTCTCCGACACATCTTCGGCTGTGCCTGTCTGGCTGCCGAAGAGCACCAGAAGCCGCGTGTTCGGCATCGGGGTGCGCCCCGGGGTCCCCTGCATTCAGAAACTGGACCGGCAGGCAGCTCCCGCTGGCCCGGGCGGCCGGGATCGGCTCGGACTTCCGACTTCCGGCGTCGGCCGGAAGTGACGCCCTTGGGCCGCGCCCGGCGGGGCATGGCGTCCGAACAAGGCGGTCGTCGGCTGGCGGCCAGTGCTGGGTCCCGGGCGGGGGCCGGGGGATTGGCTGCATACCGGGGCCGAGGGCCGGGGCAGGCGGGGTCGCTTTCTGCCTCTCGCTGGCCGCGGCGGCGACGGCGGCAGGCGCCAGCGAGGCCCGTGGGGAGTGGCGGCGCAGCCTGGCGGGTGGCACCATCGGCCGGGCCCTGGCCCGCGCTCAACCGGCGCGATGCTTTTCTCGCTCCGGGAGCTGGTGCAGTGGCTGGGCTTCGCTACTTTCGAGATCTTCGTGCACCTGTTGGCCCTGCTGGTGTTCTCCGTGCTGCTGGCCCTGCGTGTGGACGGCCTGGCTCCCGGCCTCTCCTGGTGGAACGTGTTCGTGCCCTTCTTCGCCGCTGACGGGCTCAGCACCTACTTCACCACTATCGTCTCCGTGCGCCTCTTCCAGGATGGAGAGAAGCGGCTGGCTGTGCTCCGCCTTTTCTGGGTCCTCACGGTTCTTGGCCTGAAGTTCGTCTTCGAGATGTTGTTGTGCCAGAAGCTGGTGGAGCAGACTCGGGAGCTCTGGTTTGGCCTGATCACGTCTCCGGTCTTCATTCTCCTGCAGCTGCTCATGATCCGTGCCTGCCGGGTCAACTAGCCTCGCAGAAGATAAGCTAGAATGCGGGACCCCAGGCTGAGGTCCCACTTCCGCCGCACCGGAGGAGAAGTCTGGGTCTGAAAGCCAGCTTGTGCCCTGCTGGGTGCCCAGCTTTCTATCAGTCATCTCTGAAATGGTTCCCTCAGCAGGGCTAAAAAGAGCAGCCTTGATTCTTAAAACGTATTCCCTCTTATTTCATCCTTTGAATAGCTAATCTTGAATTGAGATCCTGAGAAGGATCCTGAGAAGGCCAGACAGTCCTGAACTCCTCTGACAGTTGGAAACGGCATATAAGTAAAATGTCCTGATGGGCTCTGAGTATTTTCATGGCTCCTGGGAAAGTACCCACTATGCAAAGGCTGCAAAGCTGGATTCGGATCTCCCCTGGCCAGCAGTGCTGACCTGAGAGCTTACTGCCCCATCTGCCCAGACAAGATTTCCTTAGATGCTTGAGCTCTAAAAAGTGTAAACCAGCTTGTGTCTCCTCCCCAGTTGCGCTGGGGAGGATGGCTCTTTCTTCATTCCAGCCCAGGCAGACAGGAGTATGTTGAATAAGCATGATCGGGACCCTATCTGGATATCTGTCGCCTGAGAAAAGAACTTGCTTTCGACGCGCTGCTTGTCTACCTATCCCAGCAGATTGCAGTGTCACGACTTTTCCACCACCTCACGGCCGGCACTGTTAGTGCACCTGAGACCTTTAGGCCGCCCTAAGGGACCAGAGAGAGGAACAGGTGCTCTGACGCGCATAGCCATTGAGACCTACACGTGGGAAGTTTGCAGATGGTCTCAGGCCATGCCTGTTGGCCTAAGGGCTTTGGTTTGATGCCAGTCAGGTGCCAAATGAGAACATTTGCTGAGATAAAAATAAAATAAGAGAATGTTTTGCTGAAATGCACAGTGGTTGCCTGACCTTTTGAGGGTGAAATGAGATGAATGCTGAGACGCTCCCTGCTGTGTGGTGTAGCTGGTTACAGAGCTGAGGTTGTGAGGGGGGGGTGCTGGAACTTGGCTAGAGCATACTGGGTGGATGGGGGCCAGTTCCCTTGGAGAATCCCTGCTTCCTGCCTAGGGAGCCAGGGTGAAGACAACCCAGGTGGACCAGTGTTGAGGACCTACCAAGCAGTTTGTGTGACATCAGAGTCTTTGTGGGCCTTGCTGATCTGCAGAGCAGGGGTCAGCAGTCTGTGGCCTGGGGTCTGTTCCTGTGCTGCCCATCAGCTAAGAATAACTTTTCCATTTTCAAAGGGTTGTAAAAACAAAGAAGAATGTGACAGAAAGCGAATGTGGCCTGCAGTGTACAGGGTCTCTCAGTCTTGGCACAGTTGGCCTTTTGGGTCGGATCACTGCTGTGTGTGCAGAGGGAGAAGCCGTTCTGAGCATTGTAGAGTGTTTAGCGGCATCCCTGGCCTCCACTCACTAGATGCCAATAGCACCCCTCACTTGTGACAACCACAAGTGTCTCCTGGAGGACAAAACTGTCCCTGGTAAGAACCACTGGGCTAAAATATTCACTGTATGGCCCTTTACAGAACATGTCTTTGGAGCCTTGTTCTAGTGAAGCAGCTTCATGACTCCTGTCCTGGGATGGATGCTGCATGGCCTGAACCATTGATATGCTTGAGTTGGAGGCTGGTGTAGTTTGTGCCACAGCTACAAAACTGTCTCCTACCCAGGATTGGCATAACTTGTGTCAAAGCCAGGTACAAGCTGACCGTTGGGAGCGGGTTTCCTTTTCATGTTATTCTTAGTTTGTGTGTTTTGTTGCTCCCCTGTTGTGTTCTGGTAGTTCAGGATTAGGTAATCCTGTCGGCATAGATGTGATGGGCATAAGAAGGCTTAGCTTCCTTCGGAAAGGTGATTTGAGCAGAGTTCTGAAGGAACACTTGACCTCTGGAAGGCCGTAATCCAGTTTCTTTTCTCCAGCTGAATAAACAGGGCTGTTAAAGTACCGTTAACGTAGTGGTAGCTGCAGACTGCCATGGGATCCAGAAGCTGCGAAGGGCCCTGGGTTGAAACCTGCCCCTGGTCTCTGCAGAGCCCCGGGCGCTCTTGGAGCCTGGTCCCTGGCAGGTTAGTGGTGTGGGACTCAGTAGTGTCATTTTTGAACATCTGCTGACTGTAGGGCAGGTGATGGAAAGGCAGGTAACATTTGTCCTTGCCTGTGCCCACCAATTTCCCCTTCTCTCCTTGGCTCCCACAGGCCTGAAAGATTGTGGTGGGCACTGTGCAGCCCTCCACGGAGAGTGAACTTCCTCACGGCAAGTAGGCAGAGAAGCTGTGCCCGCAGGGTTAGCCTTGGGATGGGGCCGGTTCAGCGGCTGAATGGAATACACGCCCTGGCTTTTGTGGCTCAGCGTTGGAGAGTTGTGGGCCTGCTTGTGTGCGAGGAGAGTCCCCTGCCTCTGTGCCTGCTCACAGCTTACGCACTCCCGTCCGTGTTTGCTGGGCCCTGGATGACAAAGTGCGGGTAGAGAGTTTCCACCACCTGTCTGAGCCACAGAGTGGATTCTGGGGGCCGGCAAAAGCTAGGGATTTCTGAGAAACCGGTTCCTCAGCACTGGTTGGGGCTCCAGCATTGGCATCTCCGTTAAGGCCTGTAGGGGACCGAGGACCGCAGGTGGGCAGTCCCTGGACCCGGAGGGTCCTGGACCGGGAGGCAAGAGGCTGGCGTGCAGCCGGCACACCGCCCACGGGAGCGGGACAGTCTTCCGGTCCCGGGTTGGCCCTTCCTCCACCGTGCTTTCCGCGGGGGTAACAGGCGGGCAGGGTGCTGGCACGACGAGGAAGGACCAAACCCGGCCAAGGTCATACGCGACCTGGGGCCCAGGGGTCCGACCCGCCCATCGGCCAGGATCCACTCCCTCCGGGCTCCGCCCCGCGGGCGCGGCGGGCCAAGGGAGCAGAGGCGGAAGTGGGGGCCTCCACGGAGCGGCGTGAGGCGTCGCGGGCGTGTCCAAGGGGGCCTCCCCAATGGGGCCGGCTCCAGCGATGGGCGCTGCTCCACTGAGGCCCGCGGGAAGGCGGGGTCGGGGAGAGCGTTCTCCAATCAGCACGGCTGGCCATCCTCCCTCCCATAGGTGAGGCTGCCGGGCGCGGGGCGGGTCTGAACAGGCCTCCCCCAATGGGCGGCGGTCAGGGGGGCGTGGCCGCGGCGCGAAGGCCGGCGGCGGGCGGCGGCCGCAGTTCCCGGCGCGCGCTGGCTCCGGCGGCCGCTCCGCAGCATGGCAGGCCTGGGGCGGCCGAGCCCGGCGCCCCGCGCCACGATGCCCGCCTGGAAGCGAGAGATCCTGGAGCGGAAGCGGGCCAAGCTGGCGGCCTTGGGCGGGGGCGCGGCGCCGGGCGCTGGGGCGGGCGCGGAGGAACCCGCGGGGCCGGCGGCCGAGCCGCTGGTGCTGGCCGAGAGCCTGGGCCCGCTGCGCGAGAACCCGTTCATGCGGCTCGAGTCGGAGCGGCGGCACGGGGCGCGGCGCGGCGGGGCCTCCGGCGCGGCGGGGCCGGGGACGCGGCCCGCGCAACATCTGCTGGAGCTGTACCGCTGCGTGCCCGGCGTGCGCACCATCCGCGCCGACAACATCCTCATTATCGAGTCGGCGCCCGGCTTCCCTCCCTCTCCCGTCCCCGGCCCTGGGCCGGGCCCGGCTGCCCGCATCCGCGCCGCCGAGGTGCTCGTGTACGAGGCGCCGCCGCCTCCCGGCCGCGTTAGCCGCCTGCTCCAGAAGTTCGACCCGCCGGCCGCGCCGCGCCGCCGTGGGAGCCCGGAACGCGGCCGCCCCGTGCCGCCGCCCTCCCCGGGTCCGGCCCTGGTCCCGCGCGTGGGCGAGCGCGCCGCCTGCTTCCAGCCCGAGCCCGAGCGCTGCGGCGCAGGCCCCGGCCCCGGGCCCCGGCGCAGCGACTTCCTGCACAAGACCGGCAGCAACTCCTTCACTGTACATCCACGGGGCCTGCGCCGCAGCGCGGGCACTCGCCCACTCCCCAACGGGCCCGCGGCCCCCGAGCGCCGGGCCGGCGCTGCCAACGGCCTCACGGGCTCCGCGCCTGGGCCGGGCGAGTGGAAGCCAAAGGTGGAGTTGGGGGAGGCCCCCGCCCACCCTCTCCCCAGCCCCGGAACCCCCAGTGCCACTCTAGCCGCGCCCCCGGCATTGCCCACGCTCAGCCCTGCTAGTGCCACTCCCAACCAGCGCCAGTGGGTCTCCGCGGCCACCAGCGCCAACGACTCCTTCGAGATACTGCCGGCCTCCAAGCCAGACATGGACACGATCCCTGCCGGGGACCTCCAGGCCCGGGCTCTGGCCAGCCTTCGCATGAACTCTCGAAACTCTTTCGTGTTCATCCCCAAGCGCAAGACCTCCGGGGCCCCTCCTGCGGAAGGGAGGCAGTCCGTGGGGCCTCCAGAGGGAGAAGTTGGCTGGGCCTCCCAGCACCAGGAGCGTGAAGCCCAGCAGGTGCCTGGAGCAGATGGTGTGTTTGCCGGTGGGAGGAGCCCCTCGGGGGTCGAGGAGGGAGGCTGCCCCGTGCCAGGCACTACTCTCGTGGACTGGACCGTTAGGTGGCAGAGGCTGTCTTCACCACCCCCGTCCCCACTGGTCGCCACTGAAGCTGAGCCTGCCCAGGGCTTTGGGGTTCCTGGCTTGACCAAGAATGGCAGGGAGCCTGGGAGGCCAGGGCTGCCCGTCACCTTCATTGATGAGGTGGACTCTGAGGACGAGGTTCCCCAAGAAGCCAAACTGCCCTGCCTCGGGGCTGGTGTGCCTCCCCAGTACCACCCACATCCCACCGGGCCTGGGCACCTGTCAGAGCTTCAGCACCGAGGTGGCAACACCTTCACGGTGGTGCCCAAGAGGAAGCCAGGGGCCCTGCAGGCCAACGGGGAGGCTAGGCCGAGGGAAGCTGAGGAAGAGGGGCCGGGCAGCCTTTCGGAGCCCCCTGCTGCCTTGGGGACCTCAGTGAAGAAGCGCTACCCCACTGTGCATGAGATTGAGGTGATTGGCGGCTACCTGGCCCTGCAGAAGTCCTGTCTCATCAAGGCCGGCTCTTCAAGAAAGAAGGTCAGTGGTGGCGAGTCACAGAGCTGTGGGTATAGCATGTGCCTTGTTCCCAGGACACCTCCTGGCCTGGGTGTGAGATGGCTTCTATGTGGACCAGAGGAGAGCTGGAGCTGGGTGGCCGTGTAAGCTCCAGGAGAGGTCAAGCTGTGGGGGAATCCCTGGCCTGGGTTCCAGCGGAACCCTAGTGACCCTGGGGCTGCGGGGACGGCTTGCCTGCTCTGTACCTTGAAAGGCTGGTGGGGAGGGTCAGTTCAGCCAGGGCTTCGTCTGCTTGTTGGTTCTCGGGGCCCTGTCTGGAATTGGCTGGGCAGGACTGTCCCTTTGTAGGTCCCGCTGTTGGCTCCACCCCGGCCTGGCTTTGAAGGGTGGCCTGGCATGTTTTTCTGGAGTCTATGCACGTAGGAGGTGCCAGGATGGAAGTGGAAAGGGACAGGAGACCTTTGATTTGGGTGGAGTCGGACACCTACTGTCAGTTCTCCAGAAGGCATTCTGGCCTGGAGCTTAGCAGGACTTGGCTTCGTGCGAGTGTCTGTTGAGCTCCTAGTGTGTGGCAGGCCTGGTCTGAGCCTGGGGTGTGACGCTGGGGAGTGATGAAGACGCTCCCCTCACTGGGGAGGAGAGACTGAGCATGGAGAGAGACCCAGGTGCAGGGCCAGGAGCCTCTTGGAGCCTCACTCTCCTGGCAAGGCTGCTTGGTGGCCTGGAACCCTCTGGGCCCAAGGAGACGTTCCTCAGATTCTTCCTGGTCATTCTAGCACCTAGCACCTGTGTCAGGCCCTGGGGCAAATTCCAAGGCCATCCCCACATGACTCCAATCAGCAGGCTCGCTGGGCGGATGCACCCTCCCCCGGAACTGCTTCTCTTCTGGCTGCTGGTGTCTCGGCTCCTCCCTGAGGCCACCTCTGCCCCAGCCTCAGTTTCCTGGGGGCCCTGGGGGACGGTGATGTGCCATGCGTCACTGGAGCCCCCTTACCCACTGTCCCGCTGGCGCTGTCTAACTAGATGCGGCGTCTTCTCTCTGTTGGCTTCCTTTGATTTCCTGCCTCGGGGTTGGTCTTGGCACTGCCCTTTCTCCCTGCATCATCCTCTCCTTCTCCAGTGAGGGCATCGGCCCTCCTGCCAGCTCCATCTGCCGGGCCAGGCATCCACACCCGTCCCCCGCAGCGCTTCTGGTGCGCCCCGAACCCCCGCCTGTCCTGCTCGTCTGACCTTGCCTCACCCTCTGCTCGGTGCTGCGGTCATCCGGTAGCTGTGGTCACCAGCCCAACCCCCATGCTTGCCCTCCCCACCTTGTCTGCTCCTCCTCCTGCTTCCTGACCCTTGATCCCAGCTGCTCTGGGAGGCGTCCTTTCCCATGCTAGCCTGGGGCGGTGGAGGTGACAGAAGCCTCCTGCTTTGTAGACCGAGGATACTGAGGCCGGTGGAGATTGGGGAGCTCGTGGGGTGGGACCCAAGTGTGAGCCCCTGTCCTAACCCGGCTGCCCTTATACTGGGAGCCTGGCCGCAGCCCGGAGCCTGGTCATTCTGTCCCCAGCTGGGGGCAGAGCCGTGGGGGTCACTTGGGGCTTGGTTGGAGTGAGAAGGGCACGGTGGGGGCCTGAGGGCCTCTCGAGGCAGGAACAAGTGATGGGAGGGAAGCAGGCCCCGGTCCAGCCTGGCGCTCGGGCCAGCGTGGCCCCCGTCTCTGTGCCAGCCTCAGGGGTTGGGGGTCCAGATGGATGGTTCCTGGCATAGCCGCGTGGCCTGGCTGGGGCCGTGCCGGAGCAGCACGACCTGCTGGGGGGATCTTCTGTCTGAGCATGCAGTAGCTGCCCTGTCCAGGAAGAGCCAGGACGCCTACGGGTGGGTCGGAGGCATGGGGCTGCCCAGCCCTTCAGAATGACCTTGGGCTACCCCTGGCTTTATCCACCCCTCGTCCCACTTGCCTGCTGCCCCTGGGCCTTGTCCTTGCCCAGCCCACTCCAGCCGGCCTGTGGTTTCTATCACTGTCCTGCTCCGCCCCCCCCACCTTCCAGGGACGTGGTGGCCTGGAGGCCAGCAGGACCTTGGCGACCTCTCAGGGCAGGGCTCCTGGTCCCTTTTCCAGGGGGCAGGTGAGGTGCAGCTCTTGATGGCGTGGAGCCTGCCCCCCGGGTTGCCACCTCTCCGGTGCAGGGTGTTGTGCTCTCACCTGGCCTTGGAGGGCGGCAGCCCTGCCCTGGGTAGTGGGCGCGCAGCCGGCCGGGCACGCGTCCCCACTTAGTTACCTCTTGGTGGAATCACAGATGCCCTCTCTCTCCGTCCCTTGCTGGCCCAGCCGACCGCTGCAGGCCGTCGCGGCCACACCCCCTCTCGCCCCCGCCCCCAGGCTGTCCCGGTGGGTGGGGCCGGCCTGCAGCTCCGCACACCTGCCTCCCAGGGGGTCGGCGCTGTGGGCCTCTCCCCTTTGTGAGGTGCCAGCTGGCTGGGCTCCTGCCTGTCTGGCAGCTCCTTCCCCTCCCCTTTGCCCTCCTCACTTTCTAACCCGCTGATCCCCTGCCCAGCCTGAGCGTGCCACGTCCCCACGCCCTCACCCTCGCCTGCGGTGTAGCAGTCACCCTCACCCCGACCGCTCGGGTCCTCAGATCCGAGGCGCCGCTGCCCTGGGGGCTTCTCCACCCGCTCCTCCGCTGGCGGGCGCGGCCTCTCCTTTCATCCGCTCTCCCCGCAGGCGCCGCCCCCAGTGGTCTTTTTGGACCCCGGGGACCACTGGAACAGGCCTGGACCCTCCTCCACTCAGCTTCCCCACTGGTGGGGGCGGGGGAAGGCTGCCCTTGATGCCCAGCAGGCGTCCCACCTGGGCTGCTGTGGGAACTTCTGGGGGGCCGTGTGTGGCCCCCAGAGCTCGGGCTGAGTGGGGGATGGCACGTGCTGGGGAGTGTGGCGTGGGGCGGGTGCTCACCCCAGACCGGGGCGGCTGGAGCCCAGCTCCCAGCCCAGACTGCAGGGTGGACACCCTTCAGTAATCCGAGCTGGGCGTGCCGGGCAGGGTGGGGTGAGGGGAACAAAGGGCTCTCTCCCCGTGAGCAGCGGGAAGTGGGCCGAGCCAGGACCCACCTGCTGGCTGCACAGTGCAGCGGGCAAAGTCCCTGAGCCCGGTGAGCAGGTGTGTGCTAGTGCCAGCCCCTGGCTGTGCCCCCCGCCGGTTCCGTCTGCCTGGGGTCTGGAGGCTGCCCCCGCCGCCCGGGCATTAGGAGTCACGTGGGGTCCTGTGACCCACAGACCCGCACTCACGAGGAGCCTGGAGACTGAAGACGAGGTGGGACGTGACCGGAGCCTCGGGCCCCAGCTGGGCGCCGACAGGCCTGTGAGCCCCGCCCCTGCCTGGCCCGGCTGTGCCAGGCTCCGGGCCTGCTTGCACCCAGCCCCCTCGGTCTCCCTGCTCAGAGCTGGTCATGTGGACTAATGAGGCCGTGCTGATCGGCTGGGCCCTGGTAACTGGCCCTTCCCTGTCTTCAGTGGTGGGGGATGGGCCCAGAGGGCTCAGGGTCATCAGGGACAATGCCACGTACCCAGGAGCACTGTTCGCTGCGGGGCCCAGCATTGGGCCCCGGTGCTGGCAGCCCCATTCTGCCTTGGGCTCCTCCTGGGGTCTCTGTCCCCAGGTCTCAGGGAGCCAGTCTTGGGGGGCCCAGGTGACTCCATCCCCATAGGGGCCACAGGATCACCCCACACAGCTGCCCAGGTGGGACGCGCTGAGTCAAGGGCAGCCCCCAGCCCAGGGCAGGCCCCCTGTCAGTGGGGAAGCTGAGTGGAGGAGGGTCCAGGCCTGCTCCAGTGGTCCCTGGGCAGTGGGCGGGCATCTGTGGGCTCTGGTGATTACCCCGTGCCAGGCCTCTGCTCTGTTTGGCCTCGGGGGGGGGGGGGCGGGGGCAGCTGGAGGTCCGGGTGGGGCCCATGCGGGGACAGTCACGAACATCTCCATCCTGGTTTGATCCATCTTTGGTGGCCGTCTGCCCATCTGCTTGCGTCCCTGACTGCTTGTCTGTGTGGACGACCGGGGCGAGGGCAGCAGCGACAGGGCTCGCGACCTGCCCAGCAAGTGCCTGTGTGGGCCGTGCTGAGACGCGCAAGTCCAGAAGCTCGGGGGGCGGGCGGGGATGCCCATGGCTGTGCGGGGCTGTGTGTGCCCGTGGGGTGGTGGGAGGAGCGCATTGCGCTCCTCTCTGGACACTGGCTCGGCAGGGCAATGCCTTCTACTCCTGGCCGGCCCTGCACATGTTACTCTGAGGCTGGGGTCCCTCTGCTGCCCAGGGCTGCAAGCCCGGCCCTTCTGCGAGGCCCCTCCCCGTCCTGCTGTCCCCAGGCCCCAAGGTTCTCTGCCTGGGGGCCCGACTCCCGCCCCTGGCTCTTTCCAGGGGAAGAGGAGGAACTTGAGCTGGCTGCGGTGTCCTGTGCCCTGGAGTTTAATATTTCGAGCTCCAGCAGGGCTGCTCCCATCTGCTGCAGGCGGGCAGCTCTCGTATTCATTACCGCCCTGCCAGGCCCGGCCGAGCCCTGCCGAGCAGGCCTTGGGGGACGTGCGACTCTTGTGGGGAGCCTAGTCCCGGGTCTCGGAGGGTGAGGATCCTGACCCCCAGTGCCCAAGTCCTTCTACCAGTGCCTGTCCCCATAGCCCCTCAGAACCGGCAGCCTAGTCTGGCCTCTGAGGCCTTTGGGAAAGATTTGCCGCGCATGGAATTCTGGAGCCTGCAGAGGGGGCAGGGTGGACGTGGGCCATGTGGGCAGTCGCTGACCCCCACGCGGTGCAGCCTCGGGCTACCTACCTCTGACTCAGTCTGCAAAGTGGGTGATAGCACTTGGGGCCACTTTCCTGGGGCTGGCACGTGGCAGCCGCCCGGCTTCCATGCGGGACCTTGGGGGCCTGGCTTTGGGTGTGCCGGGCCCTTGCCCAACAGTGGTGGTCCGTGCCGAGCTGGGTGGGCAGGAGCATCCGGGTGCCTGGCAAGCTGGGACGTGAACTCAGCCCTGGAGAGAGGCACCGGCCAACAGGAGGGGCTGCTGGAGGTGTAGATGTGAGCTCCCCAAGTGCAGCCTCACCTGGACCTTGCTCCTGCCAGGGAGCCTCTGGCTGGGAGATGTGGCTGGTGGTGCCCTGCCCCCCTGAGAAGGCAGACCTGCAACCCTGGGAACGCCTTAGAGGCTTCTGGAGACCCTGAGGCTTTGGGCTCCTGGGGCTGGCTGGGGTCTGGCCCTTGGGAGGGGTGGGTCACTTGGGATGCGGTGATCCTGGGGTGGGGAGGGGATGGGTGAGGCCTGGGCTGCAGGTGTTTGGACATCCTGAGCCTGCAGCGTCCAGGTGGAGGGGACTTCTCTGATGAGGGGCAGCCCCCCACTTCTCAGAACCTTTGAAGGGCCAACGGAGTGTTCGGCTCTTGCGCTGGTCTGACACCCGCGCTGTACCCGCTCGGTCCCGCTGGAGGAGCCCTGTGGCTGGGCACAGCACTTTCACTGGCGTGCCTCCTGCCCTAGATGAAGATCTCCTTCAACGACAAGAGTCTGCAGACTACGTTTGAGTACCCCCCCGAGAGCTCCCTGCAGGAGGAAGAGGCAGAGGCTGAGAAGGGGAGAGACGAAGAGGAGGAGAGCGAGGAGGGGGAGGGGGAGGGGGAGCCGTCCGGCTCAGACCCGGCAGCGGCTGCGGCGGAGAAGCCCTTCGCGCTCTTCCTGCCCCGAGCCACGTTCGTGAACAGCGTGGGCCCCGAGAGCCCTCGGCTGCCGGACAGGCTGCCGGACGGCAGCTCCGGTGAGTGCCTGCCTGTGGGGATGGGCAGCCCAGGGGGTGGCCCGGGCCACACGATCATGCAGCCGCACATCCACCGGTGTGCCTGTCGGCCCGCAGGCCTGTCCAGCTACACTCCGAAGCACTCCGTGGCCTTCAGCAAGTGGCAGGAGCGGGCGCTGGAGCGTGTGCCGAGCACGGAGGAGCCCCCGTCCAAGGAGGTCATGGTGAGCAGGGTGGGGCAGGAGGGCGGACGCCCAGGGAAGCGGGGCGTGGCGGGGGGTGTGGGCGTGGTGCTCCAACGCCTGGACAAGCCCCATCGACCGCCTCTGTGTCCCTCTCTCAGCTCACCCCTGCCGGTCAGAATGACCTCGCGGACTTCCGAAGCGAGCCAGCCCTCTACTTCTGAGCCCCGCCCTACCAGGATGACGAAGGCTGAGCCCCAGGTGCCCGGGAGCTGCACCCCTTCTGCCCCACCAGGCCTGCCCTCCTACATCCCGCTCTCCCTCCCCGGGGCCTCCCAAGTAGGCCGGTACTCGAGGCCTGAGCCTGGGGCACCTGGGACTCACTCGACCCCGGCTCGGGGGCACTGCCTGTGGGGGAGGGATGGTGTCCTGCTGTACGCCATGCCCAGCGGCTGTCGGGTGCGTCTGGGGTGGGGGCTGACGGGACCCTGACACCACCCCCAGCCCACACCCCATGTCAGCCACTCCGTTTCTGATGAACGGCAAGTCTTTTCCCGCCTCTGATGACCCAATAAACAGCCCTGGATGAGGCCGCCTCTACCTTCCTTGCGTGGTCCTCGGCTGGAAAAAGGGGGAGCGGGGCTCAGGTCTGCAGGGCTATGCTGAGGCACTGGCAGCTGGGAGGCAGCCACCCACGCAGGGTGTGATGCAGGCCCAGCTTGGGTTTCTGTGCCCGGGGGAGGCAGTCCCGGGTGACACCCCACACTGCACAGCCCTGGTGCCCCAGGCTCTTTCCCCACCCCTGTGGCCCTAGTTGCCCTGCTTCTCCTCCCAGCCATCCCCTTGGCTGGGAGAGGGACTTCCCTGTGCCTACCCTGTGAGCACCCCCAGTCTCTGGGGCTCCCCTTGCCTCCCAGAAGCGGCTCAGTGGGAGCTATGGTGGGAGGTGGGACGCCAGGTAAGCTCTCTGGGGTCTGGAACTCTCTGTGGGCCCGGGTGGTTGCTGCAGCTGTCGGGTCCGAAGTGGTTTCCCTGAAGGGCCAGAGCCTGGGGGTGGACGAAGTGCAGGGCAGGTGGTGGGCAGAGCCTCAGGGATCTTGCCTCCTGTTTGGATTGGAAGGTTCCCTGACCCACAAGGGCCTGCAGGAATGCTGCGGCAGGCAGACCACTCCCCTGGGGTAACGTCAGCAGGGAGGTCTGATAGATCTGGAAAAGTGACAGAAGACAGCTGCCCACTAGGGAGCGGCTCCCGGCTGGGCTGTGGCTGTGCCGAGACCGGCCGTTCACAGTCCTGGCGTCAGACGCAAGTCTTTTCCTCTTGGAGCGTCAAGCCCACGGGAAATGCCACCTGGCCAGGCTTGGGAGGAGGAAGGCGTTTTCTTGGGAATGGTGGGCCCAAGTTTCTGCAGACCTTCTCAACCAACACATGCTTCCCAACCCCCCGATCCCCCACGGACAGCAACTGCAGGGACCCCATGGGGGCTGACAGGCCAAGGCAGGTGGACCCATGGAGGACTCGGGATGGAAGGCAGGGCCCTGGGCTGCATGGGAGACTGGCCTGTGACCAGAGAGTGGGAGCAGGGGTGCTGCTGTCCGGCAGAATCTGGAATTACTGAGCTGGGGTGCAGCCACTCCCAGGGGACCTGAGCGCAGGAAGAGCGTCTCCTTGGGCCAGGCCTTATGCTAGAAACCAGGACCAGTGGCCCTGATGGGAGAGGTGGGTGACGGGGGTCACATGAAACGCTTAGGGGCACCCTTAGCTCTGAACGCAAGGCCGGTCACAGAGAAAGCCATCCCTTCACGGAGGAGCCGTATTACAACTGGACAAGGATTCGTATTTTGGCTCTAGGGGGGCCCGGCAGCCCCACACTCCTGACACAGGCAGCAGGCTGACGTGGATCTCTACAAAGACAATCTTTACTGACAGTCACAGGCCCCAGGCAAGCTCTGAGGTGAAGGAGGGCCCCAGCCCCTCCCACACTTGCCTGGGCACCTGCGGGCCGAGGGAGGGGTGACAGGACTCCCAAGGTGCTGAGACCAGAACCGGGCCTTCCCCGCGGCCCCAGGCTGGTGTGGAGGCCTCAGTGGGACCCTGAGTAGAGCTGCCCTCTCCAGCGCCTGTGTGAGCTCAGAGCCAGGATCCCCACCTGGTGGGCTGTGCTCAGGTCTTTCCTGTCACCCAGAGCTGGTGAAGGTTGGCAGTTGCCTCTTGGCACCCCAGACACCAAGAGGAAGACGCTGCTGCCGTGAAGGACAAAGATGCTTTGAAGACAGACTTGCCGGGGGCTGAGCCGTAGAGGGGGCGCAGTGGAGGCAGGCCCTCCGCCTCTGGCCTCATCAGCTGTCCTTGCCTCCGCTGCTCCTCTGCTCGGGGGCTGCGGCCTTGGTCAGGTTCCCCGCTTCCCTCTTCAGGACACTAAGCAGAGTCTGCGAGCTCTCCAGGATCTGCGAACAGAGACACCAGCCGGTTAGCACTGCTCCTCCTGTTGGAAAGCTCCCGTGGCCCGGCCCCCCTCCCGGGCCAGGGCCTGTCTCCCCTCTGAGTCTGGCCCAAAGCCCCTTCCTCACACCCTGGGAAGCCAGGCTGAGGTCATGGCTCCTGCTGCTGCTCTGCGGCTCACAGTCCGGAACCCGCTACGCGGTGATGAGTATGGTGCCGACAACAAGACCCAGGTCACTCTGAGCGCGGTATTGTCACCACGGGGGGCCTACAGCCTGTCTAGGCACCCCTGGGCCAGAAACCCTTGACGGGCTCGGTCCAGCACTCGGGCCCCCGAGCCCCACCTTGAGGTAGGCAGCCTCCGTCTCCGCGATGGTCCGATCGAACTCATTCCGAGAGGCTATCTTGCGAGCCAGGTTCTCGTTGACTCGGGCCAGCTTCTCTGTCAGCTGCCTCACCTCATTCTGCAGCCGCTGCTTCTCCTCCTCTTCCTGCTGGATCTGCCGGCACAACTCCTCCCGCTTCTGACACAGCTCTTCGATGCCTAGGGTGGGCCGAGAGAGACAAGCGCGGTGGGCCCAGAGCAGAATGGAGAGCACCGCCCCTCCAGCTCTGGAGCCCCCTGCTCTGGAGAAGAGAAGGCTAGTGGATAGTGGAGGACCCGGGTGCCGGATGGGCCACCTTTCGCCCGAGCCAGGCCAATGTCCTGCGTCCGAGGAGTCTCAGAGTTAAGGAAAGCACCGCGCGAGGCTAGAGGCGCGAGGCCGGGAGGCCGTGCGTACTCAAGCCCATCGTCCTCTGCTCACTCCACAGATACCTAACCCTCGGGGCGGGCCACAACGCGGCTGTGCGCTGGGCAGGTCCGCACGGCGTCCGCGCCGCCCCGGCCCGCAAAGCCGCGCACGGACCGTACAACACGCTCGGCCGCGCGCTGCGGGCCAGCTACTGCCCGGGACCGCAGGCCGGCGAGCCCCACGCCCTCCCAGCCTGCCCGGCGGGCCCCACCGCTCGGCCGCTCACACTTGACCAGCTCGTTGTTGTAGTTCTGCAGCGCCGCGCCCTGCTGGGTCATGGTCGCCACCCGGGGTCCCGGCCGCTCCAACCGCCGTTACCGCATCCGGGTCCGCGCCTGCGCACTGCCTACAGACGGCGAGTCCACGGTACACGTCACTGCCGCGCGCCTCTCGTTTGCGTCATCGCCGCGCGCCGCGCCGGCGGCTCTAGGAGCTGGTGGGAGCAGATGGCGGCGGCGGAAGCGGCGGCGCACAATGACCCCGGACCTGCCCAAGAGCTGCTGGTGGCCTGGAATACCGTGAGCACCGGACTGGTGCCGCCGGCCGCTCTGGGACTGGTGAGGCCCGAGAAGAGGGCGGCGGGCCCGTGCGGGGTTCCCGGGACCCTGTGCGTCCACTCTCGGGTTCATTCGGATCCCTCCGCCCGCTTCTGCCCAGCTTGTTTCCCCCAGAGTCCTTTATTGTTCCACAGCCTGTCCCTAAGCGTGGGCCCTGCATCCGTGCGACGAAGGGCAGCGGGGTTTCCGTAGACTCCCCTGTGCTTTGTCCCTTTCCTATCTATCTTTATCTGTCACTGCTTTCTCCAGCTCTGCGCTGTGTTCTCTTCTTACAGTTTTCTGTACTCCAGGCGTCCTCCCGGACCAGCGGTGCGGTCCCTCCAAAGGAGGAGGAGCTCCGGGCGGCGGTGGAGGTTCTCAGGGGCCACGGTCTGCACTCGGTCCTGGAGGAGTGGTTCGCAGAGGTGCTGCAGAACGACCTGCAGGCTAACATATCTCTCGAGTTCTGGAATGCCATCTCCCAACGTGAGAACTGTGCAGACGAGCCCCAGTGTCTTCTGCTGCTCCTCGATGCTTTTGGGCTCCTGGAGAGCCGCTTGGATCCCTACCTGCGTAGTCTAGAGCTCCTGGAGAAATGGACTCGCCTGGGCTTGCTTATGGGCACCGGTGCTCAGGGGCTTCGGGAAAAAGTTCATACCACGTTGCGGGGCGTCTTGTTCTTTTCCACTCCCAGAACTTTTCAGGAGATGATCCAGCGCCTCTATGGGCGCTTCTTGAGAGTTTACATGCAGAGTAAGAGAAGAGGAGAAGGAGGAACCGACCCCGAACTGGAGGGGGAATTGGACAGCAGATACGCCCGCCGCCGGTACTACCGCCTTCTGCAGAGCCCACTCTGTGCCGGATGTGGCAGTGACAAGCAGCAGTGCTGGTGCCGCCAGGCGCTGGAGCAGTTCCACCAGCTCAGCCAAGTCCTGTGAGTACTTGTGCCTGCGTGGCCGTGCCCCGTTCCTCCTGGCTCCTGCTTGCCCCTCTGGGTCCAGCTGGCCCCTGCAGAGAGCTGCTGGCAGAGGTCTCTGCCACCTGTCCTGGTAGCCAAAGAGAGGGTCCCCAGGATCCGTGTGTTGTGAGTTTTTACCTTTCACCCTGGACACAGGTGCACCTGTCACTCGCCCTAGCTCAGGGTTTCACACTTTGCTTATGCTAAGATTCCACGTGATTCCGAATTTCCTGGGCTGTGCAGAGTTTTGTTGTGCTGTTTGTAGCCTCTCAGAGGAGGAATGATGTTTATCCTATGGTTGCAAAAGGTGTGACTGTTGTTTTTTCTCTCTAGAACAAGTCAGAGATTAAACCAATGTACTGGGCAAACTGATTGCTCTTCTGGCCTCTGGAAGAGGGAAAGATTTTGTTGTCAGAGCCAGGTCCTGTCATGTGGTTCTTCCACTCTCTGTGGTCACTTATGATGATTTTGTCACTTTGAGTGAAGTGGCAGCAGTGCAGCTGTTAGAGAGTCTCTTGGCTGGACCGAGGGTGTGATCGGATCCACAGAAGCTTTGTTCTCTCAGGAGCCTTTGTCCTCACAGATCGGCATCTGCACCAGAGGGCACAGACAGCTGCATCTGTGTCTGTGGGGCTAGGGTAGTGACGTATTTAGCTGTTGTCTCAGGGCTGTTTCTGGGAGGTGAGCCTTGGCCCCAGTAGCCAGACGTGCTGACCACGTGGGGAAGGCTAGTGTCCCGGCCTGAGCAGGGAGGCCGGCTTGGGGGGGGCGGGCGGTCGCTGCCAGTGCTTGTCTTCACAGCAGCTTTTCCTCGAAGCCTCTGGTGCAGCTGTGCCCCCGACGGGAGAGCTGTGGGCGGTACGTGCTGGGGTGGGGTTGGGCGCGTGTGCGTGTGCTCTGCGTTCTTCATGGGCAGGGCTCTTCTCCAGACACAGGCTTAGTCTGCTGGAGCGGGTCAGTGCCGAGGCCGTGACTACCACCCTGCACCAAGTGACCCGAGAGAGGATGGAGGACCGCTGCCGGGGCGAGTATGAGCGCTCCTTCCTGCGTGAGTTCCACAAGGTGAGGACCCCCACGGGCTGTGTCCTTGTGGATTAGAGGTTTCTGGCAAAACTGACACCTCAGTTTTAGAAACGGCCAGAGCGTGGAGAGCCGGGTGCGTCAGGACGTTGCTGGTGCTGGAAGTCGTCTTGGTGCTGGCTGGAGGCCAGTCATTCTGGGCCCGTCCTGGTGGAAGGAAGAGCCTGTGATGTACTTAGTGAGGTCTTCGCGGGGCCACGTGGCTGGAGGCCGTGCCAAGGTCTGGGGTATCCCAGTGGGGGGCCTCGGGGGCATCCACGCTGTTGGGACGTGGTCTGGGATCTGCTCTGGGCTGCACAGAGTTGAGGAAGAGCTGCACCCAACCACGGCGGGGGGGGCTCAGTCCGCTCCCACTTCCCAGCTGCTCCCCTCCCCTGCTCTTGGATCTGTTTCCTGAGGATGCAGGTGAGCTGAGGGGATGCGGGGTGGTGTTCGAAGCAAGTGTCCCTGCCACGGGGTGGGGGGCGGTGTGTGAAGCTGGAGGTCTGGCGGGTAGCTGTGCCGTCCCGAGGCGGCGCATCGTCCGGGTGCTCTTTCCGGTGGCTGGGTGGCCGTGGGAAGACATGGACACGCTCGGGTCCGTGTGGTAGGGTGTCCTGTCGATTTCACGTGCACGGGCTCAGAAGCGTTCCCGCTAGGTGCTGTGGGTTGTGCGTGGGGGGGTCTCGTTGTGCATGGGACCCCCAGGGTGTGCCCGTCCGCTCAGATGTAGCGCCCTGTGTCAGAGCCGCTGTTGCTGGGGATGAGCACGGGTGCTGGTGTGTGTGGAAGGGGCCTGGGTGTGTGTTGGTGGAGGCCCTCGGAGGCCTCCTTTGGGCCCCTTGTCCTGCTGATTTTAACGTGCTCCTGGTCTTCAGAGGAGGTGGCCTTGGGGGCTCCCAGGGCCCAGCCAGAGGCGCGGGTACCTGTGTGGCTTCTCCTCGTCTCTGTTCTGGGCTTGGCCCCCAGAGTCCCACACTTGTGTTCTCCCGACAGTGGATTGAGAGGGTGGTCGGCTGGCTGGGCAAGGTGTTCCTGCAGGACGGCCCCAGCAGGCCTGCGTCCCCGGAGGCTGGGAGCTCCCTGCGCCGCTGGCGCTGCCACGTGCAGAGGTTCTTCTATCGCATCTACGCCAGCCTGCGCATCGAGGAGCTCTTCAGCATCATCCGAGGTCGGCCCCGCCTGCCAGGGAGCCGCCTTCCCGTGCCTCTGCCCTTCAGCTCGTTGAGGGTGGGGCGGCGGGCACATCTGGGCCCTTCGCGCGCAGTGCGTGCTCGCCACATGTGCACGTGCCAGGACCAGCCTCTCCCCGCAGACTTCCCGGACTCCCGGCCGGCCGTGGAAGACCTCAAGTACTGCCTGGAGAGGACCGACCAGAGGCCGCAGCTTCTTGTGTCCCTCAAGGCTGCCCTGGAGACGCGACTCCTCCACCCAGGTGCCGCCCGGGCGAGGCCCACCCGCCATTCACCCTCAGGGCCCGGATCTGGAAGCCCAGGCCTGGGGCCTGTGGAGGGAGTGGGTTTAGAGGCAGTTTTGTGTGGTCCTTTGGGGGCAGGGGCAGTGCCCGGTCCCTTCAGAACAGACCCCACTTTGTAAGGGGAGAAAGCAAGTGAGTGCAGGGGGAGCGGCGGGGACAGCTCCCTGCAGGTCACGCGGGTCTCCTGGGGGTGAGGTGGGACTTGCAGGTCACCTGGCCAGGGTGGCTGCCTCTGTGTCCCTGTGTTGCCTGGGCCCATCTGTGACGGAGCTCTCCCGTCCCGGCCGCAGGCGTGAATACGTGTGACATCATCACCCTGTACATCTCCGCCATCAAGGCGCTGCGCGTGCTGGATCCCTCCATGGTTGTCCTGGAGGTGGCCTGTGAGCCCATTCGCCGCTACCTGAGGTGAGCTCCAGGGCCCCACTCGTGCAGCTGCACTCCCCGTGGGTCTTGCTGCAGCCAGAGGGGTGTGGTCCTTGGGGAGCCAGGGACGCTCCATGTCCCCTCCTGGGCCGGGCAGCTCAGGCTGGGCTCCTTCCTCCTGCCAGTGCTGGTTCCCACGCCTGTGGCCCAGGGTCACCAGGCCCGTGTGCAGGTCGCGGGGCCCACACCAGCACAGACAGGTGGCCCTGCTTGCTTTGCCTCACGCCAGCTTGGCCCCAGGGCTGACGGGAAGGGGGGGCCTTGCGTTGCTGGCCTTCTACCAAGAGGAGCAGAGCCTCTCGGGCTGTCTGCCGCGGGATGTGTTGGAGCAGGGGCCACGCACAGCCACCCAGAAACCCCTAAGCGCACAGTGGAGTCTCGGGGATGGGGCCGGGCAGCGTCTGGAGCTGCTCTGACTCAGGCCTGCTGCCTCCTGGCCGGGCGCGGCCTGGCCTGTGTCTGTCTTGTCGTCTCAGCTCCTTCTCCTAGAAACTGATTTAGCGTTAGGGGTGGCGGGCGGGGGAGGGAGTCTCACGCGCTTACCTTTAGCACGTGACTGACGGCCCTGGCTGCAGGGGTCAGGCGGGGTCCCGTGTTCAGGTGGGACAGGCGGTGAGGGGCTCGTGCCTGACAGGACGCGGGAGGACACGGTGCGGCAGATCGTGGCAGGGCTGACCGGGGACTCGGATGGGACGGGGGACTTGGCTGTTGAGCTGTCCAAGACGGACCCGGCCAGCCTGGAGACCGGCCAGGACAGCGAGGATGACTCCGGCGAGCCAGAGGACTGGGTTCCCGACCCTGTGGACGCGGATCCAGGTCAGCGCCTGCCGGCCCTGCTGCCAGGCTCTGGATTTCGGGGGGTGGTCCAGTCGGGCAGGCGCTCTGGTCTCCAGGTGTTGCCACGTGGGCTCTGGAGCTCCAGGGGATCCATGGTCAGAGTGTAACCCCGCCTGGGTCCCCAGGGTTCTTCACCTGGCTTGGGTGGTGTCTCCGCCCAGACCCGTGGGGGGGTGCCCTGCCTGCCTCACCTGCTTCTGCCGCTTCAGCCGGAGAAGGAGTGGGTTTTCGGCATCCCCACCTCATGGGCTTGGCCGGGCACGAGCTGCCTGGCGCCATCTGTGCCGCCTCCGTGTCTGAGAGGCGCCGGTGGTGCCCGTGCCATGCAGGGAAGTCCAGCTCTAAGCGGCGCTCCTCGGACATCATCAGCCTGCTGGTCAGCATCTACGGCAGCAAGGACCTCTTCATCAATGAGTACCGCTCGCTGCTGGCCGACCGCCTGCTGCACCAGTTCAGTTTCAGCCCCGAGCGGTGAGGCCTGTGAGGTGCCACTCCGGGTCCCCAGGGAGGGGCGGCCTTCACTCGCAGTGGCTGCTCTCTGTGAGCCCTGGTGCGCATCGGGGATGCGCTGGGTCCCCGAGGCTGGGCGGGGGCTGACCTGTGCTTGGCCTCTGCCCCCCGGGGGAGGGGGGTCATGGGGGCAGCCAAGGAGCCTGGGGCGGTAGGTCCCAGGGCTTCCGGCCCTCCTGGGGTGGAGTGGGCACAGGGCTCCCGCCTCTCCTCCTGGGCTGGGGGGATGGGGGGGCAGTGTCGCTCTGTAGGTGCCAGTTGGGGTGGGGGCACACCGCAGCCCTCAGAGTTGCGTCCTTCCAGGGAGATCCGCAACGTGGAGCTGCTGAAGCTGCGCTTTGGCGAGGCCCCAATGCATTTCTGCGAGGTCATGCTCAAGGTAGGTGCCTGGGGCTCCCCGCCACCGCCTGGCCCCTACCCCTGTCGGTCCCGGACCTTCAGGAGGCCCCGTCTCCCCCACAGGACATGGCAGACTCGCGCCGCATCAATGCCAACATCCGTGAGGAGGATGAGAAGCGGCCCGCAGAGGAGCAGCCGCCGTTCGGGGTCTACGCCGTCATCCTCTCCAGCGAGTTCTGGCCGCCCTTCAAGGATGAGAAGCTGGAGGTTCCCGAGGACATCAGGGAGGCCCTGGAGGTCTATTGCAGGAAGTACGAGAAGCTGAAGGTATGGCCGCGCCTCTGGGGCGCCGGCACCTCGGACGAGTCCCTCTGCGTCTGCGCCCTGCGCTCGGCACCCTCCCCTCCCCTCCTGGGAGCCTGTCTGTGCAGGTGTGCACACTCTCTGCATGCTCTCCTGTGCCCCCAAGGCGCTGGGAGTGGGCGTGTCCCTGGGCCGCCTCTTCCACCGTCCACCCTCTTGGCCTGCAGGGATCGCCCCAGGGGGAGTCGGGGGCTCTGTCTGTCCCATGGGCGTCTCCAGGGAGTCTCCAGGTTGCTTTTGAGGTGTTTGACCTCTGCCCCTCCGCCCTCCTGCCCCTCCTGCCCTTCCCTGGCAGCTGCTTCCTGGAGTGCCGGGGCGCTTGGGCACCCAGACCGTGCTGTCTGCTGTTAGGTCCCTGGGGCCACAGGGCTCGGCAAGGAGAAGGGGGTGTGTGGGCTGGTCAGGAGGCCGGGGGCCAGGAGTGGCCGATTGGCAGAGTTTATCGCTCGTCCCCTCCAGTCCTGGCGTTGGGAGTCCAGGTGAGAGGTGTGGACAGGTGGATCCTGGTGTGGGCAAGGGTCCGTGGCATGGAGGACCCTTCTTCCAGGTGATGGTTCAGAGGAGCCGTGTTGGGAGAGAGGAGGGAGTTTGGGACACCTGTCCCAGGTTTCAGGGGACAGGTGGAGAAGTGGGTTCTGGGGCGTTCAGTCTGATGAGTGGGGTGTGGGGCCCTGAGAGGCCACCGGCCGGAGGAGACGCCAGGCACCCAAGCAGAGGACAGGGCCGCAGGTGTCCAGGGTGCAGACCCTGAGCCCTCGAGGGACCTGGGACACCCCTGGAGGTGGGAGCCCTCAGGACAGAACCCCAGGAGGGCGGCAGGTGGGGCTGGGCTGGGACCCTTCCTGCCCCTGCGTGGGGGGTGGTGCTTGCTCTGTGGGGCCTCGGCGCGGCCCCGCCCCCGCCCCCACACCCCAGTCGAGGACGTCCACGTGGCCCGCCCGTGTGCTCGGCACCCTCCCCCGCTGCTCTGGCTGCCCTGCTGGCCTCTGCGCCGCAGCTCGCCTGCCTGGAGAGGCCCCGCCGGCTTCCTCCGCAGTTCCCCCTGGGGCCTGGGGGTGGCTCAGGCGTGCCCTCCATCTCAGGCCGTGGACCCGGCATGCCAGCGCTGGAGCGGCCGGCAGGCCCCCGCTCTGTGCCAGAGGCCAAGCCTGTGGCCACGGTGCCTCTGCTTCCCGCCAGCCGGGCTCCTGGTCCGAGGACTGCGCTGGACACGTGCGGGTGGCCGTGCCTGTGCCGTCTGCCGCTGGGCCTCGCGTGTGCCCGCTGCAGGCCAGAGTGGTTGTAAAGGTCATGGCCTTGGAGCCAGAGGGCGTGGTTACGAGCTTGGCCAGCTGCCAGCTGTAGAGAGGTTAGCTGTCGCCCCCCTTCAGAGCTGGGGGCGTGAAGAAGGGCTCAGAGCAGCCAGTGTCCCCCAGGCCGGCCCTGACGAAGTGCCCCAGACAGGCGCCGTCGGTGCCCCGGGAATTTATTGTTCCGGTTCTGGCAGCCAGCAGTTCACAGCCAAGGTGTGGGCAGGGCCGCGCCCCCTCCAAAGGCTCCAGGGGAGGGTCCTCTTGCCGCTTTCAGCTGCTGGGGCTCCAGGTGTCGTCGGCTTGTAGAGGCGTCACTCACCCCTGCATCGTGCCCCACGGCCTCTCCTGGTGTCTCTGTGTCCACGTTCTCCTCTTCTTATGGGGACACCAGTCGTACTGGATTAAGGGCCCCCCACGCCAGTGTGACCTCACCTTAACTAGCTGCATCTGTAGTGACCCGACTGGCAAATAGGGTTACGTTCTGAGGCACTGGGGGTGAGGACTTTAACATCATTTGTGGAGCTCACAGTTCAGCCTGTGAGAGTCTACTTTCTGGCCCCCCAAATTCACGTTCTTCTCACGTGCAAGTTACATTTAGCCACGTCCAGCGTCCCCAGATTTTAACCATTCTGGCACCAGCTCAAAGTCCCAGATCTCTAAGTCAGGTCAGGGTGAGAGCTGGGGCACGATTCTCCTTCAGCTGTAAACCTATGAATAAATCTTTCTCTGCTTCCGAAGTCTAGTGGTGGGACAGGTGTTGGGCAGACACCTGCCCTCCAAAAGGGAGATACTGGAAGGAAGGGAGGGTTCCCAGGCCCTAAGCAAGTCTGAATTCCACTGGAGGAAATTCCACTCCATCTGGCTGGGTGCCAGTCTTCTCTGCCCTCGGGGGCAGCCCCACCCTGCCAGGCCAGGCCTCTGCAGCACGGCCCTGCCCTCGGAGTCATGCTCTCCCTCTGGCTGTCCCTCCCTTTCCACCCAGGCTGGCATCGTTTCCACTGCTATTAAATTCTCAGGAGCCTTGCTGGCCTCCGTGCAGTTCTCGGCGTCCAGTCCGTGGGCCTGGGGGCTCTCACACCTCTACTGACCCCTCTGTCCTGGCTCCTGGGCACTGCTGGTTGGTGCCACCTTGACACAGGTCACCTCTAGGGCCATAGAGGCTCTGTCTGCAGAGCACACGGCAAGATGTGCAAACCACCCAGTGCTCCTGGCTCCTTTCTGCTCACCACGTCCTCCCTCGGTTTTCTCTCTCAATTCACTACAAGCGGTGAGGAGAAGGCAGGCTGCACCTTCCATACTTTGCTTGGAAATCTCAGCCTAACGTCCAGGTTCCTCCCTTGCGAGTTCTGCTTTCCACCCAGCAGAGCACGTTTCTGCCGCCGCGTGACGGGTCGCCTTTCCTCCCATCTCCGGTGATGTGCTCCTTGCTTCAGCAGGCCTCACTGGAATGGCCTTTCCTGTCTGTATTTCTACCAGTAGCCTCTCCAGGGCAACCCAAGATTTTATGAGCCTGCAGCTCAAAACTTGCCCAGCCCTCCCCATCCCCCAACACCGCAGCCACGTCCACGTGTTCTAAAAAGGTATTTGCTGCAGCAGCACCTTCGCCTCCGGCGGAAGTCTGTACCGCTGTCCTGTGGTGGCTGTAACAAAGTACCGCACACCAGCTGCTAAAACAGGAACTTCTCTCGGCTCTGGAGGCCGGGGTGTGAGATGGAGGTGAGGGCCTTCTGGAGGCTGCGGGCGAGTCCTCCCTGCCTCTGCCGGCCTCCAGGGGCGCCTGTGTCGCTCCAGCCTCGAATGCCGTCTGCCCTCCCGCGAGGACACTTACTGAGTTAGATTAGGGTTCGCGGTACTCCAGCACGACCTCTTCTTCCCTAACGACATCTGCAAAGGCCTAGTGTCCAAGTCAGGCCACTTTCTGGGGTCCTGGGGCCAGGACGTGGACGTTTCTCTCAGAGGTGCAGGGGCCCTCGCTGTTAGGGGGTGCCGGGGGAGGGGGAGGGGACTGGAGTCCCGCCGTGTGCTGGTCCCGTCGCTGCCCGCCAGGGTGGGGGCCGGTCAGGGAGCCCTTCCTCACCCGGTCCCAGGTAGCAAAGCCTTGTCCAGCTGGACCCGCTGGGTGGCCCGTGCTGACCCCAGCCCTCCCCAGGCCATGCGGACGCTCAGCTGGAAGCACACCTTGGGCCTAGTGACCATGGATGTGGAGCTGGCTGACCGTACCCTGTCCGTGGCGGTGACCCCTGTGCAGGCGGTGGTCCTGCTGTACTTCCAGGACCAAGGTGAGCCCCCAGCCGCCCTGCTCTGGCCGCGCCTCCCGGGAGGGCACCGTTCCGTGTCCGGTGGAGGGTGGTGGAGGGTGGTGGAGGGTGGGTGGGACCCAGGCGGCCCTGGCTGTGCCCTGAGGGTCCTGTCGGTCCCGCCCCGCCCACAGCCAGCTGGACGCTGGAGGAGCTGAGCAAGGTGGTGAAGATGCCCGTGGCGCTGCTGCGGCGGCGCGTGTCGGTGTGGCTGCAGCAGGGCGTGCTGCGAGAGGAGCCGGCCGGCACCTTCTCAGTGGTGGAGGAGGAGCGGCCCCAGGACCGGGACAGCATGGTGCTCGTCGACAGCGACGACGAGAGCGACTCGGGCATGGCCTCGCAGGCCGACCAGAGGGAGGAGGAGCTGCTGGTGCGCGCGGGGCCCGGGCCGGGCGGGGGCGGGGGGGGGCGCCGCCCAGCGCGGCCTGACCGCCGGCCCCGGCCGCCGTGCCCGCAGCTCTTCTGGACATACATCCAGGCCATGCTGACCAACCTGGAGAGCCTGTCGCTGGAGCGCATCTACAGCATGCTGCGCATGTTCGTGGTCACCGGCCCCGCGCTGGCCGAGATCGACCTGCAGGAGCTCCAGGGCTTCCTGCAGAGGAAGGTGCGCGACCAGCAGCTCGTCTACTCCGCCGGCGTCTACCGCCTGCCCAAGAGCTGCGGCTGAGCCGTCGCCAGTCCCCGCCCGGCCCCCAGGATGAGAGTAAAGCAGACGGTTCTTCCTCCCTCCCTGTCCTGCTGGCTCTGTGGGCTTCGTGGGCATGCGGTCAGGTTCTCCCTCCAGACCAGCCTCTGGCAGAGCCTGGCAGAGCCCGGGCCCCAGGAGTCGGTGGGGAGCTGCACACCTGTATTTGGGCTCCAGGCCGGGAGTCCTGGCACGTGGTATCTCTGGGCCACCGTGGCTGACAGGGGCCCCCCTCACTCTCATGGCTTGGGCAGGAGCTCACGGGGGGTGGGCTGTCTGGGAGATGGGCCCTCCTGGGCCGCCCTCCTGAGGGACATCCAGCTCCAGCCTCACCCCTCTGGCCTTTGAAAGAAGCCCTCGGGTCCCCCTCTCTCTGCCTGGCACGAGAGTCTGGCGCCCAAGTGCTGGGCTGAGAGCCCCAGGGCTGCTGCTGCGGCCCGGGGTGGGGGGCCCCATCAGAATGCATGAGGTGGGCAAGTGGCCAGGCAGCCCGTGTGAAGCCAAGAACTTCTTGCGTCTCCAGCATGACGTGCTGCCTGGGATACGCCTAGGCTCGGGCAGCTGCAGTGCTGGGGGCTTCCAAGGAAGAGTGCTTTCAGAAAGGCCAGTTCTTTCTGTGCCCGGAGACGTGTGGTCAGGAGCGCCTGGGGGCCTCGATGTTCCTAGCACAAGATGCCGGGCCCAGTGAGTCCAGCCATCCCCAGAGCTGCAGCACAGGGCTGTTGTGTCCGGAGCACAGGGTCCTGTCCAAGGCCGGCACTGGGGGCCCTGCACTGCCCTTGCTCCCAGGTCCCAGGAGGCGGGGAGGCTGTGAGCTCTGCCAGCCCAAGGCCTTCAAAGCCGTGCTCGGTGCCACAGCCTCCGCGGCCCAGACCTTCACTTGTCCAGCGGGAACTGCTCGAGCCCAGTGGCGCTGTCCCCATGGCAACAAAGGCCCTTTGGAACGAATGTCTCCACTGCCCTGCTCCTCCCTGCGGTGCATTCCCAGGCCTGGAGCCATGCCCGCTGCCCCCCAGACACGCTGCGGCTCCCCACCAGTCTGTGCCCCGGTGCCCCCACTCCGCTCTTTGGCCTGTTCTGCTCGAGGGCCCTAGTGTCAGTCCTGCTCTGGGGCTTTTCTTTCTTCTGCTTCTTGGCTGTGCCGTGCAGTTTCTGGGACCTCGGTTCCCCACCCAGGGATTGAAGCCAGGCCACAGTAGTGGAAGCCCGCAATCCGAACCCCTAAACTGCCAGGGAGCTCCCTCTACGGCTTTTCCTTCTTGCTCCACAGGGTGGTGTTTGCTGTGGGATTTGGAGAGATTAGCTGCATAGCCTTAGCAGTTTGAGGACTCTGACAGGCCAGTGGGTCCCTGCCTTGGGCTCTACCTGCTTGGCCCCTCCAAGGCGGGCTGCACTGTGGTCACAAGAGGGGCTTGGGACTTCCCTGGTGGCGCAGTGGTTAGGAATCCGCCTGCCAATGCAGGGGACATGGGTTTGAGCCCTGGTCCGGGAAGATCCCACATGCCGTGAAGCATCTGGGCCTGCGTGCCACAACTACTGAGTTTGCGCTCTAGAGCCCGCGAGCCACAACTACTGAGCCCGAGTGCCACAACTACTGAAGCCTGTGCACCACAACTACTGAGCCTGCGCTCTAGAGCCTGTGAGCCACAACTGCTGAGGCCCTCGCGCCTGGAGCCTGTGTTCCTCAACAGGAGAAGCCGCTGCAATGAGAAGGCCCCGCACCGCGACGAAGAGTGGCCTCGGCTCACTGGAACTAGAGAAAGCCTGCGCGCAGCGGCGAAGACCCGACGCGGCCGAAAATAAATAAAATAAATAAAAAAGTAATATAGACACTTAAAGAAAAAAAAGAAGAGGGACTTCCTGCCTGGCACTGGGCTGGGCATGCCTTCGTCATCCTAACCAGGATGCAGACCTGCTGGACTGGCCTGGCAGGGTGGCAGTGCCAGCCGCTGGGCCGGGACACACCTGCCCTGAGTCCCTTTGGACTGTTTGTGGATGAGTGTGGTGAAACCCAGCGTCTCAGGTCATAGGATCACTCAACAGGTGTAGAGGTGTGCCAGGAGCTGCCACCAGGAGGGGCACCTGTGTGAGGGTCAGGGAGGCCCCCAGTGACCAGGGGTTGGCTGCGGCCCAGCGGGGCACCCCCCACCCCCCAGTGCCCTGTGGGGTTAGCCGTGGGGGGGGCAGGTATTTGCTTCTGCTGCCTGGGTTTGCTCGGCAGGTCCTTAGGGGAGGAGGCTGAGGTTAACCCCAGCCGTGCCAGCCTCCTGTGGACAGCGCTTGCCTGGTCTGCGAGAGGCTGCACAGGGGACAGACTGCGGCGGTGGTCGTGAGCTCTAACTGTAATGACACACTTAAGCCAGAGCCCCAGCCACCTGCTCCTTGAGGGTGTTCTGCGAAACACTGCTGGGGCCCGTATGGGGCGGTGGGTGCGTGTCCACCCCCCGGGCCTCACTTGGTCCCTGCTTATTCCAGTCTTGGGGAGAGGGTGGTGACATCAGTCAGCTGGATCCCAGGCCCCACCTAAGCTGCCGCAGCCCTTATCCTGACAGGGAAACTGAGGCCCAGGCTTGCCCACTGTGGACCTCTCTGGGTTTCCAAGCCGCTGCCTCTGCGACCCCAGGGTCCCAAGTGCAGCCGCTGCCCCTTTGCCGTGAAGCGCTCTCCTTCCAAGACCACGGCAGCCCCACCACTGCCCCTGCCCCAGATCTGGCCAGGGCACTCTGGAGTGACTCCCAGGCCCCGGCCGCCCTACCTGCCCTACCCTGGGGCTGCCTGCCCAGGGCTTCTCGGAGCCCAGCACCTGAGGGCGGTGCCCAAGGCGAGGCCCTGCCCCCACCTTCCCTGCCTCACAGCTCCATTGTGAGGTCAGCGCCTTCCGATGAGTTCTTTCCAGAGGCGTGGAGATGGCCCCCTGTCTCCAGCCTGACTCCTGCCTGGTTGGCCGCCCCCTCGGCCTGATATGTTTGTCCCTTTTGCTCATCCCTGCTGCAGGTGTCTCCTCCTGTTCCCCAACCCTGTCCCCAGCCAGGGCCCCTCCCTGGTTCAGGCAGGCCAGGCGCACCCGTGTCCTTCTGGTGGCTGCCGGGGGTGGGAGGGCAGGCTTGGGGGTGACCCACTGGGAGGTGATAAGAGCCCCTTGGCCCTGTCTCTGCAGCTGGGACCTACTGTGAGTGTAGCCTTGGCCTCAGCCACAAGGCCCTCATTGCCCTGCTGGTGGTGCTGGCGGGTATCAGCGCCAGCTGCTTCTGCGCTCTCATCATCGTGGCGGTTGGCGTCATTCGAGCCAAGGGGTGCGTGAGCCCCAGGGCCAGGGCGGGCGTGTGAGGGCTGTGGGGCCGGGCCGTCCCCCTGGGCCCTTGGTCTCAATGGGCGAGGTCACCAGGGGCTTGGGAATGGAGTCTCCCAGAATGGGATGGGGAGAGGTGTGGGGAGCACCGCTGGGCTCCTGGAGGCCAACCCCACTGTTCCCAGACTCACACCTTACCTTTGTTCCCCCCCGCCCCTCAGTGAAAGATGCCCCGGACACGTGGAGAGCAGGTGAGTGACCCCGGGGGAGGACCCCCAGGGCGAGCTGTGCCCCTGCTCCCTGACCCCCCACCCCCGGGAGGTGTGGTTCACAGACACGGCAGGAGCCCCGGGTGGTTGAGGCCTCATGAGCCCATGCTGATGGCCGCCTGCAGCTAGCCTGACCTGGACCACGCTGTGCAGGTTGGTGGGGCACTGCGGGGCTCAGGAAGATCACATGGACCTGCACGCGGTGCACATGGGGTCCCACCTCATGGCCCCTGAAATGGAGGTCTCCATGATGCCGCCCCTGGAAGATCACGGCCTCACGACCATCACCGTGGACTCGACCCTAGAGGAGCTGCCCCCACAACCCCTGCCGCCTCAGTAGGGCTTTGGGCAGCTGGGGGAAGGGGAATTAAACAGTAGTTAGCAGGTCTGCGTTGTCCTCCCTGCTGGCCCCCCTCGAGCCCTTCTGCAGATGCTATTGGGGTGGGGGAGGGGTCTGCGTCGCCTCCTGTCTCTTCAGTGGGGTGCCCAGTGCCCATGCTGGGCTCCCGCTGTCCACCCTGCAGGGCAGGGAGCACACCCCTGGGGTTTCCACTTCCTGCCATCGTGGCGTCAGCCCAGCTCCTCCCTGCATCTTCCTGCTGCTTTGTCCCATGAAGCAGACAGCCCCCCCCCCCCCCCCGTGAGCCCCTGTCCATCCCACCCCCACCCCCACCCCCACCCCAGGAAAATGCCGGGACAGGACCTGCAACTCTGGTGAGTCCAGAGGGAGCAGCATGTGGCAGGAGGACTTGGGCTGGTGCCCCTGCTCCACCACACTGCCTCCTCGAAGTTCCGGCAGAGTCCCTGGTGGGCAGGGTGGGGCAGATGTGATGGCCTCGCCTTCCTCAGGCGTGCAGCCCTCCCTCTACCTCACTGCCTGTCCCCTGGGCTCAGGCCCCCATCCTGTGCTTGTGCCCCATGAGGATGGGAGCATCCCTGGGGGGCTACTGGATATGCGCACTAGAATCCCGGCTGAGAGGAGGCGGCGGAGACTCGGGGGAGGAGCGGGTAGCACTGGGTCCTGTTCCGCGTGTCGCAGCCATGAGTTCAGTGGCGGTGAGGCTGCGGGGGCGGCGGTGTGGTCCAGTTGCCCAGGCCTCAGCCGGGTGCGGGGCGGTGGGCCACGCAGGTGAGGAGGGGGTGGCGCCTTGTCAGTGCTGCTGCTGGTGCGGAGCCAAGAGGAGCTCAGAGCTTCAGGACAGGTGGCTGGCAGTGCCGGGCGCTGGCTATGTGCCCAGCCTCCGCCCTAGGCACGGGACCAGCCGTGGGACGGACGGGCTCCCGGGACGCCTGGGCAGCTGGCCTCCTACCGTTGCCCCCATGCGGAGCCCCTCCTTTCTCTCGCGACGGCCGCCGCCGCTGTTCCTACTGCTGCTGTCGCCGTGGCCAGTCTGGATCCAGGCGCCCCCCGCAGCCGCCCCCGCGGCAACCCCGGGCGCCCCGGACTGCCCCGAGGCGTGCGCGTGCGCGCCAGAGGGCCAGGCCAACTGCTCCGGGCGCGCGCTGCCCGCCGTGCCAGGGGGCCTGAGCCAGCGCGTGCGCGCGCTGCTGCTGGACCACAACCGCGTGCGTGCGCTGCCGCCCGGCGCCTTCGTGGGCGCTGGCGCGCTGCTACACCTGGATCTGCGCGAGAACGGACTGCGCTGGGTGCACGCGCGAGCCTTCTGGGGCTTGGGCGCGCTGAAGCAGCTCGACCTCAGCGCCAACCAGCTGGAGGCGCTGGTGCCCGGCACCTTCGCTCCGCTGCGCGCGCTTTGCGTCCTCTCTCTGGCCGGGAACCGGCTGGCGCGTCTAGAGCCCGCGGCGCTGGGCACGCTCCCGCTGCTGAGCACGCTCAGCCTGCAGGACAACGAGCTGCCTGCCCTCGCGCCCGCGCTCCTGGCGGGCCTGCCCGCTCTCAGCACGCTGCGACTGCGCGGCAACCCCTGGGCCTGCGGCTGCGCGCTGCGCCCACTCTGCACCTGGCTGCGCAGGCACCCGCTGCCCGCGCCAGGTGAGCCCTCGGGGGCGTGGGCGGGGCGGGGCGGGCCACTGCCGCCGCCGTCGCCTGACGCCGCTCCCGTGTCCCGCAGAGGCCGAGACGCTGATCTGCGTGTCGCCGGGACGCCTGCCGCTCAGCCCCTTGACCGCCTTCCCCGACGCCGCCTTCAACCACTGCGCGCGGCCCCTTGCCGCGCGGGAACTGGCCGTGGTCTACGCGCTCGGGCCCGTCTCCTTCCTCGCTAGCCTGGCCGCCTGCCTGGCGCTGGGCTCCATGCTTACCGCCTGCCGCGCGCGCCGCCGCCGCGCCGCCGCCCGCCGCCCGCTGAGGAGTCTGCCGGATCCCGGTGCCGGCATGGCCTCGCCTGCGGCAGTCGCCGCCGCCGAAGCCTGAGCGGGCCGCGGCCGCCCTCGAACCTTCGCCCTATCCCCTGCCCTCCTTCGCACTCCCTGCAGGCGTCAACAAGCGACACAGATAGAAGTTTTCTTGACATTCCTTTCGGCATCACCACTACACACACCGGGTGGGGGGGGGGGGTGGAAGGCGGTGCACGCCGGGCCCCTGGGGCGGAGGGGCAGTGCGCGGCGGCGCTCGGACCGCAACGGGGGAAGGCACACGCCTGGACGCGGGAAGGGCTGGGCCTGTACAAGGTGGCGCGCGGGGCTGAAGACAGTCCCGAGCCGGCGTCCGGGGAAGCGCATCCTGGGCTGCGGGCCAGAGGAGGCGAAGAGAAGGCTCAGCCCTCACGGAGTCCGGAGAAGGGGGAGGCAGTGGGGAGCCCGAGCGCGCCCCTGGGAGGCGGCTGCCAGCTGGGGGGTCAGGGTCTGCAGTCCGGGAAGGGCAGGGCCAGCTCAGGATGGGGTCAAGCGGAGAAGGGGTGTGGGCAAGAAGGGAGAGGTGGGGACAAGGCTGTGGGGTGCCGGCGCTGCGGGAGCGGGGGACCCAGCCAGCCGGGGCCAAGGGCCCCCATGGTGGCTCTGGTGGTGGCTGGGGAAGGATGGGGCTTCAGTCTCTGCTCCAAGGCCCTCTGCCCGGGGCCAAGTCAGCCCCTCTCCCCACTGCTCAGAGACCCCAGGGCCCTGCCTCTGCCGGAGCGCCCTGCGGCCCTGCCCAGCCAGCTCAGCTCTGACCCGTCCTCAGCAGCTCTGGCCCGAGCCTCAGTCCAGCAGGGGCTGCCCGCCAGGCAGCAGGGCAGACGGACGGACGGGAGGCCCAGGGTGGGCAGTCTCTGGCAGGTGGGCTTCCCTCAGGCCTTCCCGAGCAGCAGGGCTAACTGGGCAGGTGGGCGCCTCCGGGGGCCTCACACCACGGTGCTGACCGAGGGATCTGAGAGGTTGAGCGGGCCCGTGATATCAGTGGGATGGTACTGCTGCAAAATAGAAATACACAGACAAGGCGCCCGTTAGCCCGACGCTCAGGGGGCATGCGCGGGGCCGGGACGGGTGGACCGGCCAGCCGGCCGACCGGCAGGCAGGCGGGCGCGGCCTGGGGGAGGCTGGGGGGTGCTCCTCCCCCTGACCCCGTCGTGCTCCGGGACTCTGCGTGGGCCGGGCCGCTGTCCCGTCCGTCTGTCTGTCTGTCTGCGGGGGAGGGGGGCAGAGGAGGGCGGGCAGGGCGTCTCAGCTCTCCCTATGACGGGCACACATCTGCAGCTGGCCCTCCTCCCTCTCAATAGCGCGTCGCGGCAGCACTGTGTCTTTTTGGTTTTGCAAAGCGCCGCGTCCACCCCCGGTGCTCTATAAATAAGAACCAACAATCAATACCCGCTGGCCCCGCCGGCCGCCAGGGACCCCAGCCCTGAGCGCCCAGTGCCGCCCTGGCCCAGACCAGCCACGGGACAGGGGCAGAGGATCTCAGCAGCCGGACTGACCCCACCCCTCCCGACAGAGCCCCCCACCCAGGCCTCCCTCCGAGCAGGCGCCCAGCCTGAAATGGTGGGAGCTAGGCTGCCCTCCCCCGCCCAGCCCCCAGCTTGCAGTGTCCCCAGTCACCCCTGCAGGGCAGGCCAGCCCCAGATACCACGTGGCACCAAAGCTGGCCTGGAGGATGGCCCCTGGGGAGGCTCGGGCAAGGAGTCTGCTGGGAGCGTGTCCCTGGAAAGGCACCATGAGGGTCTCTGAGCTGCACCTGGCCCAGCTAAGGGGCCTGCATTTCTGCTCCAGGGCGGAATGCGGGGTAAGGACTCAGTGATGCCCTCAGAAAATGGCCCACTGCCTGCGAGACTCTGCGGGCCCCCAAAGCGCTGTCTGCTGGGTACCTTCTCGCCCCTCCCCCCGACTGCCCCACCCCTGCTCCTGTCGGATCCTCCTCTTCCTGCACCCCCTGCTGAGTCCCCTGGCTCAGGCTCCACCCACTTCCCGGGCCTGGACAGCCCCAGGCCTGTGCTCCCAGCCCCGCAGATCCTCCCTGTCCCCCCACCCTGTCTGTGCTGAGCTCTGGGAAGTGGAGCCCCCAGGCCTTACAGGCCCCTCATGGGGCGCGCTGGTGGCTTCCCCTGGGACTCAGATGGCTCTGTGCTGAGCCCTGTCTGTGTCCTGTGTCTGCCCCTCTTCCCATGCACTGGGGGTGGTGGCTGCAAATCCTGCTTCCTTCCACCTTGGAGCAGATGGGTGATGCTGCCCACGAATTTGGGGCTTCCTGCGGACTGGAGGCCAGACCACCCCTGACTGCAGGGAGGCCGCTGGACTGAGGGCTGTGCTGGCTCTGGGCGGCCCCCTCCCCACCTGGGGATGCTCCTAGCAAGGCTGGGTCAGTCTGGGGGGCCTTTGGTTCGAGCGCGCACATCTGGGCCAGTGACAGGCTGCCCAAGGCAGAGAGGCAGGGAATTCTTGGCTCAGGTGGAAGGCCTGGCTCTGGAGGGGCGGGGGGCCAGGCGCTGAGGCACTGATCTCCGTAGAGGCCTCCCCTTCCCGAGCCTCTGTCTAGGAGCCTCAGTGCCCACGGCTTGGAGGCCACGGCTTTCAGGCCCACCTCCATCCGTTCTCAGATCCCTGGGTGCTGCCGGCACGCCTCCTGCAGGGCCCCTGCTCGGCCTGGGGTGGGAGCCGCCTCCTTTGGTCCCACCCATTCCCCACCTGACGTCCCCTGTGGCCAGGGGCCTGTACCAACTCCAGGCCCCAGCCGTCCACCCAGATGGAGCCAGGCCTGGCCCCCAGCCCCGGCCCACACAGAGACCACATGGAGGGAATGCAACAGGCATGGCTCTGGTGAGACACGTGAGACAGGTGTCTGGGTGGCAGGGCTGGCGGCCAGACAGATGGGCGGATGGGACATCACAGCCATCCCTCCGTGGACGTCGCAGGGAGGGAGGGAGGGCGGTGGGCCTCTCTGGGAGAGGCTGGAGAAGCGGACGTAACAGAGAGGTGGTGCGGCCTCCTGACAGGTGAGGAGCCTGGGACAGGGTGGTCCAGGCTCCCGGGGCCCCGGGCACAGCCCCGACGCGGTGAGGCCGGCTGGCTGACCAACAACATGACACGGCTTCAAGATGGCGCATGGCGTCATGGCATGGGTGGGGGGCAGACTAACGCAGAGACACACGGGGAAGAGGACCCGGTGAGGGCCAGCGGGAGAAAGGACCACGAGAGAAAGATCTAGAGAGTCAGAGAGAGAAGACCTAGTGTGCTGGGCGAGTAGAGGTGAGGGCAGAAAGGCCACGGCAGTCAGAGGTGGGAGCGGGTGGGATGGCGAGGGAGGGGCCTGATGCACGGGACACAGACACGGAGGGGCGAGATCAGAGTCGGAGACGTGGAACTGGGCGCTCTTCCCCTTACCGTGTCTTTGGAGGACCTACGTCTCTTGAAGCTGGAAGCCAGGGTGGAGGTGATAGCCCTAAATGTGGCTTTCTTTTTAGGGTCAGGCTCTGCTCTACCACTCTTTCTATCCTAAAATGAATATGTATAAGTGATTAGACGGCTAAGGGTGGCGGCCACACCTGCCCTCGCCTGCTCCTTGGGGGCTGCTGCCCGGCCTGGCTGGCCACTCGGGCCCTCACTCCGGCCTGCCTCCCTGTGCTGGATGGACCGACCGATGGTCGGACACTCGCAGGCGGCCTCTGCTCCTGCCCGGCTCTCGGGCCTGACCTCGCTCATGCTGGGGCTGGGCTCGGGGGGTCCCATCTGGCTCTCTTCCTGGGAGGTCCGCCTGGCTCCCTGGCTCCGAGGTGCCCCTGGTTTAGGGGCGTCCCGAGGAGGAGGAGCCCTCTGAGCACGGGAGGGGTTGCCCCACCGGCCCCACCGGCCACTCTGACCCCCGAGGAGGCGCACCAAGATTCAGGAAGGGGCTGAGGGGCCGAAGGCAGGTGGCGAGATGCGCTGGAGTGACAGAGAGACGGAGGCAGCTCCTGGGACCCTGGCCTCGGGTCTGATGGTCAGGACGGGCCCTGTGCCCGCCAGTGAGAGCAGCGGCCAGGTCCCAAGAGCAAGAGAGGGCAGATGAGAGGCGTGGGCTTCCAGCAGCCCCGTCGCCCCGGCCCTCCCTCCCTGCAGCACCAGCTTCCTCCCAGGGCACAGGCTCCGGGGAGGTACCCAGAGAAAGAGAAGAGATGGGGCAGACTGGGGCTGGACTATGGGGCACGAGCCCGTCCCAGGTGGGCTGTGGCCACCCCACGTGCAGCCTGTCCTCTGCTGGCGGCAACTTCCCACAGACACAGCCTGGGGTTGCAGGCAGGAGCGGCCGGCCAGTTAAGACTGGAGTTATATGGAGCACAGGACACACCAGGGCCGCGGGCAAGGGGGTCCCCAGAGGGTGCCAAGGAGGGGCGCGGGGCGGCGAGGGCAGAGTGCGTCTTGGACTCACATGCTACACCCAGGTGGGTCCCTGTCTTACCCTGCCTCAGTTTGCCTTCCTATGGAATGGGCGCCGGTGGGCGACTCTGGAGACAGAGGGGCCAGGCGGACGCTTGAAGCCCGGCTTTGCGGAGGCGGCCACCTGCGGGTGGCCCCCAGCAGCGCAGCCTTGGCCGTGGCTCCCAGCTCCAGTCCTCGCCACAGGGGCTCCTGGGAGCCAGAGCCACGCTTCGGCCTGCGGGGATGGAGGAGGGCCGGGGCCAGGCCGAGCCGTGGGCACCAGGCCTCGGAGGGTGGCCTGCCCTACCTGCAGGTTCTTTCTCCACACGTTCACTGCTGCAAAGGCCAGCTGCATCTGCTTCCGGCGAGCATCCTTGTGCCGCTTGTAGGCGATCTCGATGAAGATCAGGAAGATCCCGGCCACGATGCCCCCAGCCACCAGCATGAAGACCCCTGCGGGCCAAGACCCAGCGCCTCAGCTGCGGGCGGGCCAGGCAGCCGGCCCCCGGGGAGTCCACCCGGCGTCAGCACTGGTGTCGGGGGTGTGGGGGGCCCACCTGCCATGTTCTCGAACGTGAGGGTAGCAGGGGCGTTGCTACGCGAATCACACTCCTGGTACCGCACCCACGTCTTGTCCAGGTCTTCCATGAAGCCGTTCTCGTGGGACCTGGGCGGGCGGGGCATGTGAGCCGAGGAGGAGGCTGGGCCGGCACTGGCGGGGCGGGGCGGGGCGGGGCAGATGGCGTGCATCTGGGGGCTACGTTGGTGGGGGAGGCGGTGTGCCTTGGGTGGGGCTCTTGGAGGGGGGCGGGGTGGGGCCGACTCACTTGAGGATGGACAGGGAGACGTTCTGCTTCCAAGGACTGTCTTTGCGCATGCCGATGCCAAAGCCTGAGCGGAAGAACAGCTCGCCGGTGGTCACCAGGTCGCACTTCTGCGAGGCCTCGAACTCCAGCACCGCCGAGTCCCAGATGAAGGCATGCAGCTTGCTGTGGGCAGGGGCAGGGTCACAGGGGCGGGGGCACAGGGGCAGGGGCACAGGGGCGGGGGCAGAGGGGCAGGGTCACAGGGGCAGGGTCACAGGGGCAGGGTCACGGGGCCGGGGGCGGGGGCCGGGGGGCGGGGTCAGGGGGGCGGGGTCACAGGGGCGGGGTCACAGGGGCAGGGTCACTGGGGCAGGGTCACAGGGCCCACACGTTCGGGCCGCCCTGGCGCCCTTGCAGTCCCGCCCGCCAGCCTGGAAACCCCCTGTCTATCCCCTTCCCGTGGTTCGCATCCAGCCTGGACACTCTGACTTTGACTGGAAAGATGGACGCCCCCACTGCTCCCGCCCAGGCCAGCGCCCCGCCCCGCCCCCTCACTTGTCCCGCACGGCCTGGATGGCCTCGGCCGCGCTCTCGTAGTTGTGCTTCTCCATGTGCCGGTACATGGTGCTCAGTTCCACCTGCCGCCGGAAGTAGATGTCCACGGAGCTCTGCTTCACCGTCGCGTAGATGAACTTGTCCGAAGGATTCCTCAGCTGCAGGGTCAGAGGGTCGGAGGGCCCGGCTCGCGGCTGCTCTCCGGCCCCACCCCAGGCAGCCGCTGACCTCACGCCCCGCTACCCGCGCCGGGCCAGGCCTCACCCGGGGATCGTTGATGCCGGTGATGCGCTCCTCGGGCCGGTCCAGCACCAGGAAGGCCGCCAGGTTGGCAGTGTAGGAGGCCACGATGATCATGGCGAAGCCGGCCCATACCATGCCCAGGATGCGCGCCGAGAAGCTTCTGGGGGCGCCTGCGGGCAGAGGACGGTCAGCTCCCGGCTTGGGGCGTGAGGGTTGCGGAGCAGCGTGGGGCCCGGGCCGGGCGTGGCCTCACCTTCCCCGATGCCCGAGTTGAGCAGGACGCCCCAGGAGAACCACATGGCCGAGGACAGGGTCAGCGCATCCTCCTCCTCCTCCTCGCTGTTCACTTTGAACCGGCCAAAGGGGCTGCGGGGGCGCAGAGGGCGGGCGGGAGAGGGCGGGAGAGGCAGCCCTGCCCCGCCCCCTCGCCCGCCCCGTCCCGCCGCGCCCGCCCCGCCCGCCCCGCAGGGGGAGGAGTCCGGCCCCCGGGCCGCGCTCACCTGAAGCGGTCCAGCAGGTACAGCATCACGGCCACCACATGCACTGACAGCCCCACCAGCAGCCAGAGCGTACTCTGGAAGGGCTGCATGAACGAGTCCAGCGTGCTCCGGGGGATCTCCTGTGGGAGGCCGGGCCGTCAGCGCCGCCAAGGCCCTCCCAGGACCCCACCCCGCCCTGCTGGGCCCCTGCCCACCTTCTTGACCAGAATGGTCAGGCCCTGGTACTTGAAGGGCTTGGAGAACTCGATGTACTGTGCGCGCTCGTTGTTGATGGTCAGCGGCGCCACGATCATGTCTGCCTGCCCGCTGAGCAACTCGCCCATCATCCCGTTCCACTCCTTCTTATTGCTGTTGTTCACCTGTGGGGAGACACAGCCGGTGGTGACACGGCCATCGCGGGCGGGCCTTGCTCCCCGGACCGGACAGTCTCCCTCCCTGACCCATCTCGGGATCTCCCACTCCAGACCCCGCCTGGCTCGAAGGCCCCGCCCACCCAGGCTCCACCCAGCCTGCAGACCCCGCCCACCCGAGACCCTGACCCTAGCCAGACAGGGTCCACCTGGACTGGGTCCCGCGCCGGCTTCCAGAGACCCACGCGTACCCGCTCCTGCGTGCCGAACTTGCCGTCCGCCACTAGGTGCACCTCATAAGTGAAGTTCATGGTCCGCGCCAGTTTGATGAGTAGGTCGATGCAGAAGCCGTAGCAGCACTGAGGCACGGTGTGGCGTGCTGGGCGGAGGGGAGGGGCGCTAAGTGAGGGGCTCGCAGGTGCGCCGTCCCGCCCGCTCCGCGGCCCACGCCCCAGCCCCGCACTCACGGCTGCCCGGCGACGTGTCGTTGGGCCCGGTGCAGATCACCTTCTTCACCGGATCCCCGTTCACGGTGAACTCCTCCTTGCACGTGCCGTCGCTCAGCGTGGGCTTGACATACACGAAGGGCTCCTGGTGGATCGTCACGATCTGGAGGGGAGGGGGACACCCAGCCTGGACCACCAGCCCTGGGCTGCCCTGGGGTGCTGTCCTCTTCTCAGCATGCAGACTCCCCTGGACCGCCCCCCCGCCCCGCCCCCTGCAAATGCCCCACACTGCCCCCTCTGGAGCTTCAGGAAGTTGGTCGGCCTGCTGCCTGCCGGAGGGGCCCCAGACTCCCCCGTCGTGCCCAGGCCACCTCAGCATTCAGAAGGCGCCCAGCCTCCTGAAACACCGCGCCTGCTCTTGGCCACTTTCCTTTGGGTCTTGGCTTGCACATCACTAAAGTCGGCCCTGGGCCCCTTCTCTGACGTCTCAGGGCTGAGAAACCACCTGTCCCAGCCCAGAGCCTGCCCCCTGCCCCCACCCCTGCCACGAGGACAGAGGCATGTGCACTCAGAGCCTGCACAGGTCCGGGGACCCGCAGGGATTGCCCTTGTCTGGTGCTCCGGCCTCTCCTGACCTCAGCCTCCCCTGCAGCGGGTCTTTGTCTGATCATCTATCCTTCCTCCCTTCCTCTTCCCCGCTGATGCCGCCCTCTCTGCCGAGGCCTCTTCAATCCAGGGGCTCCTTGGGGCTCACGCTGGAGAGCTCTCTCCTCCCTGTCCTTCAGGGGCCTGAAGCCTGGGGGTGCGGAGGACAGATACAGGCAAAGGGGGCTGAACCGAGCACGGCATGTGAGGAGGAGTCCCAGGGGACGTGGGGTCGGTGTGAGAGGCCCCTTCTCCTCCAGGGCGGGTAGCCCCCGGCCTCAGCCTGCAGGGCAGGAGATGGGGAGCCCCTGAAGGAGCTTATTTGTCCTTAAAACTTTCCTCATCGTTTTCTATTGTGCGAGTAACATGCTCGTGCTTTTAAAAAATCAGTGAGGGGACTTCCCTGGTGGTCCAGTGGCTAAGAGTCCACACTCCCAATGCAGGGGGCCCGGGTTCGATCCCTGGTCAGGGAACTAGATCCCACATGCTGCAACTAAGAGTTCGCATGCCACAACTAAAGATCCCGCACACCACAACGAAGATCCTGCATGCTGCAACTAAAAAAAAAAAAAATCCCACATGCTGCAACTAAAGATTCCACATGCTGCAACTAGAAGATCCCACATGCTGCAGTGAAGATCCCTCGTGCCGCAACTAAGACCCAGTGCAGCCAAATAAATAAATAAATATTTTTTAAAAATTCAGTGAGATGGGAGGATAAATCGGGAGACTGGGATTGACATGTACACACTACTCTATATAAAACAGATAACTAATAAGAACCTACTGTATAGCACAGGGAAATCTACTCAATAACCTGTAGTGACCTGTATATGGGAATAGAATCTAAAAAAGAGTGGATATATGTGTATGTATAACTGATTCACTTTGCTGTACAGAAGAAACTAACACAACATTGTAAATCAACTATCCTCCAATATAAATTAATTAAAAAGTAAACAATTTAGTGTCAAAAAAATCAGTGAGACAGGGCTTCCCTGGTGGCGCAGTGGTTGGGAGTCCGCCTGCCGATGCAGGGGACGCAGGTTCGTGCCCCGGTCCGGGAAGATCCCACATGCCGCGGAGCAGCTGGGCCCGTGAGCCATGGCCGCTGAGCCTGCGCGTCCGGAGCCTGTGCTCCGCAACGGGAGAGGCCACAGCAGTGAGAGGCCCGCGTACCAAAAAAAAAAAAAAAAAAAATCAGTGAGACAAAAAAAAGTTGTAAAAAGCCATCTGGCTCTCGAAGCCTGCGTGGGACCATCGGGCTGACTGTCGTCTGTTTTACACTCGGACTTTTCAATACCAGGTGTCTTTCCTGAGCGTTGGCTTTGGGAAAGTCCACTCTGCCCCTTGAGAGGGGTGGTGACCTGTGGGCAGGTGCTGGCAAAGGGCTCCAGGTGAGAGGCCAAGGGGGAGCTAGCTCAGAAAGCAGACAAGGCTGAGAGACATTTGAGGACCTGGGGGCGGGGACACTGGGAGAAGCACAGTGCTTGAGGGTCCTTGCCTTTTGTGAGCTCAGGTACCAGCCCGGTGCTGGTGTGGGTCAGTGTGGGAGGGACGCTGGGGAGGGCACCCTGGGATGAGTCCAGAGGAGCATGGAAGAGTCAGGCCGAGGAAGAGAAGCTGTGAGGGATGAGGCCAACCGGGGAAGGGAGCTCCCAGAGGCCCAGGGAATCATGGAGGGGATGGCCAGCCATAGGGAATGCTGTAGGGAGACCGGGCTCAGAGGACAGTGAGACCGAGTCACGGCAGGAGGCCAGGAAGGCTAAACGTGGGGGGTTGGCTAGGACCACTTGGAGGTGTGATGAAGAGCATGGGGGCATCATCTCCAGGACTCAGGGCAGAGAGCACTGAAGCTGAAGTACGCCCATCTGCTCCCCTGTCCCCGATCGGCTCATCCCCAGGGGAGTCCTGGCCCACGTGACTTCCCCAGATTTAAGTGGAGTTGGGTCAGAGCCCATGAAACGGGGGGCCGGCGGCTTCCTCTCCTCCCTCCACCCGCTCTCCCTGCTGCCTCTGCAGTGCCAGGTGTGTGCAATGGCAGCGGGCGCTGGCCCCGCCCCCACTTTCGTTGACCTCACTGTCCCCTCCTCTGCACCCGAGGGGCGGGATGGAGTATACTGGGTGTGGAGGCTAGGGCAGGGTGGCGGGTCCCCCACCTTCAGCCTGGTGGACATCTGGTAACCTCGGGGCTTCTCTGTCTCTCCGCCTGGCCAGATGATTTTCCTGTCGTTGGGAATAACCTGGGGGTGGGAGTATGAGATGGAGGGTGGCCACGCAGGGGTCTTGGCCCCAGGACCCTAAGGCCCCAGCCCCCACCCCCTCATGACCCCCACCTACATGGGTGCCGTTGTAGATGCCCACTTGTACCAGCTTGCGGTTCTGCAGGTTCATGATGCTGTAGTTGGCAAACTTCCGGTCCCCATCCTCGTTGAATTCCACGCGGCCGGTCACGCCGTCTGCGTACTTGGAAGACATGAGCACTCTGGAGGGGGGCAGTGTGGGTTAGAATGATCAGGGATGCAGTGAGCCCCGCCCACTGTGAGTCAGGTGCACAGCGCAGCTATGGCAGCCGGGCAACTCCTGGCCTCTAGACCCTGTTTTGAGGGCTTTCTGTGGGTTGGGATATTCGATTCTCATGGCAGCTGTCCTAGCTTCACAGAGGCGGAAGCCCAGGCAGGAGCAGCGGGCTGCTCACCAGCCAGTGGGGAGGAAGGGCTGGGGTCTCGTCGTCCTGAGTGTGCACGCCTGTGTGTGTGTGTGGGGGGGGCCATATATGTGTGCACACAGGATCCTTGCGTGGGGTGCAGCCCTGTGCATGTACTTGTGCCACATGTGTGATGTGCCTCTCAGCCTGTCTGTGCACACACGCATGTGCACGTGTGCACATATGCTGCCTGTATCTGCAGTTGTGCGTGTGCTCCTGTCGTGGGCCCCATGGACCATGGGTCTGCACGTGCCACTTGGGGCTGGCGGTGTTGGTGTTGGGCTGGGCCTCCCCACACTAGTGCCGTGGTGTCCAGGGTTCTCTGAGTTAACTCCTGCCCTGCTGTGGCCATCCGCTTGGGTCTCTGGCCAACCCTGGCTCTCTACAGGCTTGGATGCCATACCTGGATTCCTTGTCTGACCTCCTGGGCCCGTGGGCTCTCCCAGTCCCGGCCGGAAGCAAGACCCTCCTCCCCAGGGCTGTTAGCCGCCCTGGGGAGTGGGGTGGGGCCTCAGGGTGGGCAGCAGTGCGAAAAGGTGGGGGCAGGAGAAACGGAAGCAGCTGTGATTTCAGTGACATCCGAGTGTTGGAAATGGGGCAGGTGATTATCGTGGTGGAGATGGAGGTGAGGGTGGAGCGCGGGGGGGATAGAGGAGAAAACTGGGGAAGGTGGCGGTATCTACAGGATACAGCAGGCTGGGCTGGACCGCCCTGGGAAGAGCGACTGTTCCCAGCGCCGGAACGGTGGCCCGCCCACTTTAGGAGATCAGCCCGCCCACCTCAGACGAGCAGCCCCGCCCACCTCTTGAAGAGAGGCCCCGCCCACCTCAGACGAGCGGCCCCGCCCACCTCTTGAAGAGCGGCCCGGTCTTCCAGATGTTGGTGTTGCCCACGCAGCCCCGCGGCGGATCGGTGATGTTCTCCTTCTCGAGAAGCTCGTGCACGGCCTGGGCCACCACCCCCACGGCATCGCTGATGTGGGCCGACTCGTTCTTGCCGTTGATGAGCTGCAGCCCGATGATGCCTGGGGCAAGCGTTGGCTTAGAGCCCGTGGGGGACCCCTGCCCACCGGGACCCTGGAGCCCAGCACTCACCGTCCGGGGCGTAGCGCAGGGCGTTCCCCGAGATCTCGCGCTCCCCCACCAGCCACACGTACCCCGAGCCGGTCATGTTCAGCATCGCGGCTGCGCGGTACACGGTGGCAGCGTCGTCCTCGCTGTGGGGCAGAGCGGGTGAGGGGCCGGGATTCCAGCCCTTCCCACCCGGGGCCGGGGGCGGCCGCTCCACATTCCCAGGGTCTCCTCCGCAGCGTGGCCTCTTCCCCAACCCTGCCCCCCGCAAGGGAGGTCTGGAGACACTGCAGAGATGGGGTGCGGCCGCCACCCCAAGCCTACACCGCACCTGGGCCAGGAGACCCCCACAGAAGCGAGCGGGTGGGCCCAGACCCCCTGAGCTTCCCAGACATCTCTTGCTGGCCCGCTGCCCTCGGTGGGCAGGGTTTGGGTGACATGGGATGGCGATGGCTCCTTACTGGTTGATAACTCGCTCACCAGGTACCAGGCAGTATTCTGAATGCTTTTCATGGACCATCTTATTTAATTCTCACAACCTCCCTGTGAGACGGGCAGAAGTACTACCCCTGTGTCAGGAGGGGAAACTGTGGCACCCAGGGCACACAAGTGGTAAGTGACAGAGTCGGGTCTGTGCCTGGACTGTCCACCCCTGAGCCTGTGCTCCTGCAGCTTCCTGGACAAGCCATACCCCTCTGGTGCTGCATGCCTCAACTTGTGAACTGAGGGGCTGGGGGCTTTCTGGTTGGTCAGATGCTTCTGGGACCGAGAGCCAGGGAGCTGCCCTGAGCATCACAGCGGAAGCCACCGGAGAGAGATGAGGGTACCTGCTCTCCCTTTTGGAGTCTGCCCAAGCAGCTGTGTTCTCTCTGCCATCCAGGGCTGGGGCCACTGGTAGGACACAGCACAGGCCTCGCCTTGCAGGCACACGTGGTCCTGAGTTTTTGGCGTGTCCTTACAAGTGAGCCTCTGTGGACCTGGTCTCCTAGGGCTGGGCTCTCTCTGGTCAGGGCAAGGACCCTGGGCCTGGTGGGGCTCCCACCTTCTGTCCCCTATTGGGCCGAATTTGGTCCCAGATGGGCCTGGACCACAACAGGCACTTTGCTTCTCCAATGCATGGGCATCGGGGTACAAAGGGGCTGGGGAGATTGTCCAAGTGTTGGGTTATTTTCCCAATGGCTGAGCCTGGAAGCTAAGATGGCCCTAGGTTCCCTAAGGGGTCTGCCCCGAATTTTCTCAAGGAAGAAATGCAAATCTTCAGTGTTTGCTCTAAATGAGAACGCTACTGTTGGATGGAAGCAACACAAAAGAGCGGCGCTCCAGGCAACATCCAGCCCGAACGCTGGCAGCACCCTTCGTGCATGTCAGGGCACGGTGTGCCCCTGTCAGCGGTGCCCACAAAGCCTGGCGGAGAGGCCTGTCTGCTGGACACCATCCAGGCCTGTGACGTTGGACTTGGTGGGGTGAGCACACACCTGTGCTTGTGTCCGTGTAAACTGATATCTTCAGTAAAGCAGACAAAAGCCTGATCGACCCGCCAAACTGTTTTATGGAAATAACTGATCCCAGTAACGATAACTTCAGGAGGATTATTTAAAAAACAAAAGTTTTGGAAATCAATTAGAAACTCTGAAGCACTCTGTAGAAAACTGGTCAAAAGTTAAGATTGGCTTAATGGGGTCTCTCCGCAAAACGCTCTCAACAGCCCTCGTGAGGGGAGCCAGAATGTGTCAGGCTGGGGCGCCAGGGCGAAGAAGACCTGCGTCTGCCCTGCCCAGGGGACCACCGGCTTCCCCGGGCTCTGGGAGCTGGGCGCGCTGGGCAGGCAGGTCCCCCTCTGTGGTGGGACTCTGGCCTCTCTTGTCCGAGGAGCCCCGGCTGTGAGGGGAGGGGTCTCTTCCCGCCTGACAATACACAGGCCTTGCGTGGATTCAAGAGGTGGGCATGTGGTTGCCAAGTGCTGTGCCTTTGTGAACAGCAAGTATCGCCACATGTGTGGGGTTCGTGCATGTACGTAGCACGTGGTGTGTCTGTGGCGTATGCACCTATACACGAGAGCACCGTGCCCTGTGTGTGTCGGTGCGGAGCGTGTACGTGTGTGGTGTGTCTGCACATGTATCTAGGTGAGAATATGCCTGCGTGTGTTACATGTAGCAGCGTGCCCGTGTGCGCATAGGTATGTCCTGTGCGCACGTGTGTATACGGCACAGGCATGCGTACAGGAGGGCGTGGAAGCATGTTGTGTGCACATGTGTGCGTACAGCATGTGCACGTGTAGACAGTATGCGGGTGATGCGTGTTCGTGTGTATGTGTGTGAGTGCCTGTGCTGGTGTGCGTGAGCGGAGGGCGGTGGGCGTTAGTGCCCGCTAACTGCCTTCCAGCCCGAGGAGCCCCTGCTGGTCCCATCCTGCCCTCTGCCCAAGGACGGGGTGCACCTGGCTCTGTGCCAAAGGTTTGTGGCCTGAACGTGCAAACGGACACCTGCCCTGCTACTCAGGGCACTGCAGGCTCCCGCTGGCCGCCTGCAGGGCGACCCCTGCTGTCTTTCCCCACTCTGCTGGAGGCTGCAGAGCTTCTAGGACAGGCAGACAGTGGGCCGGGTCTCCCCAGGCTCTCCCATGTATGTCCCATGAGGCAGGGCTCTTCCTTTTCCTATTCCTGGTGGCCTTGCCTTTCCCTCCCCAGGAGGACACAGCCATTTGCAAAAAGGGAGATTTTTACTGGGGGCTCAGCCGCGAGCTTACGGTGGGGACCAGGCCCGTCCGGCAGAGCCTGGCTTTGGGTTCCCCCTACGCGGTTCCCCTCTCACGCTGCCTAGTCCGACTGCCCCACCCCTTCAGCCCTGTCCCTGCTGTGGGCCTCCCCCCGCAGGCTCACATGCAGACCCCACGTCACTGCCCCAGGCCCCCTCCCTGACCCAGCTCCCAGAGCCCCGTGTCCCCCCGTCTATCACCTGGGCCGCGTTTGCCTTCCTAAGGGCAGGGTCTTATCCCACCCACCCCCATCCCCGAGGCCCAGGGTACACGTGCAAGGGGACCGTCCTTGGCAAGGACGCCAAAGCCTGAGTCCAGCCTGGCCGCACCTGGCGGAGAGGACGATGACCCGAGCCTCCAGCTCCCGCGCCTCCATCAGCAGGGCCGTCACGTTCTTGGTCCCCGGGTCGAACTGCAGCACCTTCTCAGCCTGCGGTGTGAGCGGGTGCATTAGCAGGTGGCCGGGGCGGGGGATGCAGCGCCTCAGGGGCCAGAGTCGAGCCGCAGCCGCTAGGAACCCCGAGGCAGCTCCGCTAGGGCCGCCTCGGCCTGCGCCGGCCACCTGCACTGCCACCTGCCTTCCAGGCTCCTCGGCCGGCCGGCCGGGCTGGCCTCTCTCGTCCTTTCTTCAGCCTGCTGGCTCTCCTGTCCTCGCTCTCTGCTCTGCGCGTCTCTCTCCACCTGTCACTCCTGGCCTCACTTTTGCACTGAGCATGCAAGCTGAAGTGGACCGAGACTCAGAAAGAGGCGTGCAGCGGACGGAAACAGAAAAGAGTTTTGGAATGCAATCGGGAGCGGAGACTAGGCCGCCTTTTCCAAAACCACGGGAGGTCGTCTGGGGCCTGGTCCACAGGCCCCGCAGGAGCAGCCCGGACCGCAGGCAGGTCAGGCGGACAGGCGGGCTCCCTCCTGGGCTCCACGAGGAAACCCTGGGGTGCCTGGAGATTCGCATGCACTTCCCAGAGAGCAGCTCCTCCTGCAGCCGTGCCTGCCCCTTGGCCCGGCCGGCGGGCTGCGGGGCCCTGGGCGGCCAGCACCTGCCCTCTCCTGCCTACGCTGCCTGCTCTCGACCTCGCTCTCTCCTCATTGCTCGGGCCTGCGGCGCGGCTGGGCCCACGGTAGCCCTAGCGGCCGAGGCGCCGGAGGCCGGGGCTCCCTAGTCGGTGGGTGGCGTGCACGTCCATGCATATATACCTTGGGTCCGCGCTTGTTGTCATAGGACAGTTGGTCGAGGTTTTCATAGTTCCTTTTTTTACTCTGATGAATAATGTGCACAGAGAAAATATGCAGACACAGAAGAAGATTATAAACGGTTGAAAATGACGGCGCTAAAGCAATCACACCACCTCCTCGGCACGTCTGCAGAGGGGCACGTACCTGGAGCTCGCAAACACCTAGGCCCGGGGTGGGGCTGGGGGCCAGGGAGGTGCTGGGGAATGAGGGGGCGTGGGGGCCACCGAGGCTCCCTGCCACGGAGCTGCGCTCTTGGAAACGCTCACATTCAGGAGAAAGGGAGGCCCTGTCTGCGCCCAAGCCAAACGCCTCCCTTTGGGGTCCCATCTGCCCGCCCCCCGCCAGGCACCTGCTATGTGATGCCAGCAGCGCCCACCCCAGCCCCGTCAGTCCTGAATGGGCGATGTCCCCTCCCCCAGCCCCGGCCCCTATTCCCCACCCCTCCCAGCACCCCCTTCTGCCTCTCTTAGAGGTCCAGCTGCTCTGCCCTCACTGACTGGTGTGTGATGGGCGCGCCTGTCAGCCCACGTGTGCGCTGGAGAGCAGCTGTGACAGGAGTTCGTGAGCACGTGTGCATCTGTGGGCGTCTGCGTGGCAGCATCAGCCTACGTTAGTCTGTGGTGGGTGGGAGTGAGGGCCAGTGCCGTCTGCGCATACGTGTGTGCGCGTGTGCGTGTGTGAGCCCCCGGGCCGTGGAGGTGTGGAGGGCGCCTGCGAGCCTGTGGCAGGCGTAGTAGAGTGTGAGTGGATTGTCTCGGGAAAGGCCGCGTGTGCCTGTGAGAGGGAACACGTGTGGCTGGGCGTGCGGGGGGTGCGTGAGTGCGCACTGGGCCTGTGTGCAGCCACAGGTGGGCACGCCAGGAGCTGACCTGCTTGCCTGGTGCTGGGTGCTGTCTCAGGGGGGTGGGGCCTGCAGTCCTGGTAACCAGCCCTCCCTCCCAGACTCAGCCAGTCCCCCCCAGCAGGACCCCAGGACCCTCTGGGTCTGCCCTCTGGTTCACCCCCAGCTGGTGCCCTCTCTTCCCTTCGGGACCCGGGTTGGCACTCAGCTTACTGAAGCCAACTCTGACTTCACAGACAGCACATGCTCCCCGCCGCCCTTGGTCTTGCCTCCCGGGGCCCTCCCCAGCCTGGGCGTCCCTCCCTCTCTGCCCAGCTTGGCCTCCACCCAACCCCGGGGGGCCTTGGCCCAGGTGCTGAGCGCCCAGGGCTCCAGGCTGGGTGAAGGCGGGACCCCGGGCCTCCTCTGGTGAGCACCAGCTTCTCCTCAGTCTGGCAGTGGGGATGGGTGGGGTGGGGGTCGCCTGGACCCCCAGAAACGCCACTCCGGTCTCTCCACAGCCCACACGTGGGCGCCGGGCTGGGGTAGAACGGGCAGGTGGAGCCAGGTGTCTACCGGATTCCCAGGAGTCCAGAGCCCCAGTCCCCACGGTGGGGAGGTGAGGAGAGGAAGGGCGCGGGGTTCCGTGGGGAGAGCGGTGGGGGACGAAGTGGGGCAGGGCCCAGGCCGGGCTTGGGGGTGGCAGATGTCCGTGGGTGGGGCTTTGGGGAGGGTGATGGGCAGCTGTGAGGTGAGGGGCTGCGGCGGGGGTGAGGCCGGCGCGAGGACAGGGCACGGGTCACAGCAGAGAAGGAACCGGGTCCTTTGTGGAGGGGGCACGGTGAGCGGTGCCACCACACTGAGGGGGCTCCCGAGGGGAGGCCGCTGGGAGGGAGCGGTGTGGGGGGCAGAGGCGGCGCCCCTAGGGAATTTTGAGCCTAGGGCCTGTGTGGGCTGGGAAGCGCGCTGTGGGGAGGTGGGGGAGGGGACGGGGGAGGGGAGCGGGGCGGGGCGGGGTGTTTGCGGAGCTCCAGGTGGTCCTGCCCTCGCCCCGCAGGGACTGACACGAAGGAGATTTCGACTAATGGCAAAAGCGAGTGAAATGAGCCGAGGACAGGCTGGGGCGGGCGCTCGCCAGACGCAGTGGTGCTGACCATGCACGATGGAAAGAGAAGGGTGTTCACACGGGCCACAGACACAGCGGCGGCTCGCCGGCTCCGACTCCTGCTCGGGACACCCCGCCCGGGCCTCACCTTGGACTCGCGCTCCTCCAGCAGGGTCTCCAGGCGCTTCTGCGCCGCCCGGCCCTCGTGGTCGTCGCTGACCAGGAGGATGATGTGGTTCCAGCTGTAGACGCGCATCATCTCGAACCAGACGCTCGACTGGTGGGAGTAGGGCGGCACGGTGCGCAGGAAGCTAAGGTGGATGCTCTGCGGGACACGGGGCGGCTGAGGACGCGGGCCAGGCGCGCACGCGTGCGCGCGCGGGCCAGACGCTCCCCCTCGCTGCTTCCAGACCCCGGAGCCCGGGGACCCCGCTTCCCTCACTCCTCCCTTCCCACCGCTGGCTTCTCTCCCCACTCCACATCGTCTAATCTGAGAACCGGAGGCTCAGTTTGCCCAGCAGCACCCTGACTGAGACGGGTAGAGGGGGCGGTCTGTGGAATTGTTCCTGGGGTCGTTCCCCTCCTCCCCTGCAGCCACCCGCTGCTGAGCTACTTGAGATCAGAAACTTCTTGCTGGCGTGCAGCATCTCAAAGATCCCCCCTGGGTCCTTCCCAAATTCACATAACTGGTATTTAGAGCAAGTCTTCACTGTTGGGGCGAAATACTTCACCCCTTCACCGAGCCCAGGGGTTGCTGCCTGCTGACCCCGCCTTGCTTCTCTGAGTGCACTGGCTGCCAGGGAGGGGACGGAGCAGGACCCTCCCGCCTCAGCACAGGGCCTTTGTGTCTGCCCAGGGAGCAGTGTTCCTGGGGACCCACACTGATCCTGGGGCCCTCTGAGCCCTCCAGATCCTTCTTCCACCTGCTCCCTCTTTGTGCCTTGGAATCAGGGTGCAAGAATGCCCTTTTGCCTCTGTCTGTCATCCAGCAGGTGACATGGCTGCAAGGGGGCTGTGGGTAGGGTCCTGGACTGGCTCTGACCCAGGCCCTTCTGGTCCACGTGTTGGGCACAGATGGTCTGTGGTTTGTACCAGGAGTGGGGTCAAGGTGGAGCGCTAAGATTTGGTCGCAGGTTTGCCCTCATGCTGGGCCTCAGTCTGGATCTGGGGCGGGGACACGTGATGGGCTGGTGTCCTGTTCTGGGACAGGGCTCCCCCCACCCCAGCCTATCCTGTGCCCCACCGCCTGCTCTCCTCTGTAGAGCCATTGTTCTCCCATTTGCATGTGAGGGGCCTGGTGCCCAGAGAGGTGAAGGAGGCTGGCAGGCCTAGGGGGAGCCTCCACTTCTCACAGTTGAGGGTTAAGTGCCTCTGAGCAGCTTGGGTGCCTCTGCTGTGTGCTGGGGTTTCCAGAGCCTCAGGAACGGGTGGTCATCCTGGCCTCCACTGGCCTCCTCCCTTGTGGGCCGTCCCAGAGGACCCCTCACTCTGGCCTCGCTTTCCTATCGCCTCCAGGAGGACCCCTCCCTGACCTCCCCAGACACCCTGGGCCCGGCTGAGATGACCTCCGTGCCTTAGGCAGCGTTATCCAGGACCCTGGGCTCCCGGCAGGATGGATTTGGAGAAGATGGGGAGAGCGGGGAAGCCCCCAGCAGCCCAGCCCTCTGGCCCCTCAGCTAAGGCATCAGCTGGAGTCCCCTGCCAAGCAGCGCCTCCGGGCCTGTCTGCAAGTGACACCAGGCCTGGAGGGAGATGTGGAGGAGGCTGCCCCCCCCCCAGCCTCTCAGTGGCCAGTTTGCCTCCCCAGCTGACCAGTCCTCCCAGAGCCGTGGGCAGACACTACGGGAGGGCTGGGCGAACTAGTGCAAGGTGCCGGCTGCTATGGGGGTGAGTTTCCTGCCAAACCGACTTGGTGACCTCTAGACTCTCCCAGCTGCTGCTCCACGACTGGGCGACTCCAGCCAAACCCCCAGCCCATGGGCCACGATACAGCCCCGAGGCCCGAAACCCCCAGGCCAGCGCCCCCAGCCACGAGCTGCCTCTTCTGTTCACCTGGAATCCTCTTCCAGCTGTGCCCTCTAGCGGGAGGTGCCGGTAACTACACCCTCACTGCCACCTGGTGTCCCAGCCACTGCTAGGCTTTTCCTCCTCCTGGCGCCCCTTCCTCCAAAGTGCCCCGTCCCGCCGTCCAGGAAGCTGCCCTGTCTGTCCCTTCTTCTGGCCCACGACGGCCTCTGCTGCTTCCCAGGGCTTGCTATTGGCGCCTGTCACCTGTCAGTGGGCCGTGTGCCCGAGTGTGCGTGGGCATGTGTGTCAGCGTGTGAGTGTGGGCCTGTCTGAGTGTATGATGGAGCATGAGTGTGGGGGAGTGAACACGTTAGTTATGGGAGTGTGCACATGAGCATGAATGTTTGAGTGGGTGATGGTGTGAGTATGCGTGTGAACGTCAGTGTGCGCGTAAGAGCACGTGAGTGTCCCTGTGAATGTGTGTGGCTGTGTGTGTGTAGGCGTGAGTGTATGGATTTGTTAGTATCTGTGAGTCTGTGTGACTGTGAGTTTGTGTGCTGTGAGTGTGTACTGGTGTGCCTGTGTGTGGGTGAGTTTGCGTGTCTCTGTGAGACCGTGAGTGTGGACCGGTGTGAGTTGTGAGCGTGCCTCAGTGTATCACCCTGTTGCACCTGGAGCCCAGAGCCCATGGTTTGAGCCCGTCTGCCTGTGCCCCCCATCCTGGCAAAGCACCTGCCCCCCCCCCCCCAGCAGCTGCTGGCGGCTCCGGGCTGCAGGAGCGAGCCGCCGGGTCTGAACACGGGAGCAGAGCTGGGTCCCCGTGCAGCGGTCAGGCTCACCTTGTCTGAGTAGATGGACATGCGGGTGGTCAGCCCCAGGACGGGGATGCGGTAGAAGCCAGCTGTGTAGGAGACGGGGGTGGGAGTGAAGTGGTCGTTGGGGGTAGGTGGGTGGCTAACTAGGATGGCGTAGACCTGTGGACACAGGGGACAGGGTCAGCTCTAGTGGGGAGCGGGGGACGCTGCCCTGGAGCTGGCTGTCCAGCAACAGCAGAGGCTGAACACGAAGCGGGGGGTGGGTGGTGGCGGGGGGACACCACCTGTGCTCACACAGCCCCAGGAGTGCAGGCCACCCAGCAGGGGACCAGACCCCAGTCCCACCTTCTGCGTGGAAGTGAATCATAGGGGTGAGGCAGAGGCAGACAAGACTCCTGGGACCAAGAAGACACACAGGGAGCTGACAGGCCCCTCCCCCATCCCTGTCCAGGGCCTCCCCTCTCGCCCCTCGCCCTGGGGGGCTGCCCTGAGCTGTGTGGTGAGACCCTGAGAGGGAGGATGAAGGCCAGTCCTTGGCATGTCCTGGGGCCGCACCTGCCGCCCCAGCGTGGGCTGGGAGAACCACACCAAGCCCCACGCTGACCCTCATCCTGGGTCAGAGGTGGACGGAGGCCAGCACTCCAGAGATGGAGGGCAGCTCCGGAAGGTGCGTCGAACATCGCAGACTATTAGCGGGAGAAGCTGGGCAAGGAGCCGCCTAGAGGCCCGGGCCCCCCTGCTGGTGTCTTCCAGGGGCAGGCTGAGACCCGCTCGGTTTGAACAAGACCCAGTGCTGACTTGGGCACTGACCACATCCTCAAGGAAACCTGGCCTTCCTGCCTGGACCAGTGGCTCAGCCCCCGAGGCAGGGATATGGGGCAGATGGCTTGGCAGTTCCGTGCTGCCTTCACATTAGAAGGACCTGTCAGTCCCAGTTCTGCCTTCCCATCTCTGAGCTACAGGACCACCTGCTTTTGCAAACGGGGTGGGGGGTGCGCTGGCCCACGTGGTGGGGGCGATGGCTGCCGAGCCGGCACCTGGCTCACAGCATGTGACAGTGAGTGACAGCTGCTGCTGTCACCTTTGCTCCTAGCACTGGCTATTCCCTGGGAGAACAGTGCCCACAGACAGCAAAGCTAAGTTGGAGGAGGGATTCCCAGAAAGGGCCACACTTGTTCTCCCTCCTTTGCCCCGCACAGTCTGCACCCAGAGGGGCCTGGCCAGTGTTGGCCTGAGCGTGTGTGCATGCGTGTGACCACGCAGGTGCTCACAAGTGTGTGCTGGGTATGTGTGTGGATACCGCATGCCCCAACATATGTGTATGTGCATGTATGATTGAGCTTGTGTGAGCACGCGTGTTTGCATGTGTGGCACAGGAATGTGTGTGCTCATGGATATGCATGGGGGGTCGGTCTGTGTGTGAATAAGCGTGTGCAATTCTGATGTGCATGAAGGGGTGCTAGTTTAAGTCTACGCATCTCTGTGCACAAACGTGGATGAATGTGTGTGCGCATGTGAGTGTGTGTGTCCATGGATGTGGCGTGCCTGTCCGGTGAGTGTGTAAGCAGCACTTGGACCGGTGTCGGTCCCGCCTGTTACATAAAAGGCTGCATTGCAGTGATCCCGAGGCCTCATTGGGATTCAGCAGGCAGCGCAGCCCGGGGGCGGACAGCTCTGACAGGCAAAATCCTTGAGTCGTGTCCTCCCCCGCAGCGCTGGCTGCCAGTGGCTGCCACGCTCTGCCCTGATACCTCTCCCCGTTCCCACCCTGGCGAACACCCGGCTTCAACACCTGGGCCATTTCCCATCTCAGGCAGACCTGTGGATGGGGGAAGGGGAGGAGGAAGGGAAGGAGATCTCCAAGCAGGAACAAAGATGGCCCCAGACCCCATCCAGTTTAAAGCCCTGTAGTCCTGCCTGTGACTGGGACAGGCACCTCTCAGGCAGGCCCGGAATGCCCGCCCCGACCCTGACACACAGTGATCAAGCAAACGGCCACATGTCTGCACACACCAGTCTGGACCTCGACACCTGGAAACCCTGTGAGGACAAGCCCCGCTGGCCGGTGACTGATCTGGGGCTAAGATGGGGAACCGGCCAACACTGGTGTTTAGCTGCTAGTGAGACCAGCACCCTGGGTCCTCTCTCAAGGGGAGGGAGGGGGCTAGGAAAGGATGGAATGAAACTGGGACGGGGGAGGGATGGCGGGTGAAGGAGGGAGGATGGTGGCGAGGCGGTGGGGGAGGGGCAGGAGCTGGCACAGCGTGAGCCCCGGGGGTGCTGGCACCTGGCTGGAGATGAGGTCTTCGCACACCGACAAGGCCATCTGGATGGCGTTGGGCTTGTGGGTGACGGAGGTGGCGTTGAGCTGGATCTTCCAGGAGCCGTGCCGCTTGTTGGCCTGGTTCACAGCCTCGCGGAACATCTGCTCGTGCTTCCGCGTGCTCAGTACCGCGCCGATGTTGACGATCTTGGGGTCGCAGGCGGCACGGGCGAAGGAGCAGGAGAAAAGCAGGGCGAGTGTCAGCAGGCGCATGGTGCTCATGGGCTCCGGGCGGCGCCCTGGCTCTGGGCAGCGCGAACGCGGGGCCCTCGGCGCATCCCCAGAGGGACGCCCCGGCCGTCCTGCGCGCGCCCGATCCCGCGGGCTGAGGGCGCCACGTCTTCCCCGGGAGCCTTAGTCCTGGGAAGTCTGCACCGAGCAGGTGGCACCGAGCCTTCGGCCGGCCGGGCGGACCCGGGTGCGCGTGGGTTCCGGGCGCTCTGTTCCAGGCGGCTGGCGCTGTCCGCGGTGCTGAAGCGGGTCTCGGCGCCGCTCCGGGTGCCCCGCGCCGAAAGGACCCGGCGGCGGCAGCTCCTCTGCGGGCTTCGCTTGTCCCGGTCCCGACGCTGCGGCGGCTGCGGCGACTGCGGAGCGCCGAGCGGGACCAACGTCTCCTACCCCTCCCGCCGCCCCCGCTTCCCAACACGGAGCCGGAGCGGGGGCGCCTCCCGCGCCAGAGTGTGCGCCTGCGTTCGTGCCAGCATTTTTCAGAGCGCGCGCGAGCGGGGGACGCCTGTGTGCGCGTGTGTGCGGGCGTGTGTGCGTGCGTGTGTGCAGGGTTCGCTGAGACAGTGACCTGGGCTGTCTCGAACCTGCAAGGAGCCGAGTTTGGAGAGGTTGGAGGGGTTCGTGTCACTGCGTGCAGCCTTGCGTGTCCTTTAACATGACTGAATGTGTCGTGCCAGTTTGTGTGTGTGCGCACACGCGCGTGCACGAGTCCTCACCCACAGTCAGTGATACTTCGGGGCCTGACTCTGCTGGCTGGAAACCAAGGCGTGTGGAGAGGCCCTAAACCGTGCCTCTGGGAGAGGGACGGCGGCGACCTCTTCTCCAGAAGGCTCAAAAATGGGGGAGAGACCTCATCTGCCTGGCCATGTGACTTGGACTCCCCCCAGAGGGTTAAAAAGAATAGAAGGGGTGACAGTGGCCGCCCCTTGTTGAGCTGGATCTTCCAGGAGAGTCTGAGGGTCTGAACCAAACCAACTGTGGAGAGACCACGGCCAGAGGGAGTCGTCTCTGCAGCAGATGGGACTAAGGTTAGACATCAGGAAGCACTTGCTGATGCGGGGATAGACATCCCATACATATCCCCCCTTTCCACGCTCCTCCCCTTGGCAGCCCCTCTCCTAACTCACTCCCAGCACCCCCTCCTGCCCCTTTCCAGAAGCTCCCTGTCCTCTGGTGCTTGTGATCCCAATTCTTTGTCCTCACCGTTCCCCCCACCCAGTGTGCTTCCTTCTCCCTAATTCAAAGGATGGCTGAAGCTCCGCCTGCTGCCAGTGACATCACCGTTTCCAATAGCAACTGAGGATTCTGCAGACCCAACAGCAAAAGCCCCCAATGGGGACAAAGCAGGGTCGCCTCCACACCTAAGTGATGTCCGAAGCAGTGGAGAGGGGAGGAGCCATGTCCCTCCCAACAGGGTCACACCCCCTGCAGCTCTCACCACTAGGCTTACCTCCCCACACCCAGCCCGAAGCAGACCCCGCGGGACTCCCTGGCTCTGAGGCAGGGACTGCAGTGCTTGGCCTGCTCCCTTTCTTGTCCCCTTCTCTCCTGATGCAAGAAAATCATTGCTTGGAGGCGAGTCTCCCTGCCTCCGGCTGCAGCCCCACAATTCTCTCTGTTGTGGGATTGAGGTCTGTAGTGGAAGCAACACCAGCCCTGGGGACACAACTCCTCCTGTGGAGTCTCAGGAGAGCATATGGGGTGTGCTCAGGGGCCCAGAGTGGGCCCTATCTCCACAGGGTCTGCGGCCTCTGGTAGCTCAGAGCTTGGAGGCTGCCTGCGTGCCTGGGAACGGGCAGCCGCCAGCTGCTGGCTCTGGTGTGGCCCAGACAGCTCCAGCACATTGCGGGGAGGGAGGGATTCAGCAGGGGGCTGCCGCCAGAGGTTCAGGCCCCTTCCACCCACCCCAATCCCCCAGTCGGGGGTGCTGGAGAAGCTCCTACTGGTCCTGGAAAAAGAACTTCGAAATAGCCAGAAACCTGAGGGCTGGCTGTTCCACAGCTGGGAGCTTGAACTCGGTCTCGGTCGGGGCACTGAGGCCGCGGAAACTGCGAAGCCCTGCGAACCAGGCCTCGTTCCTCCCTTTAGAAGCCAGTTCTCCAGCACACCACCGCCTCCCCCAGGCTGGAGGCGCTCAAGCTTCTGTCCTGAGGCCCTTGCGTGTCCCAGGCCTCAGCCCCTCCCGTGCTTGAATCTCTCCTGGGCTCTGCACTCCCTTTCACCTTGTAGGCTTCCTCCACGCCTCCAGCAAGGGGGGTGCGGTTGCAGAAGGCCTCGACCTTGCTTTGTCTTGCTGTGGGTCGCGGCTGCCTGAGGCTCTGGTCCTGCGCTGAGATTCTTGAAACCTTATTAAGAACGTTTGGATCCCCGTGGAGCCCTAAGCCTTGAATACCAGGAGATTTGGGTAGGAACGGGGGTGACGGGCTTCATCGTTTATAAAATCAGGCGTGCCGATCAAAGAGGTAAAGCCTTGAAAGCTTCCAGTCCTGCACCTTCTCATGGTCTTCATTAACCAGATGGGACGTCTGTCTGGCTGTGTTGTGGGAACGTGGGACATCGTGTTGACTTGCAGCAGTGAATAAATGCATGCATGAATAAACGTACCTGTGAGACACACACACACACACAAAGATATCACCGGGACTTGGACCCCTCTGAATCCTGGTGTATCACACTCTGTGGTGAGGACCAAGGAGACCTGGGCTGCTGCGTCTGGCCTCGGTGGGAGCGAGGCCCTGTCTGCCCCATGGGGAGGGGGCTGCTTCAGTGCTCACTCGTTCTTCCCAACCCGTTCCTTCCTCTGGGAACTGCAGCCCCATGTGGAGCGAACGGCTTCACCTCCTCCCCGACTCCAACCCAGGGGCTCTAGCAAGGGCTGTCAATCATAGATACAGTCCCTCCTTGGCCTTGGTCTATTGGCCGAGAGGTAGTCACGTGACCCAAGCAGACCACTCAGGGTTTTTCCCTAAGATTTTGGCTAGATCAGAAACTGTGACAAGAACCCATCTCTGCATCTTCTCTGGAGGTGAATCTCTGAGAACTGAGCCACCTGTGGACACATTTCTCTCAGGAGGAAGCTGACAGGCAGGGAGGAGCCATTATGCAAGCTCTCTGTGCAGACATCTTGCCTGTGGCCGGCCAAGTGGGCAGAGGATGGGCCTTGGCCTGGTGTCCACCCACTGCAAGGGCCCACCTCCAGACCAGGACTGGGGAGATGGGGCTGGCTGTCAGCAGGCCTGGCCACCAGGACTCTATCCTTGATCTGGGGGAGCCCAAGGACCCTCACAGACCACAGCTGCAGACACCTGTGGTGCCGTCCTGCTTGCCCTCAGGCTGATTTGCACTCGCACACCTTCATCCACATGGTTCTACTACCTGCCTCTCCACACGATCCCTCCTCTCCCTGTCCCCACAGTCTCTGACTTTCCAAATCCCACCTTTCCTGGAAGCCCATCTTCCCAACATCACAAACTCCCCACAGATCCCACCATATGCAAGGCTGGACTTTGACATTTAATTCACTCATAGACATTTACTGAGCTCCCACTGTGTGGCAGGCACTCCTCTAAATTATTGGGGTACAGCAGTGGAAAAGGTAGATCGCCGACTGAACATGTGGAAGACAGATAAGCACCTTAGACCGTTTCATGCCGCGCTATGTACCCCAAGGGAAAGGAAAGCAGAATACAGGGATAGAGCTCGATGGGGCCGTGTGGTAGCTTCAACCTGTCTGCACGCTCTTTGACGCGCATCCCTTCAAAGGGGAGCCCAGTTCCTCTCTCCTCGAATGTGGATGGACCGAATGACTCTCCTACTGGGTGGAACGTGGCGGAAGTGGCAGTGTGACTTCTGAGGTGAGGTCTAGAAGGAACGGCTTCCCTCTGGCACTGTCCTTCCTGAGTCACCTGCTCTGGGGGAGGCCAGTGTGGACAGGAACTCTCTGTCAATGGCCCCCTGCCGGTGGCCAGCATCAACTTGCCAGCTATGGGAGTGAACCACCTTGGAGACTCCAGGGGCCCTCCGGCCCCCTTCGAGCCTTCAAGGGATGACAGTCCTGGCTGATGTCCTGACTGTCACCTCATGAGAGACCCAAGCCTAAGCCACCCTGTCAAGCTGTGAGAGATAATGAATGTCTACGGCTGTGGGAATCAATAGATGACTAAGTAATCAATTCAGGTTGCTTTTTTTCTGAATGAAATGAGAGAGCAAGCCCTGCACATATCTGAGGAAAGGGTGTTCCAGGAAGGGGGGTGCAAGGGCATGGAGCAGAGGGAGGGGGAGACAGGAAGGAGGCCAGAGGGGCCGTGGGCCAGGTCCTGTGGGATGGGGCTGGCTGTGTAGAGGGCCCCAGCTTTATTCTAATCAGATTGGAGGGATGAGACCAGGAGAGTGACACTGTTCAATTGACCTTTTAGAAAGGACCACCCAACTGCTATGTGGGTAACAAGGGAGGAGCGGTGTGACCAGCCAGGAGGTTACTGGGATAATTCGTGTGCCAGGCAGGAGGTGTAGAGGCGACAAGACGTGGGACGAGAAAGTGAGGGGTCACGAATAACCCCAGAGCAACTGAGAGAATGGCAGTACTACCACTGAGAATGGAAAGGTGGGGTCCAGGAGGAGTCAAGGAATCAAAACTTTTATTTTCTTATAAAGTTCCCACTAAGCTTTTAATCCTGCAAATTTTGATACGTTGTGTTTTTGTTTTTGTTCAGTTACATATTTTTTCTAATTTTCCTGTAATTTCTTCTCTGATTTATGGGTTATTTAGAAGACTGTTGTTTAATTTTCAAATATTTGGAGATTTTCTGCATGTATTTCTGCTATCGATTTTTACTTTAACTTCAATATGGCCAGAGAACATATGTTGTATGATCTTAAATACACTGAGACTTATTTTATGGTCCATAATGTGGTTTTTCTTGGTGAATATTCTATGAGCACTAGAGGAAATTGTGTATTTTTCTGTTTTGGGTGTAGTGTTTTAATAAATGTAAATGTTTCTCATTGTGGTTTTTTTAAATTAATTAATTATTTTATATATGTTTGGCTGTGTTGGGTCTTTGTTGCTGCGCGCGGGCTTTCTCTAGTTGTGGCGAGCGGGGGCTACTCTTCGTTGTGGTGCACGGGCTTCTCATTGCTGTGGCTTCTCTTGTTGCCAAGCACAGGTTCTAGGTGTGTAGGCTTCGGTAGTTGTGACTCATGGGCTCTAGAGCGCAGGCTCAGTAGTTGCGGCGCACAGGCTTAGTTGCTCTGCGGTATGTGGGATCTTCCCGGACCAGGGCTGGAAACTGTGTCCCCTGCGGATACTTAACCACTGAGCCACCAGAGAAGCCCCTCTCATTGTGGTTTTAATGAGCATTTCCCTGAACGACTGATTAGGTTTAACATCCTTTCATGTGCTTATTGGCCTTTTGTATACTTTCTTTGGAGAAATGTCTATTCAAATCTGTAACCATATTATCAGATATATGTTTTGTAAATATTTTCTCCAAGTCTGTGACATGTTTTTTCATTTTCTTAATGTTGTCTTTAAAGTGCAAGAGTTTTAAATTTTGATGAAGTCCAATTATCAGATTTTTTGTTGTTGATCGTGCTCTGGTATATCTAAAACATCTTTGCCTGACCCAAAGCCGCAAAGATTTTATTTTATGTTTTCTTCAAGAGTTTTGTAGTTTTGGTTCTCGCATTTAGGTCTATGATCCATTTTGAGTTAATTTTTTATATGGTATGAGGCAAGGTGTAAATTCATTCGTTTGTATCTAGGTATCCAATTGACCCAGCACCATTTGTTGAAAAAGAGCTTTCCTTTCCCATTGAATTTTCTTGCTACCTTTGTAGAACATCAGTTGACCAGAAGCGTAAGGGTTTGTTTATAGAATCTGGATTCTGTTCCATTGATCTGTATGTCTGTTGTTATGCCAGGACCACACTGTCCTGGTTACTGTAGCTTTGCATTCAGTTTTGAAATCAACTAGGGTGACTCCTCCAACTTCGTCCTTATTCAGTATTGTTTTGGCTCTTCTGGGTCCTTTGTAATTACATATACATTTTAGGATCAACTTGTCAATTTCTGCTAAGATTTGATAGAGATTGCAATGAATTCATAGATCAATTATTAAGACAACTGCAGTCTTGGGACTGTCCTGGTGGCGCAGTGGCTAAGAATCCGCCTGTCAACACAGGGGACGCGGGTTTGATCTCTGGTCCGGGGAGATCCCCATGCCGCAGAGCAACTAAGCCCGTGCACCACAACTACTGAGGCCGCGAGCCACAGCTAATGAGCCCGCGCACCTAGAGCCCGTGCTCTACAACAAGAGAAGCCACTGCAATGAGAAGCCTGCACACCGCAGTGAAGAGTAGCCCCCGCTCACTGCACCTAGAGAAAGCCCGCGCACAGCAATGACAACCCAACACAGAAAATAAATAAATAAACAAATTTATTTAAAAAACAACAAAAAAACAAAACCTAGACCTGGCTTTAAAAAAAGAAAAAGACTGTCCCTTGTGAGCAAGACCCCCAGTGTCTGCCCAGGCCTGGCCTGTCTGGTGCTGGGATGGCCCAGGCTGGGCGAGCATCCTGGACTCTGGCTGCAGACTGGAAACCCAAGGTCCCAGGCCAGGCTAGGGTGGAGTGGGGAAGGCTAACCATTTGGGAAGCCTTCCGGAGGCCCTCACACTGTCCCAGGACTGTCACTGTGGCAAGCAGCATAGTAACAATGACTGTCCACCAGGTCACACTACTAGCTTCCAGAGACCCTCACACTGTCGCAGGACTGTCACTGTGGCAATCAGCATAGTAACAATGACTGTCCACCAGGTCACACTACTCCATGGACACTGGTGTGGCTGCCACCAGACGGCAAGGGTTCAGGTCCCCGCTCATCCTGGACGTGGACACGGCCAGGACACTGCAGGCCTGACTCCCTCCTAGACCTGCCGGCCCCGGGGTCCCCAAGGCTGAGGAAGCAGCCCTGGCCTGGGCTCCAAGGAGGAAAGCAGGCTGCTCTGAGTTTCTGACTGAGAACATGGACCACAGAGGGTGGGAACTGTCCCGCCTCCCGCTCCCCTGGGCCCGTGACCGCAGGCCCGCTGTGGGCCCACTCGGCCTCTCTGGCTTTGCTTCTGCTGTGGGGTCCAGGCCGCAGGCAGAGGGACTCAGGACCTTGCGCAGTGGGGCTCAGAGGAGGCTGATGGGGGCCCGAGGGAGTGTAGCCGCTCCGGCCTGAGCTGAGGCCTGACGGGACAGGACGGGGCAGGACGGCATGGTGGCTCCCCGGCCCCAGGCGAAGCCGCACGGTGAGAAGCAGCAACCGCCCCGCGCTTCTCTGCAGAGATGAGGACAGTGTCCTCCCCTCACAGGGCGACAAGTTGGAAGCGGCTGCCCCTCCCTCCCTGGCAGCTGAACCTAGGGGCCGCGGCCCAGCCCCCTTCCCCGCCCGGCTGAGACCGACAGCAGGTCGGGATGGCTCTCCGGAAGCTTGGCCTGCACGCCTGGCACTGAGTTCTCTCGAGTTCCGCCCGAGGCCTCGGCCCCCAGGAACCAGTGGGACTGATGCCGGTGCCGGGGGCTCCCGTGGTGGCTGATTAGTCTGGAGTTTCACCAGGAGGGGAGCGCCGTCCCCGCCCAGCCTGCCGGCAGCTGCTGACGGATCCCGGGGCTCACACTCCGCCCCTGCTCTCTGGGGCCGTGGCCCCCTTGCTGCACCCCGGCAGCCTGGCCGAGGCAGGGAGAAACCAGCTGGCTCTGGTCTCTTGCCCCTGACGTGGCTGCTCTGGGTGCCAGTGCCCGATGTCCCATCTGGAGAGCAGCAGGCGGCACCGGCCTCTTCCTGCTGACGTGGAGCGCATCATAAAACGCAGCCTGCCCAGCCGACGCCGCCCGCCCCCTCGCCGCTCCACAGTCCACGCGCAGCAGTGCTTTCCCCCGGGAAGGATGCTGTCCGGCGGTGGGTTCAGAGGCGGTGATCCCTCTAGCGACTTGGAGTGGACGGTGGCTGCGTCCACGCCTCCCAACCTGGGCGTGCCGGCGGGGTCAGGGCCACGCCCAAGGCCCACAGGACGACTTTGCATCCACCCAGGCGCTGCCACGTTTTTCAAGCCTCAGAATCGAACCTTGTGCCTTAGTTTCCTTCTCCCCGCTGCTCCACAGGCGAGCAGAGGGCCTGGGGCAGCGGAGGGTCGCCAAGGGGGAGGCCGAGGTTGAGGCTCCCGCCGCGGCCCAGGGGCTCCTGACTGCCACACAGGGGCACCCGGCAACCTTTTTGCTACACAAGTACAGTTAGTGGGGTAAACTGCTGAAGCAGCTCGCTTTTGAAAACGCTTTCTATTTCCACGTGAAGTTTCACACGTAGCACAGAGGGGTCCGGGCTACCCTGCACTGGGTTTCCTGCAATGTTTGCATCTTCCGTGACGCTAGGACACTGTGACCAGGAGACCCTGCTTGTGCTGAGCCCTTTCTCACAGGTGAGGCTCCCCTGTGCCCACCTAGCGCTCGGGGGCAGCGCGGTCGGTGGGTCCCTTCGCCGCACGGGCCTCCCTCCTGCTCCCCTGAGGGCCACACGCCCCCACCATCTCTAACCCAGACGGCCGCTAGTGAAGCAATTGAGTTGAAAGACGGCAGACCCTCGATTTTCCACAGAATGTGGGGATTCCCAATAAACACGAGGCGCTGTGATGCCGCCCGGCCTGCTGACTGCAGTTTCTGACCAACACGTGTGGGAGCAACACCGACTGTTCCCAGGGCCGCGTCCATCCAGGGGCTGCAGCCGGCTGCGCCCTGAGGGGACAAGAGCCCACAGGCTGTGCTGACCCCGCTCTGGACCACCCAGGGATCTGCCCCATGCTCCGTCTAGCTCTTTCCCAGGGTCTCAGGGGAGCCCGAGGTGACCTAGTGGAGCTGGCACCCTGGGGACGGGCCCAGAACATGCCCTTTGAACCAGGTGTCGGGGGGGCGGGGGCTCCTGCACCCTCAGGTTTGACAGCCTGTGACTCGCCCTCCTGCACATGCATCCTCCAGATGCCAGCGTTTCCCTGGTAACTCACTGCAGGGAGGGGTGCGTGAGGACATCGCTGGAACTGCCAGCAAAGCTGTGTGTGGGAGAAGACCTGAGGAGACCCCAGGGACGACCCCTAGAAGGGAAGGGGCAGGAGGGGAGGAAGATCTTTCTGGAACGGGTTCAGACAAGCCTAGCTGCTGAGTAGTAGGTGCACGTGCTGGGGAGCCCTCCTGAGGCCCAGAAATGTCAGAGCTGAGAAGGCAGGAAGCAGTGGGCTCCCCACGGAGGGAGTGGGCAGTTGGGGCCTGGAAAGCCCTGGAGAGGGGCCAAGTTTGAGGTTCACCAGCAGAGAACACTGGGTAGGGCCGTGAGCTGAGCAATCCTGGGCAGCACAGAACTGCTTTGCCCTGCTTATTGAGGGGGAACATGCTCGCAGCACAGTGCAGTGGTCTTTATTGTTTTAAGTCTTTTCTTCTTATTTATTTGGCTGCGCCAGCTCTTAGTTGCTGCACGTGGGATCCTCTTAGCAGCTTGCAGGATCTTTTAGTTGTGGCGTGCAGGCTGTTAGTTGCAGCATGCATGGAGGATCTAGTTCCCTGACCAGGGATTGAACCCGGTCCCCTGCGTTGGGAGCGAGGAGTCTTAACCACTGGACCCCCAGGGAAGTCCCAGTGCAGTGATCTCTAGTACATCCTGAAGACTATCGAGTCTGTTGACCTTAAGAATGAGCAAAAGTGGATTTATTTGGGAACATCAGAGGAATTGCGATTTGGGACAAGCAAGCTACAGCAAAAGCCATAGGTAAGTCCAACAAACAAAGGAGAGGAATGGTTATTTTACAGAGAAAAATGAGGAAGTTGAGCGGTTTGTGTGGGTTTTGCTTTTTGTTGCTGTTGTTGTTTTTTGGTTTGTTTGTTTTTTATGAAAGCCCTTTGGAAAAAAGTGAGAGTTCAGGGTGAGGATGGTTTCTCATTGGCTAAGTTGCTGAGGTAGTTGATTTCTTGTACAAGATGCAATGTACATCTTTTCCTGTTGGGGCCTGTGATAGACGATTCTTCCCTGTTATGATTCTTCTGCTATAGTTCATAATTGACTGTTGACCTGAAGCAAGATAACAGCCAATTATTTTAGCAGCAACATGGGTTTATTCAGGAACAGTAAAGAATTGGAAAACAGAACAAGCAATCTAAGGTGAAGGGCAGAGAACAAAGGAGTGCAGAGAACACAGCAGAGGAGACTCTTTTATAGAGGAGAAGTGGGAGTTGCCAGGGGCTGTTCTAATCAAAGAATCCATTGGCAGAAACTGGGAGTTGGAAGTGTGGTGGCTTTTCATTGGCTGCACTGTGATGGTGTCTCATTGGCTGGGCTGTTGCTGGGAGCAAAATCCTCCTTCCTCCTGCTGGGTAGTAAGTAGTAACCTTCCTGTTGGGCCTGCAATTAAGGCTGCGCGGTAGGGTGTGAGAGCTCCCCCTTCTGGCCTCCTGGCTGCAGTTTAGTGAGGGTTCCCTTTATTACTTTTCACAGGTCCAATGGATGAAGACCCCAAGAGCCCGCCTGCCGCTGACCCTACGGCGGGCCCCCCAGGCCCCAGCCCCTCCAGGCCCCCGGGCAGGCCCCTGGGTCGAGACCTGGGGTTCGGGGCACAGGAGCTCCCCGCCGACGTGGCGGAGCGGTGGGACACCTGCTCAGGGTTAGAGCCAACTGAGAAGGCCTGGCCGATCCCCACTGCTTGCTCACAGGCCTTGGGGGAGCCGCACCGGGGCGCAACAGGACGCAAAGCCGCGGATTCCGGCGAGACCTGCTCGGCCGGAAGCCAGCTCCTCCTGTTGCCTTGGCCACCGCCCAGCTAGGAAGCGGTCGGCGCATGCGCAGAATGGCGCCGCCGCCAACCGCCGCAGGTCCCGTTTCTGCGCACGCGCGCTGCGCCGCGAAGGCTGGTCGTTGAGTGCCGCGCGAAAGACGCGTGGGGGCGTCAGGCCCGCCGAGCGCTCCGCATCTCCGGGAGCCCGGCCTCCTGACGCCGCCAGCGCCCCCTCGCTTTCACGGGTCCGCGGCCCGCCCCGCCGGGGGCGCCTGGGCGCTGACTCTGAGCCCGGGCCGGAGCCCGGACGGCGGCTGCTGGCGGCACTGCTGGTGCTGGCGGGTGAGCGTCCGGCGGCGCCGGGCCCGAGTCTTGGCGTGGGACAGCCGGGCCGCGACAGCCTCCCCGGGACGGGACGCCCGGGACCCAGCCTCGGACACGGGCATCTGAGACCGTGAGGAGAGACGAGGCGGGGCGCTCCCACTCCCGCTGAGCGCAGGACCCCAGTCAGGCTCGCCACCCTCCGACCCCCGACCAGAGCTCCGCTCCCCGAACGGTTTCTTCCCGGCATCCTCCTCCCGAGACCCCCCGCCCCCAAGTCCCCGCGGTGCCTGGAGTAATGACCCCACCTTGCTAACCGCAGTTGTCTGTGGTGGGCTTTGGCACAAGGAACCTGGACTGGGACCCTGGGCTCGGTAACGGTGGGCCCATCTGAGGCCCCTGTGCCTCTGTGTGTCCGAGGAGCCACCTGTCCTTGAATGGGAAGTAAGTTCACGCTGAACTCTGGTATTTCATTGACACCCTCAGCATTGAGTGTGTGTGTGTGTTTCTGGGAATAACTCCGTCAGTGGGGTTTTGGTTATCTGATTAGATTTGTATTTTAATTAGGTGGAATTTTTTTTCCTGGCCGCTGACATCTGCTCCCTAGTGCTTTGTCTGCTTTCTCATGTCTTCAATCGTCTGTCCTTCCTCAAGCTGCCCTCTTGAGCTAAGACATTCAGAAGGTTTCTTCTCAAACCCATTTCCTTTGATAAACTGCCCCGTCACCATTTAAAACTTTATAAGGACTTCTTCCTCTGATTCGGGTGTCTGTGTCCCAAATGCTGCTTTTGTCTTACTTCTGCCTAGAATCAGGAGGTTTTTGTCCAGCCACTGATAGGAGACCAAAGGAGGAAAAAACAAAACAAAACAATTAATATGATCTTCCTTACCTTCATTCTGTAATTTCTCTCATGGTCTCATAAAAGTTAAGGAAAAACAAAACTCTTATGCGTTTTCCCCAGACAGACCCTGCAAGAGGTCCCTTCTGGTTCTTAAGTTTCTTTCACATCTCTGCTCCCGAACTTAAGTTGTGAACATTGAACTTGACCTCACTTCAATAAATGTGCCTGCTGGGGGTTTCCCTGGTGGCTCAGTGGTTAAGAATCTGCCTGCCACTGCAGGGGACATGGGTTCAAGCCCTGGTCCAGGAAGATCCCACATGCCGCAGAGCAACTAAGCCCATGCACCCCAACTACTGAGTCTGTGCTGTAGAGCCTGCGAGCCACAACTACTGAAACCTGTGCGCCTAGAGCCCGTGCTCCACAACAAGAGAAGCCTGCAGACCGCAACGAAGAGTAGCTCCCACTCGCCGCAACTAGAGAAAGCCCACGCACAGCAACAAAGACCCAACACGGCCAAAAATAAATAAATAATTTAAAAAATAAAGTGATGGAAAAATTGTCAACCAAGAATTCTATATCCAGCAAAACTGACCTTCAAAAATGTGGGAGAATTTAAGGCATTCACAGATAAACAATAGCTGAGGGAGTTCATCACCACCAGACCTGGCCTACGGGAAATGCTCAAGGTAGCCCTTCAGATTTAAATGAAAGGACGTTAGTACCTCAAAGCCATAGGGAGAAATAAAGATCTGTGGTAAAGGCAAAACCATGGGCAAGTATAAGAACCAGTATTACTGTATTTTGGGTTATGACTCCACTTTTTATTTACTACATGATTTGGAAAACAAATGCATAAACAATTACAAATTCATGTAATTGTGCACACCGTGTACAAACATGTAGTTTGCAATGACAACATAAAGCAGATGGAACTGCTTAGAAGCATAGTTTATGTGATTGAGTGAAGTTGTCCACCTCAAGTACGCTGTTATAAATTTAGGATGTTAAGTGCAGTCTCCCTGGTAAGCAAAGAAAATATCTAGAAGATATACACAAAAAAATCCACAGGAAAGCTACTAGAGATAATAAATGCAGGAAAGTTGCAGGGTACTAGATCAACAAACAAAGTCAGTTATGTTTCTACGCACCTGCAATGAACAATTCAAAAGGAAATTAAGAAAGCAATTCCATTTAAAATAGCATCTAAAAGAATAAAATAATTAGAAATAAATTTAACCAAGGGGGTGATTTAATTGTACACTGAAAACCATAAAACATTGTTGACATAAATTAAAGAAAACCTAAATAATTGGAAAGATGTCCTTTGTTCACGAGTAGAAAGATTTTTTTTTTTTTTTCTGGCTGCACCACGCGGCTTATACTTAGTTCCCTGACCAGGGATTGAACTACGGCCCCAGCAGTGAAAGCACCGAGTCCTAACCACTGGACCACCAGAAAAGTCCCAGGAAGACTTAATTCTAAGATGTCAGTACTACCCAAAGTGATGTACAGGTTCAATGCAATCCCTATCAAAATTCCAGCAGTGTTTTTTTTCTTTTTTTTTTTTGCAGAAATTTTATGTCAATCCTCAAATTCATATGGAATTGCAAGGGGGGCCCTGAATAGCCAAAATAATCTTGGAAAAGAACAACGTTAGATGACGCACATTTCCCAATTTCAAAACTTCCTACAAACGCACAGTGTTCAAAACAGTGTGGTGTTGTCATAAGCATAGACATAGACCAATGGAACACAAGTAAGGCTCTAGAAATAAACTCATATATCTATGGCCAATTGATTTCTGCAAGGGCAGTAAGTCTATTTAATGCGGGAAATAATTTGTCTTCAGCAAATGATTCTGAGAAAATTAGATTTCCACATGAAGTTGGACCCCTACGTCACACCATATGCAAAAAGTTAACTCAAAGTGAATCAATGACCTAAATATAAGAGCTAAAACCACAAAACCCCTAGAAAAAAACATACAGGTTAATCTTCATAACCTTGGGTTTGACAACGGATTCTTAGATAAAACTCCAAAAGCACAAGCAACAACAGACACATGTTGGACGTCATCGAAGTAAAAATGTTTGTGCAGCAAAGGACACTATCAAGAGTACAAAGGCAGCCCACAGAATGGGAGAAAATATTTTCAAACTACAAATCTGATAAGGGTTTAATAACCAGAATATACTTTTTAAAACTTCTAAAACTCAACAACAAAAACAAAAACTCTTGAAACTCAACAAACAACAAAACCTCAAAAACAAAAACCCAAATTAACAAAAAACTAAAACTCAACAAAATGAAGAATGAAAACACCTTTTATAATGTCAAAAGGGTACCTTATATGTTATGTATAATTTAACACACACACACACACACACACACACGAACGTGGGCATAACTGCAGGTGCCGCGTGGGTCAGAGCTGAGAGCACTGGGACCTGCTTGGGGACACCCCTTGCCCATTCAAGACATTTCTCCAAAGAAGATTTATAAATGTGCAATAAGTACATGAAAAGATACTCAACGTCACTAATCATGAAAATGCAAATCAAAATCTGAATGACAGACCACTTACACTCATGGGATGCTACTATTAAACAGAAAACAAGTGTTGGCAAGGATGTGGAGAAATTGGAACCTTTGTGCACTGCTGGTTGAAATGTAAAATGATGCAGATGCTGTGGAAAACATATGGAGGTTCCTCAAAAAATGAAACATAAAATTACCATATGATCCTGCAATCCCACTTCTGGGTATACCCCCCCAAAAATTGAAAGCAAGGTCTTGAAGAGATATTTGTATACCCAGGTTCACAGCAGCATTTTAAACAATAGCCAAGAGTTGGAAACAACCCAGGTGTCCACTGATGGATGAATGGATGTGCATAATGTGGTCCATCCATACAATGAAATATTATTTACCTTTAAAAAGGAAGGGAAAAAAAAAAAAAAGGAAGGAAATCCTGACACAAGCTGTGACATAGATAAGCCTTGAAGACGTTATGCTCAGTGAAATAAGCCAGACACAAAAAGATAAATTCTGTATGATTCCACTTACATGAGGTATCTAGAATAGGCAAATTCATAGAGACCGGACAATAGAGGTCACCCCAGGCTGGGGGAGGGGGAATTGGGAGTTGTTGTTTAATGAGTGAATGGTTTCTGTTTGGAAAAATGAACTCGTTTTAGAAATAATGATGATGCGTTAAAGCCAGTGCATTTAGGGACTTTCCCTGGTGGTTCAGTGGTTAAGACTCTGCGCTCCCAATGCAGGGGGCCCAGATTCTATCCCTAATCAGAGAACTAGATTCCACATGCCGCAACTAAAGATCCCATAGGCTGCAACTAAGACCCAGCGCAGCCAAATAAATAAATAAGTAAGTAAGTAAGTAAAAGATTATTTGTGTTTGGGGGGGGGAAAAAGCCAATGCATTTAAATGTGGTTGAAAGTGTATAACTTAATGGGCCAGAGCTGAGAGCCCTGGGACCTACTTTGGTACCTCCCATCCATCCCCCCTCCCCACCCTTGGTTCCTGGCAGCTTTGAGGTCTGAAAAGGGCAGAGTAGGTTGTGATGAGGGACTGGGCCTGGCTCCCCAAATCTGTGGGCTGTGGAGGGGGAATCAGGCCCCAGCTTTGTCCCCAAAGTCAGTGGCCCCGGGCAGTTGGAGGAAGGGCCCTGGACCCCCAGACATACCCGAGTGTTCAGGGTCACCAGGTGTGGCAGGACAGTCTCAGAATGCACCTCTCTGGGCCTTTTCAGTTCCACCCCAGGCATGGAGGAGCTGCCTGGAGGGTTGGGAGGGGGGAACGTAGTGGGTCTGTGGTGGGGGTGTTGGGATCAGGCCCCTGAGCTGATAGAGGAAGAGATGCAAGTGAGAGCAGCCTGGGGAGGGGCTGCCATCCAGGGGAAGGGGCTGTGAGTCCTTGTGTCTTGTCCTTGCCCCCACCCTGAAGAGGCCGTTGGGGGCCTTCAAGTGTAGCTCTCTCAACACAGGACAGGAATCCCTAGGTGCAGGGATGGGGACCCAGGAACAGGGACATGGGAACATGGGAACCTGGGCACACAGGGACACGGAAAAGGGGGCATGGGGACACAAGGATGGGGGCATGGGGGTGGGCACACAGGGATGGGGACACGGGGCCGTGGGGGACATGGAGTCACAGGGATGGGGACATAGGGACATGGGAACACGGGGGTGGGCACGTGGGGACATGGGAAAGTGAGGAACACAGGGACACAGGGATAGGGACATGGGGACGGGGACACAGGGACATGGGGATGGGGACAGGGGCTGTGGGATGATTGTGGGGTGGCACTGGGTGACCTCAGGGTGACTACACCCATAGGGTGGTGTCATGTGATGGACAGTCATTGTCACCATGCTGACTGCCATTGCAACAGTCCTGGGACTGTGTGAGGGGAAGCCAATGGGCCAGCTGGCCCGGTTTCCCGGCTGTGGCCAGAGCCCAGGACCCCAGCCCAGCCTGGGCCGTCCCAGCACCAGACAGTCCAGGCCTGGGCAAAGCCTGGGGGTCGAGCTGGCCGGGGACAGTCTTGGGAGTGGGAACGGGTGGCTCCCCTTCCCTCTGCTGCCTGGCTCACTGCCCACGTCCCCAGCAGGACTGTGGTCAGCACGGCCCCACCTGTGCTGAGCGGGCCGCCCAGCTTGGCCTGTCTGGCCCCTCACCGGGCCCTGGACTGGCACCGGGGGAGAGGTGGCCCTTCCGTCCTCTGGGTACTGCGGAGCCAGTGAGGGGGCTGGCCTGATGGGGAGGGGAGGGGGTCCCAGATCCCAGGCTTGGCCTCCTAGCCTTCTCCACCCCCACCAGCTGCCCAAACTCCTGCCTGGGCTCCGAGGCCCCCGCTCGCCCGCCCCCTGCCCAGCCACACGGGCCCTCACTGTTGCTCGGACAGGACAGGCTCTTCTTCCACGGCGGCCGACGCTCTTCGACGGAGCCCCCACCCCCATCCTCCTAAGGCTCCCTCCCTCCCTCTCAGGGCTCGTTCTGAGCAGCTGCTCAGGAGGCGGCCTTCCCCAGCCCTGCCCTTGACGGTGACCCTCCCCTGGGGCTGCCCGCTGGGGGGCCCGACCCAGGACAACGCCGTGCGGCCGGGAGGCGGCTGGGCAGCGGGGCAGGCACTTCCGCCCGGTGCGTGTGTGGCACGGCGCCCGGCCCTCAGCAGTGGCCGCTAGAGGACGGGTGACTGGCCAGGCACGTCCCCGCCCAGCACCGGGCCCTCGAGCCCTGGGCCCACTTCCTGTGCCCCACAGCGACCATCTTCGTGGTGACACAGGAGCGCCAGAAGCTTGAGGACCCGGAAGCGGGCCGCCGGCGGGACACGGCAGAGCTGCTCACAGCCCCGCCCAGGCCGTCACGTGAGGGCGTCCTGCCGGTCACGTGACCCCGCCCACCTGACCCGAAGCCGGCGGGCAAAGTGAACATGAGCTCCCCGCCGCAGGCGGCCCCGACGTGGGCCCTGGCCCTGGTGCTGGCCCTGCAGCTGCGCAGCCTGGAGGCCGGGGGTGAGTGCCGGCCCGCGGGCCCCCCACCCGGCACCCCCAGGTGCCCCCCGCTGAGCGCTGTGCCCTCCAGCCCACAGAGCCACGGACCCTGACTTTCAGGAGGCCTACTTCGAGCAGCTCCTGGACCATTTCAACTTCGAGAGGTTTGGGAACAAGACCTTCCGCCAGCGGTTCCTGCTGTCAGGTGAGGTCGCCCTGGGGACAGTTCCTGCTGTCGGGTGAGGACGGCACCCCACGCCTCACCCGCCCCCTTGCCTCCATCCGACAGAGAAGTTCTGGAAGAGGGGCGAGGGGCCAATATTCTTCTACACGGGCAACGAGGGGGACGTGTGGTCCTTCGCCAACAACTCGGGGTTCATCCTGGAGCTGGCGGCGCAGCAGGGGGCCCTGGTCGTCTTTGCCGAGCACGTGGGTACCGGCTGGGGCTGGGGGTGGGAGTGGGGGCCAGACCGGGGCGCGGGGTCAGTGACCCCTGGTCTCCTGCCCACAGCGGTACTATGGAAAGTCTCTCCCGTTCGGTGAGCGGTCCAGGTGCCGCGGGTACACGGAGCTGCTGACGGTGGAGCAGGCCCTGGCCGACTACGCGGGGCTGCTCCGGGCGCTTCGGCAGGAACTTGGGGCCCAGGACGCCCCCGCCATCGCCTTTGGCGGGAGGTGCGTCCTTGTCTCCTTACTCTCCCGGAACAAATGCAAGCCTGGCCCCGGCCAGAATTTCTGTGGGTCTTAGAAGTTTGGGGTCCTTTGGAGGCATGGGGTGGGGGGCTCTGAGAAAGGAGAGAGGAGGCAGGTGTCGTCGCGGAGGCGCACTGGGGCCGGCGGGAGCGGGGTGCTGCAGGGTGGCGTGGGGAGCCACCCAGCTAACCCTGCGCCCCTGCCCAGCTATGGGGGGATGCTCAGCGCCTACATGAGGATAAAGTACCCCCACCTCGTGGCGGGGGCACTCGCAGCCAGCGCACCTGTCGTCTCGGTGGCAGGCCTCGGTGACCCCTACCAGTTCTTTCGGGACGTCTCAGCAGTAAGTGAAGCCTCCGGCCCCCGACCCCTCCCCCAAGCAGCCCAGGCTGCGGGTGCAGCCACACCCTTCCTTCCTCCAGGATTTTGAGGGCCAGAGTCCCAAGTGTGCCCAGGCCGTGCGGGACGCCTTCCGGAAGATCAAGGACTTGTTCCTACAGGGAGGTGAGGAGGCCGCCCCCTGCCTCCCTGCCCCCCATTCCCCCTCCCCCACATGTGCCTGAAGGCTTCAGAGGCCCTTCTCCTGCTTCTCCTGGCAGCCTATGACACGGTCAGCCAAGAGTTCGGCACCTGCTGGCCACTCTCTGGCCCAGGGGACCTGACCCAACTCTTCGGGTTTGCCCGGAATGCCTTCACCCTGCTGGCCATGATGGACTACCCGTACCCTACCGACTTCGTGGGACACCTTCCTGCCAACCCCGTCAAGGCGAGGCACCCACCCCTGGCTGGCGGGAGCCCGGGGAGGGCAGTGTCCTGTGGATAGGGAAGGGCCTGGCTGCCCTGGGGTGGTCAGAGCTGGCCAGCCCCAGGACCTTGCACCTACTCTGGGACCTGGGACTAGGGAAGGTCTCGAGGGGGGTGGCCGGCTGAGGGGCTCTGCTGGCACCCACAGGTTGGCTGCGACCGGCTGCTGAGCGAGAGCCAGAGGATCAAGGGGCTCCGATCGTTGGCCGGTGCGTCTGCCCACCTGCCTGGGCTGGTGTCAAGCGTGAGGGGCCCAGTGTTGGCAGGGGAGCGGGTGGGCTGAGGAGTGGGCGGGCAGCAATGAGGGCCGTACGGGGGCGGGGAGCGCAGAAGCCTCCACTTGGTCCCTGGGGCAGGAAGTGGCCATCCCCCTCATGGCCCAGCCTGGAGAGCGCGAACCCAAGGGCCTTCTGGGAGGTCCCTAGTGCAAAGGGCAGCACACCCCACCTCGGTCCACCCTGCTGGGAGGGAGAACATCAAGGTGGGCTGCCCAGCTGCCCTCAGCAGCCAGGACAGGAGCTGATAGTACAGATCCACTCTTCACTGGGCCCATAGGACCCCAGAGCCCCTGACACCTGCTGGACCCGTCTAAAGGGGCAGGGTGAGTGTCCAGGCACCCAGCCCCAGTACTCCTCTCCCCCAGGCCTGGTGTACAACTCCTCGGGCACGGAGCCCTGCTATGACATCTACCTGCAGTACCAGGTCTGTGCCGACCCCACGGGCTGCGGCTTGGGCCCTGATGCCAAGGCCTGGGACTACCAGGTATGTGGGAGCTGGGGGCCTGGGACTGCCAGGTATGGGGTGCTACATGTGGTGTCCTGGCCCCCTGGCCTGATGGTGGTGCGGTGTCCTGCAGGCCTGCACTGAGATCAACCTGACGTTTTCCAGTAACAATGTGTCGGACATCTTCCCTGACCTGCCCTTCACCGAAGCCCTGCGCCAGCAGTACTGCCTGGACACGTGGGGCGTGTGGCCCCGGCAGGACTGGCTGCAGACCAGCTTTGGGGGAGGCGGTGAGGCTCAAGACAGGGTTGGGGGCGGCATCCTTCCCCCTGCACTGAGCTGCCTCTGTTTCCCACACTCCCTAGCCCCTGGGTCACAGACTTGGGGTGGGGGGCCCACCCAGTCCCCACCACTGCTTGCTCTGTCCATTTCAGACCTCACGGCTGCCAGCAACATCATCTTCTCCAACGGTGACCTGGACCCCTGGGCCGGGGGAGGGGTGAGTCAGGCCAGGAAGTCCCTGCCCTGTGTGGGTCCTGGCACTCTTGGCTCTGCACCTCCTTGGTTTTTGTTCCAATCTCCCTTCTTCCCTTCTCTCCCTTTGTTGGTTCTTTTTCTACTTCTTATGGCGGCCTGGCTTCTGACTCATTCGTCTTCACCTTTCATTTCTAATGGGACCGTTCAGGTCTATGCAGTCACCTCAAACTACTGCTTTAACTGCACCCCACAGGCTGGGACATGCAGCCTCCCAGCAGGTTGTGCTGCGAGGCTGAGGCCGAGAGCACAGTCTGCACCCCTGACACGGATGCTCCTTCAATGATACAGATTCAGAGCAACCTGAGCATGTCAGTCCTCGCCGTCACCATCCACGGGGGAGCGCATCACCTGGACCTCAGGTGTGGTCCTGCCTGGGGAGGGGGTGCAGTACCTGGCCTGGGCCGATGGGTGGACGTGGGCTAGGGTGGTGTGAGGCTCGGGGCCTGCCAGCCCTGCTGAGTGCCCCCCACGCCTGCTCCTCAGAGCGTCCCACCCAGAAGACCCCGCATCTGTCGTGGAGGCGCGCAGGCTAGAGGCCACCCTCATCGGCAAGTGGGTCGAGGCAGCGAGGCATGAGCAGCGGCTGCGGCTGGCACAGCACAGGGGCTCCGAGGCTGAGGGGTGCTCCCCCAGCAGGACCAGGGAGGACTTGCTGGGAGCCTGAGGCGAGTAAGCGGGGGAGGAGCCCTGGCCCGACATCCTGAACCTGGAGCTCGGCCAGGGTGGGCAGGGCCTTGCCCGAGGGAGAGGCCGGACAAACACTGGTGGCCTGTCAGGCATGTCCTGTCCCACGTCCTGTCCTGTCTTGAGGCCCTGGACACAGTGAACACACTTACACCACCTCCTAAACTCCGCTGATAAATAAAGCAGCGTCCTCAGCTCCCATCTGTGCCTTGGGTGACGGGGGATACCGGCCTTTCCTGCAGTGGCCAATCCACACCACCACGAGAGGCCACCCCAGTGATTCTCCACCTCCCTTCTCAGCTGTCCTCTTCATCCTCTTCGTCCCCAACCACTGCAGTGTCCGTCTGGGGAGCCCTGCAGCCCCCAAGTCCCCCTGCTTGGGGCCAGGCCTGGGCGGGGCCGGGGGGCAGTCTGCCTCACTCAGCGGACTCAGGCCCCACCGTGTGGGAACCCTGCTGTCCCGAGTCCCACACCCACCGCTGCCCAAGAGGCTCCTGCGCTGGGGTATGGGGGGCGGGGGTAGCGACAGGGGGCATCACGTGCCCCCCCAGCTGGGGAGGTCGTGCCAGGCAGGCAGCCACAGCTGTGAGAGGCAGGGCAAGAGGCTGACTGAGACACGGGCCCCGCACACCTGCCGGGCACCTGCCGGGCACGGAGCCTGCAGGGCCCGTGGGCAAGTGGAGGGCGGCAGCCCTGCCTGAGGGTGAGCACACAAGGTGCGAGCGGAGGAGGGGCCACAGCAACAGGCCAGGCGCTGCCTGACCCTGGGTCCGGCGCCTGTGTGGAGGCTTCTAGGGGTAAGAACGAAGTCTCCTTACACAGAGAAGGGGCTGGCCTGTCCTGCAGGGTCACCAGGGCCTGGGAGCTAGGGCCAGCCGAGGCCCAGGATCCTGGCTTCTCTCTGGAAAGCTACCCCGGGGTCAGTCCTAAGGCATGGATGGAGCCGGCTGAAGAAGAGGAGTGAGGGCTTCCGTGGTGGTGCAGTGGTTAGGAATTCGCCTGCCAATGCAGGGGACACGGGTTCGAGCCCTGGTCCGGGAAGATCTCACATGCCACAGAGCAACTACTGAGCCTGCGCTCTAGAGCCCACGAGCCACAACTACTGAAGCCCGTGCACCTAGAACCCGTGCTCCGCAACAAGAGAAGCCACCGCAATGAGAAGCCCGCGCACCGCAACGAAGACCCAATGCAGCCAAAATTAAATAAAATAAATTTATTTTTTAAAAGAAGGAATGAAATAGGTTGACCAGGCACCCTGAGAAGGAGCCCCAGGCGCGGACACCCCACACACCAGGGAAGCGGGCAGAGCAGGTAGGGCCCGCCATGCTCACTGGCGCTGGCAACCGTCACAGGCATATTCTCACCCTGGGCACCACTGTGGCCAGCACCTGCCCTGGGAAGCTGACGCTCCCAAATCTCCCCCCGGGGGCAGGGGCACAGCTGACCTCTGGACACGTCAGACCTGACCCAAACACTGCCCCTGCCGCCCCTCCCCGTTTCAGAGTTGCGATTCCGGAAACAAAGACACAGCAGGTGCCAGTTAGAACAAATGTACTTTTATCTCCACTGAAAAGTCCATCCATCAGGGCTGGCCTGGGAGCCAGTGAACTTGCCGGCCCAGCCCCGCCCAGCCCCTGCAAGGGCAAGGGGAGGATCCCTGAGTCCAACGTGTAAACACCACAGCCAGCCAGGGGCCCAGATCCCCATGAGGTCACGGATGCCCCCTGAGACCCCCGGGTTGGGGCGTGTTCACAGGCTGTGAGGCCTCGAGGCTGAGCTCTACCCAGGCTGTCCCCGCAGCACCTGTTTCTGATCTCATCATGGGCTCTGGGGACCCAGTGTGGCCCAGGACCCCTAGGAAGCCCTGCACGGCCAGCAGGAGGGCATTCGGGTTTCAGGAATGTAGTCACGATATCATTTTCTCAGGAAGAAGGAAGAGACTCCCCGGGTGGACGGGACCTCCCTGAATCACAACACTGATTTATTCCTACTTGTTCCTAACGGTGTCCCGACGAGAACCAGGCAAGGAGCCCAGACCCGTGGCAGAGCACCAGAAGCCCAGCGGCCACCCCAAGCAGCTGTGAGGCCCCGAAACGTCCTGGCCCAGCTGCCGCTGGCCTCGGTCATCAGCCCGGCCTGGAGCACTTCCAGCCGGCTGGGAGGACACCGCACAGCCAAGGTCAGGGCCAGGGTCTTGCCCACAGGCACGCTCCATGACAGGACTCATCAGTCCCCCGGGCAGCACCCACTCGGGAGCCGTCCCGCCCTAGGAGGGGGCCCAGATGGGCAGGGGGTGAGCTTCCGTGTTGAACACGTAAGTGTCCAGGCTGAGCAGGTCTGGGTCGTCGGAGAAGAGCAGGTACAGGTACTTGAGCGTCTCCCCCAGAAAGAAGCTCTCCATCTTGTCCCTGGGCTGGGGATTGCGCGGGTCCTGGACGTTGCTGATGGAAGAGTAGCCGCCCGAGGGGACCTGCACGAGAGCCAAGGCCACGGCGTCACGACGCAGGCTCAGCCCTTTCAAGGGCTGCAGGCTAGAGGCCCCCCAGGGCAGGGTCTGGGGCGGTGAGGACACCAAGGCCCACAAGGGGATTGGCCGCCCCGGAGGTCAGCCGTGGTTCCTCCAGGGACCCCCTGGGGGATGCCAGCAGCCTGCAAGCGACCAGATGGAAAGTGCGACCTCCAGAACCTGTACAGGTCTTGCAAAAGCCCGGAGGTCACCCGAGGGGTGTACAACCCAGCACCTCACGTGCCACGGGGCAAAGACCAAGTCTCAGCTCTGCTGGGCTGGGCACTGGGCACTGGGCCCTGTGCAGGGCGAGACCTTCTCTGAGCCATGGCCCCGGCTGCACGATGGGCGGCTGGGCCTGAGCACAGCGGGGGTGGTGGCGGTCACGGCACCCGTCCTGGGGTGCAGCGGCCGAGACACAGACGACCCAGGAGGGACACGCCCTGTGCACCTCGGGCCGCTGCAGGGACCCGCCCCACCCAGGCTGGCCCCCCGAGACAGGGAGGAGGGATGCCCTGGCCCCCTGGGCCCTCCCCCACCCAGTCCAGCGGCAGGCGACGGCGAGGAGCTGGGGATGAGACCCAGGGGCGGGCGGCCTCACCCTCGCGTACGCGTTGAAGCTGCGGAGGATCTCCCAGCCCCAGTCCTGGTACTTGCGCTGGCCCGTGAGGCGGTACAGGTAGAACAGGCTCTCCACCGTCTCGGGCCGCAGCAGGTTGTGTCTGTCGGCGGCCTGGGGAGGAATGCGGGCTCAGGATGAGCCTCGCCACGCCCCTGCCCTGGCGCCCCTGAGCCGCACCAGCCCCAGCGTGGCTCACCTTGACCTGCACGTCCTTATGGGACCTCTGGGGGTGCAGGTTGAAGTGCACGATTTCGGGGCTCAGCCCCGTCTCCATCTGACGGTTCATCTGGTAGCAGGTGTCCATGAGCGCCTGGGCCAGCTCCATGTGGTCGGCGGGCAGGCCGTGGTGGGCGCCCAGAGCTAGCGTCCCCGGCAGGAAGCACACCAGGTGGTCCTGGAATCAGAGGGTCACCTCACCACCATGGACCTGCGGCCTCACGGGTTCCACACAGGTCCAGCGTTATCAGGCCTCCCGTGTTCCCAGGAGCCAACAGGCCTGAGTGCCGGCAGGGCTCCAACAGGGGACTGAACTGCAGGCCACACACCAGGGCCCCACGTGCGCAGGGCAGAAGCTGCTAGAAGGACCACCACCTCCCGGGGAGCACATGCTGAGCCGGGTCTCCCTCACCTCTTGCCCCAAACGGCCGATGGAACACCAGCTGCAGGAGGGCGGGGGAAGGGGGGCTGGGGGCAGGGGTCCCCTGGAGCACGGGAGGCGGGGCTTGGAGCAGGGGAGGGGCCCTGGCACCACACAGACCTCAGCTCCCCCTGTCACGGGACAGCCCAGGCTGCGCAGCCCACGTCCACTCGGGACGGCTCACACTCCGCGGCCAGAATCGCATGGTTCCCTCCGACGTCCGGAGTCTCAGAGCCATCCGATGTCAAGGACAGAGGGCGGAGCCCCAAGACCCCACTCGGCCGCGTCAGCCCAGGCTCACCATCTTGGCGCTGAAGCGGCCGTGGGCGAGCTCCCCCACGAAGGTCAGCTGGCCGGGTTCAGACCTGCGCAGCAGGTGCTTTCTGATGCCCTCCACGGCTTTGAGGTAGTCTTCCAGTAGCCTGTGCAGACCAGCGGGGCCCATGTTCCGGGAAAGGGCACGACCCTGAGCGCCCGTCCCCATTCTCGCGGCTGCCCTGTCTGGGGTGGTGCCCCGCCAGTCTCCGCGTGGAGGCCCGCGTCAGCCCCGTGGGCTTCTGCCCCCACCCCTCACCAGGGCCCATGCCTCCCAACCAGCCCCAAGGGGCCACCAGAGACCAGTCTCTGCCGAGCCCCTGGCCCCGACGCGCTCACCCCAGTTCTCTGAACCAGCCCGCGGGCTCCCCAGTGGGTGACACCCTTGTTTCACCCGTGGGTGATGGCCTGGAGCTGCCCCTGCCCCTGATTCTGGGTCACTGTCACCCCTGGGCCTGAGACTTGAGGGTTAATCTCTATTTTCCAACCTTGACGAGGAGCTACGGCTGCTCCCCGGGAAGCGTGCATTTTCAGGGTCAGGGCACTAAGCTCGAGGAGGCCCAGGTGGCCCCGGTCGTCTGCCACGGGAGCGGACGCCAGAGGGGCGGCCACAGGCCCGAGGAAGACCCCGGCTGCCCGGCACTGACGAGCCGTGGACCCCAGCGGCCAGCCGGGCCCTGGCTCTGCACACAGGCTGTGAGGAGAACCCCACCCCGCGGAGGGGCCCGGCCCCAGCTGGCGCGGCTGCCAGTTCCCACCACCCTGAGAGCTGAGAAACGGGCCTCACTGTGTCTCCTTCTTCCCACCCTGGATCCACTGCTTCAGCAGGTACTCGTAGTAGCTGTCGGCCCTGGCGCCCAGGGTGAACACGCCCAGGTGGGTGAACAGCCCGCTGTTGGTGTTGATGAACATGGGCACCAGCCCGTCCTTCTTCCCGCGCAGGGAGTGCACGCGCCTGGTCACCTCCTCCACGGCCTCCTGGGGCACAGGAGGGCAGTGCAGTGAGCAGGGCGGGCTGCGCTCCCCGGATGCTGTCGCCCCGACGGGCCTGACCACGGGGCTGACCCTGCCCTTGCCACGGTTCTCAGCCCCCACCCTTGGGGGACATCTTAGGAGCAAGTGGCCACCGTAGCACGTGTATGCGTCCTGACAACATGCGCACGACCCCTTCAGTCCACCGATGGGCAAGGGACCTGATGACGCACTTATACACGAAGATACACAGCAGCCCAACACGCAAACTCAGAAGACGAACCACTGACTGTCAGAAAAGTTGCTCCAGCGAGACACAGTCACACACCCACGAAGAGGTACAAGTATGGCTGGACAACACACGAGGACGTCTGTGCAGGACGGGACCCGACAGGAGCCGTGTTGTCAAGATCCCCAGTGGGACACAGGCCAGAGCTCAGCAGGTGACCGTCCAGACACGCGGTCAGCCCACACGAGGAAGCCTGTCTGCGCTTGGAAAGGAAGGGTTCTGACCAGTCCTGCAACTTGAGGACACCGTGCTCACTCAGCGCCCAGACTGCAGTCACTGCACGAGGGACACGAACTGACCAGAATGGGGCCCATGCCAGAGCCCAGCCCTGTGCGGCTGCCAAGGGGGTCGGCAAACAGTGCTGGGTTCAACCTGGGTGAGGGAACTGTTCTGGAATTACGTAACGATGACGGTCACAGACATGTGAGCACACGCAATGTACACAGAAGACAGGATTTCTCGATATGTAAACTAAATCTCAATTAAAAGCAAAAGGGAAGGCATCCCTGGTGGAGCAGTGGTTGAGAGTCCGCCTGCCGGGCTTCCCTGGTGGCGCAGTGGTTGATGCAGGGGACACGGGTTCGTGCCCTGGTCCGGGAAGATCCCACATGAAGCAGAGCGGCTGGGCCCGTGAGCCATGGCTGCCGAGCCTGCGCTCCGCAACGGGAGAGGCCACAACAGTGAGAGGCCCGCATACCGCAAAATAAAAAAAAAAAAAAAAAAAAAAGAATCCACCTGCCAATGCAGGGGACACGGGTTCGAGCCCTGGTCCGGGAAATCCCACATGGCAGCGGAGCAACTAAGCCCGTGTGCCACACCTACTGAGTCTGTGCTCTAGAGCCCACAAGCCACAACTGCTGAGCCCTGCAGCCACAACTACTGAAGCCTGCATGCCTAGAACCCATGCTCTGCAACAGGAGAAGCCACCACAATAAGAAGCCCACGCACTGCTACGAAGACCCAACGCAACCAAAAATAAGTAATTAATTAATTAAAAAAATAAAACAAATAAAATGCCATCCTTTAAAGAAAAAGGAGAGAGAGAAAAAAAGCTGAACGAATAGAGGCAACCTTAGAGGAAGGCCCACAAGCAGAGACATCGTCCACAGGAGGGGCCCTGCCTAAGGCGGTGAGCAGACACTGCTAGAGGCAATAACACACAGAGAGCCAAGAACAAAACCCACAAGTCAGCCCTCCGTTCCACGTGCACCTGCTGGTCCCACCACACAGCAGGAGCCATGCCAGCAACACCGCTCCAGCCGCCCGCCCAGGACAGACATGTGCGTGGGCACTGTCCAGGTGCCACAGCTGGGACGACCACGGTGTCATCTGCACTGAACTGGCTACAAAACCCGGTGACTCCACACATCCCACGGCAGCAGCCACGACAGAGCCGGCCGCCCTCGCTGGCTCAGAAGAGTCCCGGACAACAGTAGGTGGACCCGGGGCCACGCACAGCGCCACACGACAAGACGTCCACTGCCAGGACCCTCAGGACACAGGACTGCACGGGGGTTGGGCCAGGCAGAGGACTCACCCTCCAGTCAATGCCTTTCATGCCTGCACCTCTGATATCACGATAATGGGATTCACCAGGAAAAACGTGGGACAAAACCAAAAACTCACTGGTCTCTGGCCCCAGGATCAATGACCACACAGACCTGCACCTGCCCCACTGAAGCAGAGACAGCCCCGCAGCAAACCCGCTCCAGCTGGAAGCACAGCCCCTCCGTACCTGAAATTTCTTAACTCCCGTGAGACGAGAGAGCTCTCGGAACTCCAGCTGAATGCTTGTCACCTCGGCCACTGTGCTGTCAGAGGTCCAACGCGGTGGGTGGGCAACTCCAGTGCCGATGTTTACGTCGGAGTACGGGATCTTAGAGGGTGTTTGGAACGCAGGCATTAACCGATTTCCAAAGTCCTCCTGATACACAACACAGTGACGAGTCAATGATCCCTGTCCCAGAGTGGCCTGTCTCCATGGCATGACACTAACCTGTCACCCGTTTCCACCTAATCCAGTGGAGAGTTGAGTTTGCTGGCTTCATGTGGCCCCACCCCTGAAGAGCTGCAGAAACCGAGCTGGACTCAACCAGCTCTGAATGACCACGCCTGCGGGCAGCGGGGCCACTTCTGCCACGCACGTGCACGGAAACAGGCTCAAGCGCGCAGAGGGGAGCGCAGACTGCGAACAACGCCTCCCCGCCCTGATCCCACGAGCAAAGGACCGACTGTGCGGCACTCGAGACCCCAGGGCCCCCAGGACGTGAGCCGCCCTGGTGCCAGGACACTCACGGCCTTTTCCAGAAAGAGGACATCCCCGGACAAGTGGAAGGCGCTCAGGAGACCCCCCAGGATACGGATGGTGCTCTCAAACAGGTTGACGTCCACATTTTTCTGAAATAATAACTTCTGGGACACCCACTTCCTGGCTTCTTCAAATTCTATCACATGAAACAGCAGAGATACGAGAACAAATTAACAGTCCAAGCGTTTCCCTGACTGCTCCCTCTGGGGCCACATGCATCCCCTGCGGGGTTTCAACATCACTTCCTAGTGCAAGAGGGTACCCTGAAGGCTTCCAATCCCGCAAAAAAAATCGAGCCAGTGTGCAGCTGGGGGAAGGCCATGCAGCACGAGGTCAAGTGCGCGACAATCACAGCCACGCTACAAAGGACCACGAGGGTGAGTGAGTGGCAGGCGGTCTTCAGCCCCATCAGAAAACTTAAAGCAGGTGTTTAAAATGCCAGTTTAGAAACACCTAGAGACACACCATCCCAACTTAGCCCCATCTGCGCGGCACAGGAGGACATTAGGGAGAGATTCGGGGCGCTGGCGGCTCCGTCAGATCACGTGTCACCTCCCACCACCGGGCCCCGCCTGACTGCAACAGAAACACGGGCTGGGAACGCCCCTGGAAGCCCACCTACAGCCTCACTCAGCTCTGGGCAGGGGGCGCAGGGGACACTTGGCCTGAGCATCCCCAGGCCGCCTGGACGTGAGGGGACAAAGGAACTGCCCACGGCCAGCACGGCCACCCTGGCGCCCAGGACAAGGGGAGGCGCAGCCCAGCGGGACACGGCGCGTGGACACCTTCCAGGCCAGGCTCGCTCGGGCCCGAGGGTCACGCACGAGAGCTCGGCCCCCCAAGCTAGGGATGAGCAGATACCTTTCTTCAGACCCAAAATCCACATGGTGTCCAGGGCGTCGATCAGCGTGAGGCCGAGGCCGAACCACTCGCTGAAGGACTTGGACACGGGCTTCAGCTCGTCGTGGCCCCAGGCGAACTTGCGGTATCCGGCCCACGCGTGGCGGAAAGCAGCGACCACAGCCTTCTGGCGCTCGTTCTGCGAGGCTGCGAGGAGGGAAGCGGGGCGTGGGCGCCCGGACAGAGCTGTCCTGCAGCCCCTCGGCGAGGGAGGCAGACGGGGGGCACCGTGGGCTGCAGTGAAGGTCTGAGCAAGACCCGCTGCCTGGCCCGGGCCCATCCGCCTCCACCAGAGCCCGGCGGGGACCACCTTCCGGGGGGCAGTGAACACTCGCAGAGCAAAGGATCGGAGGCCGCGGGACCACTACGGCTGCGATGTGCAGTCTGGTTTGGGGACATCAAACGTGACAGACGCTGGTGACCCGGACAAAAATACCTTGTCTGGCGGTGCTGCGTCCTGCCCGATCAGCTGCGGACACTTCCAACGGGGACGAAACGGGGAGCAGAACCACCAAGGCCACCCTGACACTCCCCAGGGCGCCCTCGGGGCGCGTCCAGAGGCTGCTTCCCGCCACACGCGGGGGGACCACGTGCACACACGTGGCTACCGCGCAGGGGAACACGTGTGTCCACAGCTTCGCCACATGTCCCGTCAGTGTCGACACCCACGGCTCTGCCGTCCATTTCTAACCCCACACGGTCGCCCCATGTCCCCACGTGCATGGCCACGAGTCCCCACTCCGGGCTCTCTTGTCCTCCCTGGGGGCTCCACCACCGAGAGCAGAGGGTCCCAGTGGGGACCCAGACTCAGTTCTCCTGTCCATGGAATGGGAACAGGACAGACTGACCCCTCAAGGGGCGACATGAGGACCGCAGCACCCAAGGCCCCTGGCTGCCCGGACACAGGCAGGAAACGAGCCTCCCGCACACACGTTCCTGTGCGGCTGCAGCGCCGGACACGGGACGACAGCCGCCAAGGAGCCCCACGTCGTTTGCAAAGCTCTAAGGGGTGCCAGACGCTGAGACCCGTGCGTCCTTGCACCTGGGTGTCCAACGCTGAGCAGCGCTTGTTGGGACGGCAGGCTCTTGTGCGTGTCCGCACGCCCCCTCCCTCAGAGTGCCCAGGGGAGGCCCGAGAGGGCGCAGGCGGGACCTTACCTGGACTGTTCCTCATCCTGAGGGCCTGCGGGGAAGGCCTGGGGGCGGCCTCTGCCTTTCTCGGAGGGAGCTGGGGGCCCTGCTCCGGTTCGGTCCCTGTGCCCCTCCAGCTGCAGTGGGAGTAGAGAGAGAGCTCAGGGCAGGGGCAGAGGTGCTGAGGCCCCGCGGTCGAGGTCAAGGTCGAGGTCACAGCCGAGCTGGGCTCAGGCTGGGCCTCCACGCTCTCCCACCCCCCACGGGACACACACTGTCTGCGAGGAACAGAAACCAGAAGGTGCACTATGCGTCAGGCTGCTTCTCTCTTTTCCAGGAAAAGAAACACCACAGAGACCGCCTGGCGGCCTCTGCGTCCCCATTCAGTCCAGCTCTGCTGTACCTGACGCGGCTCCCCTGCGCGTCGTCTTCCCAGCGAGCCTCGCCGGCTGCCTCTGCCCTCCTCTGGGCCTCGTCCTGCCTCCTGTCCTTGGCGTCTCCATCGGGGGCTCTGATCTGCAGGTTGGGTGGTCCCCGTCGGAAATGCCTTGGAGGCTTCTGGACAGACACAAGCAGAGACGAGAGTCACTCGTGAAATGATTCAATCGTCCATCTGGGACGCTGCCCCCGTCTGACCTGGCCCCGTGCAGGGAGCACTGTGGACTGGCGGAGCAGCTGCAATTTCCCAGAGGAAATTGTTTTCATTTTTCATACGGCGGGCAGCTCTGGGAGGAGCCCCTTACTCGCCAGCTCCTGGCCCTGACTACCCGGCTGGAGGCTCTGCCAACGGGCAAGTGCCACCCTGGACAGCGGGTTAAGCCGCTGGCAGGGACGTTTCCGGGTGTCAGACCCTGAGGGTAGCAGGGCTGGCAGGGTGAGAGCCAGCACGGCCCCATGGATGGAGCCGCAGACACCGTCGCAGGCCCGCGCCCGGCCTCCCCAGCTTCATCCTCGGAAGGGCGTGGCAGGGGTGGCCGGTCAGTGACAGAGCGCTGCGGGGAGGGCAGCGCCCCTCCTGGCTCCCAGCCAGCCCTGACCAGTGCGCATGATGGCAACTCCTCCAGGATGTGAGGACGCTGAGTTGTGAATGTAAAAGTCTCTGCTTTTCAGCGTCCGTGGAAACCTTGCTGGCAGATCCCGGAAAGCATTCTCCTTCCAGGGATTCAAACCCCACCCAGCTGGGCCCCCCTGGTCAAGAGCGCGGGTGTGGCCGAAACAAGGATGCGTCGTTGCTCAAACAGGTCCTGGGGACGAGGGCTGGCGTCTGAGCGCGAGAGGAGGTCCGAGCGGCCCCAGGACTTGTGCCAGGGGAGACATGGGTGTTCAGCCCCTCACGTCCAGCCCCTCCTAGACACCAGAGACGGGGTCGTGGACGCTGACGTGGGGAAACGTGCCGCACTCTGCTTTCACAGGACCGTGAAGGTCAGTAGGCAGGAGAGCAGCCACAGAAGCGGCAGGAAGAATGCTCGTGGCTCCGGAGGAGAAATTCCCTCTTCTACCCACAGACCCTCCAGTGAGACACGGGGAGAACGGCTGCCTGTGTCTCCCCGGGGCAGCCCTGCAGGGGTGTGAGGCCAGCACCCGTCCCAGGATCCTCTCCCTGGGGGGCCCTCGGCGCACCCGCAGTGCAGGGTGTCCCCAGGTGCAGAGCGCCCTGGGTTCTCCAAGGCCATCCCCCCCAGAGCCACCGCCCTTTGCAGGGGACTTTCCCTGGCTCTCTGGCTGCCCAGACTGCCCTCTGGTCTCCACGTCCTCCCCCCGCCCCACCTCCCCCACCCCGGAAGGCGCCCCAGGGCTAGGCCTCGCCCCTACTTCCCCTTTTCTGGACAGCAGGCACCACGCACCTGCACACTCCCAAACCTCTCTCCCAGGCCCCGACTGACGCTCGGGCAGGTCCAGAGCGGAGTGCCCGCCTGCGTGTCCCCCGCCAGTAGCTCCCAGAGAAAAGGGATGGGTCTCACACCTACCAAGGCTCCGGCACAGCAGATGCACAAAGAAGACAGGGACAGAATGGCCCTCTTCCTGTGCCCCGTCTCCTTCATCCAACCAGCCCAGAGCAAGGAGTGCGAGGTTCAAACCTCAAACAAATGGTAAGAAGCCGAACCCTTCCGACCGTCGGAAGCAGCACGCGCTGCCTCGAAGTGCTGCCGGCACGGGCCCGGGCCGCAGCTCCACGTACAGTTTATTCAAAGTACCTGAGGTGACGCCCCCGCCAAGGTTTCCGGGTTCTCAGCTGCTCTCCGAGGAGCTGGCAAGACGGGTGGATTTGCAGGTCTCATCTTCGGCCCTTCTGCCGACCTGCTGCCCACGGCTAAACAAGACAATCTACTTTATCTCAAATTCGCCACGAAGCCTGGAGAACGTTCAACGTGCGCTCGAGACGGCACCCACACAGCTATGACTCCGCGTAAAAGGACGCGGCGGGACCTCCGCAGAGGGCCGTTCAAGCAATTCAAGAACGGCCAAAGGGAATCAAACCTTTTCCAAAGCACCTGGCCGTTTCTGTCCTTATCCCCACCCACATCCCCGTTGCTCTGCCTTTATGATTTCCGTTTCGGGAAGGGCACAAGGTGGCACACGGGCCATTTACTGGAGCAAACCTACAGGAGCTCTGTAGCCCTCCTCCTCAAAGAAGCCACCCTAGAGCAATTCGGAAGGGACCCTGCACCTCCTCACTGGCACCCTGCCCGGCCCTTCCCAGCTCCCGGTAGCGCGTGTGAGGAATCCACGCGACGCGTTCGGACTCAGCATTCAGCCTCAGGACCTGAATCTCACTGCGAGACAGAGAGGGTGAGATGCCGGTCCTCACAGCAGACATTTGGGGAACAGTCACACAACCTCAAATTAACAGCCACCTCCTAGCCGAGGCTTGGGAACACTCTAGGCTTCTCTGTTTCGACTTCCTGCCACTGTGTCGAGCCTATGCCTCCTGCAGCTGCGAGAGCCGCTGCTGCCGCTTAGTCCGACCTCAGGAACCCCCACGGATCCCAGCGGAATCGTGGAGCTGGTACCTTTCCACTCGTCGGCCACACTGATGTAGGACAGGAGGCCGCAGAGCATCAGGCACGCCAGCAGGAAGAGGACCACGTTCCGCTGTAACCTCGACAGCTGCTTCCATTTCTGAGAGAGAGAGACAATGGCACTTTTTACTGACAACAGCACAGCTGGAAATCTCTCCCACTGTGACACACTCCGTGGGGGCGACGAGGAATTCCGGAGCCCAGCGTGGGCTCTGCTGCTTTTGAGCCGGAGGAAGCTGCCTCTCGGCAGGGGCCGCAGGCTGGGATGATCCTGCTGCAGACGACACACCGCGCGGGCCCGCGTTCGAGGAGAATGCAAACCCACGCGGAGACCGTTTCTGGCTGCCACGGGGACAGCGGGGAAAGAGCGGCAGCCCGCGTGTGCTGGCTCAGGCTCCGCCGGCCTCGCCTCGGCCCTGCCGCCCGAGACCCCGGGAGCCGCGTTCGTGCGCTCGCCCCGGGGAGGCCCCCAGGCCGCCCCTCACCCGCCAGAACGAGCGCCGCCTCAGGCCCTGGCCGCCGTCGTAGCTCCGGCCGGGGCTCAGCGTCACCGAGATGAAGTCCCGACGCGGCGGCAGCGGCGGCGGCGGATACATGACAGCGGCAGCGGGCCGGGGAGCTTCGCCCTCTGGCGTCGTCAAGAGGCCCGGCTCCGAGCTAGGCAGTGAGGCCGGCAGGTCCGACGCCGGTAGGCGGCCATCGCGGCGCCGTCGACTCCCCGCCCATCGCTCTGAGCCAATGCGCCTTTGCCGCGCCCTCGGAGTCCCATTGCGCCTGCGCCCGCCGTCGCTGCTCCTGCGTGCGGGCTTACATCCCACGGCGCGCCTCCGTGCGTGCGCGGTGACGTCACGCCCACCCTGCTCGCTCCTGCGCACATCTCGCTCGTGTGGCTGCGCAGCCTGTGGGGTTTCCGCTCGAGCCGGTTCCCCTGGGATTTCCCTGTCATTGCGGCCCCGCGCGGCTTCCCCAGGGCCCGTGGGCCGTGGGATGGGCCGGGCCTTCTCGGGCTGGCGCTGACACCGGGCAGGTGTGCCACCGCTCCGCCATGTCGGCGGGGTGCCTCTGCGCCCCAGACCCCAGATCTCGACCCCGCCCTCCCCCACCAGGTGGATTTGATCCGGGTGCCTGCCCCAGAGCCTGGAGGGGCTGGGGCCTGGCGGGGCCGGGGTCAGCGAGAGGACTGGGGGCCCGTTGCACAGTAAGAGGCTCTGGGAGTTTTCATCCATGGACCTATCAACCTTAAAAATAGCTGGCTATTTTATCAGCAAAATGAGTTTATTCAGGAATGGCAGAGGAATCGCAGTTAAGGGTGTGCAAATATAGCCTGTAATAGCCATGTCCAGAGACCAGGGAAAGCAACAGTACTTTACAGAGAAAAAAGGGCAGTTGGGAAGCGCTGCTTTGTATGAAAGTCCATTGGAGGTGGGGCTTACTGTTAGGTTTGGGGAAGTTCAGAATGCCATGAAGCCTACCTGGATCCTACTGCGTCCTTGTTCCGAGATCCGGTGACCTAAAGAGCGATCCTGAGTTCGAGCAACTGCAGTGTTTCCTTGGAGGCTTTAATGCTCCTTTGAAACCAAAAGTTTTAGCAGTTGGATGATGTCTTCCTCTGAAGAGGTTTGAGGAGGCGAGCAGAGCAGATAGTCATCCACATACTGTAATAAAGTAGAGCCTGCAGGAAACAGCATCCGCATCAGCCTTTAAGCCTGGGAAAAGGAGGAAGGAATTTCAGTGAAACCTTGGGGCATTCATGTCCAGATGTATTGTCCTTCCCAAGTGAAGGCTGAAAAGGTCTCAGCTAGCCTTATCAGCTGGAATTCAGACACACCTCGTTTTATTGTACTTTGGTTTATTGCACTTGGCAGATCTTGTGTTTTTTTCAAATTTAAGCTTTGTGGCAACCCCACATCCAGCAAGTCTGTGGGCGCCATTTTTCCGACAGCATTTGTTCACTTCCTGTCTCTGTGCCACATTTTGGTAATTCTTGGAATTTTTCGAACATTTTCATTACTGTTATATGGGTTATGGTGACCTGTGGTCAGTGATCTTTGATGTTACTATTGCGAAATATTAGAACTTGCTGAAGGCTCGTGATGGTTAGCATTTCTTGGAATAAAGTATTTTCAAATTAAGGTACGTATATCGTTTTTTAGACACAATGCTATTGCACATTTAATAAACTGCATTAGAGTATGAACATAACTTTTATATGCACTGGGACCAGAGTATTCACGTGACTTGCTTTCTTGTGATACTCGCTTTTTTGTAACGGTCTAGAACCAACCCCGCAATATCTCCGAGGTGTGCCTGTACCAAAGCGTGCGCAGCACAGATTAATAACAGTGAAAAAATGTGCTTTCAGTAGGAACGGATGCGAGTGGAGTATGGAGGTTAAGAACAACAGGGTGTCGAGGGGCAGCACGTTGATTATTGCCTGCAGGTCCTGGACAGGCCTCCATCCTCAGCTGTTGGGCTTTCTCACGGGTTATATTTAATAGTATTACAGAGACTAGCACAAGGGGTAGTGAGGCTCTGAGCCTTGGAATCCTCTTACGGGCTTTACACCTTGAAGGGCTTCTTTCCTCATAGGGTATTGATTAGTTCTGGGGAGACGTTTCGAGGGACCTATTTGAGTCTTAATGGGAAGAGCACTGTGGGTTTTGCCAGTATCAGTTGGAGAAGTTCTGCCCATAAGGAGGATGGTAGCTGACTCAGCAGGGACGAATGATCAGCGTCTCCCGAATCAGCTCCAGGACTGTCAGAGACAAAGCAAAGCCAAGCCAGTGAAGGGTCACTGAACTCACCTGGTTGGCTATTTTGACTGTTACTGTGAAATTCTAGAATTATTTCCCCTTTTGGGAGAAAGAAATTCCAGCATATTTGCTGAGCTGTCTTGGCCCAATAAATGAATAGGGGCGGAGAGACTAAGGAGGGAAGTGTGGGTATCTCTCAGGGGCCTAAGCAAAAAGGAGCAGGTTCAGGGACAGGACCCTGTTGAGGTTCATCAGAGACCCCCACTACTTGGATCACTTTCGTGCTCCGAGGCCGGGGCTGCTTTACCGCAGTTGAACTGAGAGTGAGGCTCTGGTGCCAGAAGAGATTGATTCCCAATCTGGAGAGTTGTTTTTCTGAGCTGATGAAGAGGGAGGGTTGGGAAGAACCCCTGTGGTTCCTCAGAGGCCCGTTGGTGGTGGTCAGGAGGGCGTTGGAAAGGCTGGTTAGAGGGCTGAAGGCACTTGAAGCACTTACACTCGAGACAATCTTTTCCCCAAAGTCCTGGCTTTTTGCGATAATAGCAGGAACTAGGAGGGTTTGGGTTTTGTCTCGGGACCTTCATTTGCTGGAGTTGAAGGTTAAGGGTTTGAGTGGACTTCCTTTCAGTTGAATAGTCTAGAGTGCAGATGAGTTGGTGGCTAAATTAGCTAAGTCTGGAGTGGGCGCGGTTTCCGGTTCAAGCCTGGTCCTTTTATCTAGAAGGGAAGGATCCCAGTTACGCCTGTTAATGAACACAGAGTTAAAGGCTTCCTGAGTGGATTCGTGACCAAAGCGAACTTGGGTCTGATCGTCCATGCAGTAAAGCCAATCTCCTGACACCAGCGTGTGAGGAAGGAAAGGGCAGCGTTTACTGCAGGCGCTAAGCAAGGAGTCCACGCAGCTAGTGCTCAAAAGACCCAAACTACCTTAACTCTTCCAGGTAAAGGTTGTTGTTGTTTTTTGTTTTTTTGTTTTTTTGCGGTACACGGGCCTCTCACTGCTGTGGCCTCTCCCGTTGCGGAGCACAGGCTCCGGACGCACAGGCTCAGCAGCCATGGCTCACGGGCCCAGCCGCTCTGCGGCATGTGGGATCTTCCCAGACCAGGGCACGAACCCGCGCCCCCTGCATTGGCAGGTGGACTCTCAACCACTGCGCCACCAGGGCAGCCCCAAGTAAAGGTTTTTAAAGACAGGGTGAGGGAGGAGGGTTGTGGGGTGTGTGATCAGCTCGTGGACATTTTATTCTTTTAATAACTTTACTGATTTTTTAAAAAAAAATTATTTTTGGCCACGTTGGGTCTTCATTGCTGCGTGCGGTCTTCCTCTAGTTGCGGCGAGCGGGGGCTACTCTTTGATGCAGTGCTCGGGCTTCTCATTGCAGTGGCTCATCTTTGTTGCGGAGCATGGGCTGTAGGCACGTGGGCTCAGTAGTTGTGGCGCACGGGCTCAGTAGTTGTGGCACACGGGCTTAGATGCTCCGTGGCACGTGGGATCTTCCCGGACCAGGGCTCGAACCCGTGTCCCCTGCATCAGCAGGAGGATTCCTAACCACTGCGCCGCGAGGGAAGTTTGGACATTCTCTGATGGGCTGGTGGTGAGGTTATTGGGAGTCAGCATCATCAACCTTCTGGTTCCAACCGGTCTGGGGTCTACATGCTGGAGGGACGGAATACAGTTAGCTTCTTCCACCTGGTGGGGTTTTCAGTATCTGCAACACAGCTCAAGAACATGGCTCAGAATGTTATCTATAGCCCTTGAGGAGGAACTAAAGGTCCTTGGCTTTGTTTAATGGCTAAACTATTGTTTTTTGGTATTGTTTGTTTTTCTTTCTTCTGCATTTTCTCACTTCTCTGATTAAATGTACTCTTGGAACTCGGGGAAGGCCTGGGAGACTAAAGGTTTTCTACAGACAAGAGGCAGGTGGAGGACATGGTGGGGGGGAGGGGCTGTTCTGGGAAGGCCCCCATAGTGTCCTGCTCGTGTACAGATTCAGTCTCCAGAGGAAGACCAGAATTTTCTTTAAGGACAACCTGAAGTCGACTAGAATAGCTGTGAACACGTTTGTCAGATCGTTGCCTGCCAGCCTGAATTTTGTTCCCATCAACAAGCTTAGGAAAAGCTTTTGAAATGTTCAGTAAAGATCTCCAGCAAGTCCCCATGCCTGTCAAGAGTCAGGGTCTGTTTTTCCAAATCCCTTCCAGATTCCCACTTGGTTTCATTCAGTATGGGGCCTGACCTTCACTAATAAGCCTGTGGATTAATTGATACATATCTGAGAAGCCAGGCTGACAAGTTTGAATCACTAATGTTAAATTCTTCAGCAAACCTATGGGTTTCTCAGTTACTTTCAGAAGATCTTTGGATTTTCTGAATCCAACTGTTAGCCATCTATGCATGGCTAACAATTCAACTTTACTTAGTTCGGGGAACATAAAACACTAGGGATTTAGCATTTGGACCTGCAGAAGGTTTGACTTTAATAAGTTCAGGGGAGGGGGAGTGGGCAGAGGTTTTGAGAAAAAGGGGAGTCTCAGCAGGAGGGTTAAGAGGAGGGGGTGGGAGGCCCAGAGGAGGTGGGGATGGCAGGGGGTGAAGGGAAGGCGGGGCTGGGGGCACAGGGAGGGGAGGGGAAAGGCCTCAGAAGCCATTTCGTGTTCTTTCAAGTGCTTGCTCGCCTCCATTAGTTAGTTTAGAAGTAGTATTTTGTGAAGAGGCAATTTAGAGTCCTGGATATGTTTGGAAGCCTCAGGGTACAAATTAAAATAAGCATCCCAGAAATTCCCTGGCAATCCAGTGGTTAGGGCTCTGTGCTTCCACTGCAGGGGCTGCGGGTTCAATCCCTGGGCTGAGGAACTAAGATCCCACAGGCTGGAAAAAAAAAAAAATCCCACTCAGTCTGTTTAGTTTCAGAGCCATGGCTTTCTGAGTTGATTCTCAGACAAACAAGTTTGGGGAAAACCAAAGTTCCCCACAATGGCCACTAGTGTTCTGAATTATTTCTGGTTAAGGGACCATAGTTTTTTTTTTTTTGCGGTACGCGGGCCTCTCACTGCTGTGGCCTCTCCCTTTGCGGAGCACAGGCTCCGGATGCGCAGGCTCAGCGGCCATGGCTCACGGGCCCAGCCGCTCCACGGCACGTGGGATCTTCCCGGACCGGGGCACGAACCCGCGTCCCCTGCGTCGGCAGGCGGACTCTCAACCACTGCGCCACCAGGGAAGCCCGGGACCATAGTTTTTAAACATGAAACCAGCTGAGGTTCCTGAAGAGGGGCCGTACTTAGGGCATCGAGATGACTGGGATCGCATCTCTCAGAGGATTTCCCGAGAGCAAAAGAGAAACTCCTAAATGACGTGACCCCAAAGAAGTGTTACGAAAATTCCAGCACAGGCTGGGCGGACACACCTCGTGTCTCCTTGTTTTCCAATAAGGAGAACAAACAAGTATTCAGCAAAAGGACAGAGCCTTCCCCAAAAGCCAAAAAACAGAACAGATGGATCCCAGATAAAGCCAGAGAGCTCAACCAGGAGGGCCTGAATACCAGAGACTGGCCAAGGGCATCGGGCGGCAGGGCCGTCAGCCCCCAGGCTTCTCCTTCAGACCCCACTTCTGGACACCAAGTCATGTCCACTTTACAAGTAAAGCAGCTATTAGCTATTTTACCAGCAAGATGAGTTTATCTGGGAATAGCAGAGGAATTAGAATTCAGGACGTGCAAACCACGGCTAACCACAGGCAAGTGCGGAGAAGAAAGCACAGGACCATTACTTTGCGGAGAAAAAGGGGACGTTTCACTTGTGGGAAAGTCCATGGGAGGAAACAGAGTTCAGGGTGGTGACAAGTCTCCTTGGCTGGGCTGTCGCCTTCCTCCTGTCCAGGGATGAGTAGGGGGCCCAGGGGCAAGCAAGCTCCCCCTTCAGGCCTCCCTCAGCTCAGGGCCCCTCCCTGGTGTTTTCCAGGCCTGGCTGCCCACTCCCTCCCAGGGGAGCCCACTGCTTCCTGCTGTCCTGGCTATGACATTTCTGGGCCTCAGGAGGGCTCCCCAGCACGTGCACCTACTGCTCAGCACCTAGGCTTGTCTGAACCCGTTCCAGAAAGATCCTCCCCTCCTGCCCCTTCCCTTCTAGGGGTCGTCCCTGGGGTCTCCTCGGGTCTTCTCCCATACACAGCTCTGCTGGCAGTTCCAGCGATGTCCTCACACACCCCTCCCTGCAGTGAGTTACCAGGGAAACGCTGGCATCTGGAGGATGCATGTGCAGGAGGGCGAGTCACAGGCTGTCAAACCTGAGGGCACAGGAGCCCCCGCCCCCCAAGACCTGGTTCAAAGGGCATGTTCTGGGCCCGCCCCCAGGGTGCCAGCCCCACTAGGTCACCTTGGGCTCCCCTGAGACCCTGGGAAAGAGCTAGACGGAGCATGGGGCAGATCCCTGGGTGGTCCAGAGCGGGGTCAGCACAGCCTGTGGGCTCTTGTCCCCTCAGGGCGCAGCCGGCTGCAGCCCCTGGATGGACGCGGCCCTGGGAACAGTCGGTGTTGCTCCCACACGTGTTGGTCAGAAACTGCAGTCAGCAGGCCGGGCGGCATCACAGCGCCTCGTGTTTATTGGGAATCCCCACATTCTGTGGAAAATCGAGGGTCTGCCGTCTTTCAACTCAATTGCTTCACTAGCGGCCGTCTGGGTTAGAGATGGTGGGGGCGTGTGGCCCTCAGGGGAGCAGGAGGGAGGCCCGTGTGGCGAAGGGACCCACCGACCGCGCTGCCCCCGAGCGCTAGGTGGGCACAGGGGAGCCTCACCTGTGAGAAAGGGCTCAGCACAAGCAGGGTCTCCTGGTCACAGTGTCCTAGCATCACGGAAGATGTAAACATTGCAGGAAACCCAGTGCAGGGTAGCCCGGACCCCTCTGTGCTACGTGTGAAACTTCACGTGGAAATAGAAAGCGTTTTCAAAAGCGAGCTGCTTCAGCAGTTTACCCCACTAACTGTACTTGTGTAGCAAAAAGGTTGCCGGGTGCCCCTGTGTGGCAGTCAGGAGCCCCTGGGCCGCGGCGGGAGCCTCAACCTCGGCCTCCCCCTTGGCGACCCTCCGCTGCCCCAGGCCCTCTGCTCGCCTGTGGAGCAGCGGGGAGAAGGAAACTAAGGCACAAGGTTCGATTCTGAGGCTTGAAAAACGTGGCAGCGCCTGGGTGGATGCAAAGTCGTCCTGTGGGCCTTGGGCGTGGCCCTGACCCCGCCGGCACGCCCAGGTTGGGAGGCGTGGACGCAGCCACCGTCCACTCCAAGTCGCTAGAGGGATCACCGCCTCTGAACCCACCGCCGGACAGCATCCTTCCCGGGGGAAAGCACTGCTGCGCGTGGACTGTGGAGCGGCGAGGGGGCGGGCGGCGTCGGCTGGGCAGGCTGCGTTTTATGATGCGCTCCACGTCAGCAGGAAGAGGCCGGTGCCGCCTGCTGCTCTCCAGATGGGACATCGGGCACTGGCACCCAGAGCAGCCACGTCAGGGGCAAGAGACCAGAGCCAGCTGGTTTCTCCCTGCCTCGGCCAGGCTGCCGGGGTGCAGCAAGGGGGCCACGGCCCCAGAGAGCAGGGGCGGAGTGTGAGCCCCGGGATCCGTCAGCAGCTGCCGGCAGGCTGGGCGGGGACGGCGCTCCCCTCCTGGTGAAACTCCAGACTAATCAGCCACCACGGGAGCCCCCGGCACCGGCATCAGTCCCACTGGTTCCTGGGGGCCGAGGCCTCGGGCGGAACTCGAGAGAACTCAGTGCCAGGCGTGCAGGCCAAGCTTCCGGAGAGCCATCCCGACCTGCTGTCGGTCTCAGCCGGGCGGGGAAGGGGGCTGGGCCTCGGCCCCTAGGTTCAGCTGCCAGGGAGGGAGGGGCAGCCGCTTCCAACTTGTCGCCCTGTGAGGGGAGGACACTGTCCTCATCTCTGCAGAGAAGCGCGGGGCGGTTGCTGCTTCTCACCGTGCGGCTTCGCCTGGGGCCGGGGAGCCACCATGCCGTCCTGCCCCGTCCTGTCCCGTCAGGCCTCAGCTCAGGCCGGAGCGGCTACACTCCCTCGGGCCCCCATCAGCCTCCTCTGAGCCCCACTGCGCAAGGTCCTGAGTCCCTCTGCCTGCGGCCTGGACCCCACAGCAGAAGCAAAGCCAGAGAGGCCGAGTGGGCCCACAGCGGGCCTGCGGTCACGGGCCCAGGGGAGCGGGAGGCGGGACAGTTCCCACCCTCTGTGGTCCATGTTCTCAGTCAGAAACTCAGAGAAGCCTGCTTTCCTCCTTGGAGCCCAGGCCGGGGCTGCTTCCTCAGCCTTGGGGACCCCGGGGCCGGCAGGTCTAGGAGGGAGTCAGGCCTGCAGTGTCCTGGCCGTGTCCACGTCCAGGATGAGTGGGGACCCGAACTCCCGGCCTCGCAGGTACACCTCCAGTCCCTGGAAACAAGCAGGTCATGATGCCCAGGTATCCAGCCCCTGGGCTCCGGGTGAGATGCCAAGTCAGCCTGGAGTCAGCGAGGGGCAGGGGAGAGAGGCTTCTAGAAACAAGGCTTGGATGTCCTGAGACCTCAGGTCAGGGAAAGCCGTCCCCCAGTGCAAGCCAGAACTTTCCAGAGAAAGGGGAGCCAGGTCTCCTGCCCCAGCGACGTTCCCACCGGCCCAAACCCCAGGCTCCGATGAACCTGGCTTGTCCTCCCTGACCCCTCGAGGCTTCTCGACACCTCACCGCAGCCCACGTCTCGGAAAGTCCTCTGCAACTAAGGGGCCGCTTACCCCGCTCGTCGACTGAGGCAGAGGTATGATTTCCCACCAAGCTCCCAACCCGCCCCCGTCCTCTGACCACACAAGCGCGACCCCAGAAGAGCCCCAGATGGGCCTGGCGGCTCTCACCTCTCCGGAGTATGACACCAAGGGCGAGATCTCGCAGATGGCCGGAGGCTCTCCGCTGCCGGGTGGGCTGGGGGGTGCACTTGTCAGCATCTGCTCGGGGGTGCGTACCCCAGGGCCCTCCCCTGCCCTCCCACACTGGCTGGCCCAGTCCCCACCCAGCCGGGCTGTCCACCACACCTGCCGCCCTCCTCGCGGACAGCTGGGCCCCGGGCACCGACCCCACCCGAGCAGCAGGCTCTGACTTAGGCTGGAAAACCCTCCTCGCCCCTCGCAGGCATCTCACACAGAGCCCGGGCAACCAGACTTAGGGGGCGGCCGCTGACAATCACAGAAGGAGACACCTAAGGTCTTATTCTTTCTGCACCCTGAAAAATGACCTGGTGCCGCTTTCTGGATGTCACGCCTGGGTCTTGGCTTCAGAGCTTCTGATGAGCAGGGAAGGCGTGACCCCCATGTCCCCTGGGGCTCTGAGCAGAGCTTGAGGGCCGGGCACACAGCCATCTGCCTTTGGTGTGGGGCCGGGGCGGAAGTGCCCACCCCAGCTCAGACCACAGCACAGCCAGCAGGGCCCTGGGGCTGGGGCTTGGGCCACAACACCCTGACATCCCATCCTTCGGGTCGCACCCTGCAGCCCACGCTCACCTGGGCTGCTCGGGGAGCCGGGCCCCGTGTGTGTCCAGGAAGTGGGCTCCCGCCTGCAGGGCCCACCGGTGGTGCTGAGCGAGCAGGGCCCGCCGCGCTGTGGAGGGGTTGTCTCTCTCAGCCGAGTCAGCGTTCTTCAGAGGGGAGAACTCCTCTCGCCGCAGCACTTGGAAGGCCACGAAGTTCCTGGGAGGGCGGGGACGACAGCTGGGGACCCAACCTCCCAGCCCAGACGCCCTGGTCCTGGGCAGGTGAAGGCCAGGCCGGGCGACAAGGACTACGTGGGGGTCTGGTCTGCAGGCAGCAGGCTGGGGAGGGCCCCGCAGGCACCGCGTGAGTCTTTGTTCCTGAGATTCCGGAGCTGCCCTTAGTCCTCCCTTCCCTCCCCTTCCCACCAACCCCATCCCAGAACCTGGGACCCCAGGGTGAGGGCCACATACCCTGGGAGTCCCCAGCAACCTCGCCTGGAAACAGCTTCCTAGCTCCCGGCCAGGGGCAGGTGGAGGGCTCAGGAGAGAACATGGGTGCCCCCCAAAGTCCACAACCCCAAGGGCTCCAACTGCCCCAGACGCTCCCTGTGCTCCCACCCCAGGGGCTGCTTCTTCTGGCCTTCTTGCCCTGAGACCCGCCTGCAGCCCCCCAGCTCCCCCCTGCAAAAGGGCACTCCCACTGTGAAGCCCCCAGCCTCCACTTCCCTGCCTGGCTGGGCCTCAGAACCACCGCCAAGTCAGGGAAGGGAAGGAGGAAGAAATGAATGACTTCTCCACTAACCTGGCAAACGGCAGCACGTCAAACACGAACTTCTCCATCTTTATCCCGTTGGGCTCGAGTGGCTTTACTGGATTCCCTTGCTCATCCACGTAGGGGACCTTCTTCACAGCCACGTGTGGCTTCAGCAAGGGCTCGAACTCCCTGGGGGACAGGAGGCCAAGGGGAGGAAAGACACAGCTCAGACAGGACATCCTGAAGCCCCAGCCCACCTCCCCCATGCCCGGCCAGCCGGGGTAGGTGGACAGATGGACACAGCAGGCACAGGGCGGTGGGGGCTGAGCCCTGTCTCTGGAGGGCCAGGCATCCTCATGCACCCCGGCCTGAGAGCTGGGCACCATCGGCCACATCCCTGCCCAAGCCACGGGGTGGACGTGGTGCCTACGGGCAACGGCCCCCTCCCGGGAGCAGGGCCACGCCCACTCGGCCACAGCCTTGTACCAGATACTGGAGCGCTCTGCTGCCTCCAGCTTGTCTGAGCGCAAGACCCTTTCCGTACCGCACCCCACAGCCCCACCCAGCTCAGGTCTGCCCCCAGTCCCTGTGGCCCGGCTGGCCGCCCTGCACACCTGGTGGCCATCTGGAGGAAGTCTCGCGTGAAGAAGTGGTTGCAGATGTTGCCCGCGTTGTAGAGCAGGCCCCCTCCGGGCGCACGCAGCCGGGCCGTCTCGGGGCTGATCTCGCTGTACTCCACCACCTGCGGGACGCCGTCTACCTGGCACACCACACCCACCGGCTCCTCGGGGGACGCCTTTTCCACCACCTGCGGCCGCCACGAGCGGACGGGCGGGGACAGCTGACTGGGTCGGGCCCGGCGTGCGGGGGAGGAAGGGGCGGGGCCCGGGCCTGGGAGGAGGGCGGGGCGCGGAGGGCAGGGCGGGGCGCGGAGGGCGGGCGGAAAGGAGAGGCGAGGGCGACGCGAGGGGGCGGCAGGCTCACCTTGGCTCCACAGTCGGCACCCCGCAGCACGCAGAAGCCGATGAAGACCGGGTCGGCCAGTCGCACCAGGATGTTGTCCACACAGTACACGTGCACAAACTCTACTCCGCGCCGCTCCATGTCCTCTAAGACCTGGTGGTCCGCCAGCGCGCAGTACAGGCCCCCGTTGCCATCTGCAGAGGGAGAAAGCAAAGGGTCTTGGAAGGGCTCCTGCCGGCCTCAGCCAGCTAGTTGAGGGCGCGCTAGAGGCAGGCGAGGGCCCCTGGGGCTGGGCCTTGTGCCTGAGGCCGCTGTCTGTCGCCATCCAAGTAGCCCTGCGGCTGTTCCACGTGACAGGAGGGAATCAAGGCCCAGAGAGGGAAGGCCACTGGCTCAGGACCATGCGGCCTCTGTCCCCGGCCTCCTGACCCCCAGCCAGCTCCACGTGGTAGGCCTGGCGGACCCTCCCTGCCGCAGGGATGGGGGGGTGTACCTGGCGCCATGGCAACCTTGTCTTTCTGCTCTAGGATGGCCCTGCCATCGAAGGTCACAGCAGGCAGCATGCGCTGTTCAAACATGACCACGTTGTTGGGGTCCAAGTGGAAGAAGTCATGCTCCTTGAAGAACTTGGCTGTGGGCTCCAGAGTGAACTCACTGGTCATGATGTACCTGCAAGGGGAGGCAAGCCTGAGCCAGGCTTTTGGAGGGCCTGGCCCCTCCGGTAGACGGGCTGACATCAGGGTGCAGCCTTAGGGCAGCGGTCAGGCCTCCGCCTGGGTGGGTGCTGGGCTCTGTCCGGGGCTGTGCTGGGGTTGGGGTTCAAGTCTTGGTGTAGAACAGGGCTAGGGCTACACGGGGCGGATCACTCTGGGGCCAGGGTAAAGCAGGAGGGCACACCAGGGCACGGTGCAGCGGGTCCCATAGCGCTCGCCAGCCAGCTGCTCCACCCGCCGAATCCGTTCTGCCTGCAGCTGATACAGGGTCTTCTGGCTGGGCAGCCCCACCTGATACATGCCCTTGGGGTAGGTCACGCCCAGGCGAGTGCCCTGCCCACCAGCCAGCAGCAGCACAGCCACCTTGTTCAGGGCGATCTGGTGGAAACCTGGGGGCATGGGGCGCCATGAGGGGATGCCTGGAACCCGTCACACAACCACCCTTTCGTTTGAGAGCAAACCAAACTTGTGCCTGGGACGGTGAGACGTCTGATAGTCGCAGAACAGAACGATCCAGATAACATTCTGATTTGGGCCTGGGCCTCACCCAAACCTAACCCTGCCCCGGCCCCGCCGAGGCACTGACCATATCCTCCTGGGTTCACTGCCAACATAGGTCCTCCAGAGGAAACACCAGGTGGGCCTGGCCGGAGTTGTCCAGCAGGGGCCTTGGGCAGGCTCCCCTGCAGGAGCGACTGCCTCCCCTCCAGGCCAAGAGGCAAAGGGCGCAGCTGCGCCGGCGCTGGTGTGAAAAGGAGCGTGTGCAAGTGTCTAATGGGTCCCCTGCTGTCAATACGTGGGCTGGGCAGCTGGCCATCCAGGCGTGCCCAGCACAAAACACTCTCCCCAGGGAGTGCGGCCTAGGGGCGGCTGCCAGCATGGCAGCGTTCGGGGGCTCCAAACCCCAGCCCCGAGCTGGTGCGTGTGAGAGCGTCGATTTCACGAAGGAGGCAAACTGAACTCCAAGTACCCCCTCCCCTGTCGCCCCGCTCTGTGGGCGAGGCCGCCTTCCGGAGGCTGGGGCGCCCGCCGCCTGGACCTCCGCCCCGCCTACCTTCCTCCTCCCAGAGCCGCCGCGTCTGGGGGGCGACCCCGCTCGCGCAGCCTACGCGCTCGGGAGGCAGGGGCCGCAGGCGCGCGGCCAGGTCAGGCGCGGGGGCCGGAGGGCGCGCGCAGGCGGCGGCCGCGCGCCGGCAGTGCTCGCGCAGCGCCTCGGGCTCCAGGAGCTCCAATTGGGCCAGCAGCGCGGCACGCGGGCCCGGCGCCAGCTCGGCGCAGAAGCGCAGGAGGTGCTCCTGGCCGGCGCGCTGCAGCCGGGCGCGCACGTCCAGCTCCGAGGCCATGTCGCCGCCGCCGTCGGCCGCGCTGGCACTCGTGACCCGCGCTCTCGGACCAGCGTCACGGGACTCGGCGGGCGGTGCCGACCCCAGCTGGGCGGGCCCGGGGCGCCCCGCCTTGACCCCGCCCAGGCCCAGCGCGGCCGGGTCGCGGACCCCCGCCCGCCCCGCCTCTTTTCGGCCCCGATCCCGCCCCGGTCCCGCCCCCGATCCTCCCCGCCTCTCTTCGGCCCCGGAGGCCACGCCGAGCCCCGCCCCTGCCCACTGAGGCGCTGGAGGACTGACTTCAGTTCTAATTCACCAACCTGCCCACAGCCCTGGGGGGCGGGGCACCCGAGGGAGAGGCTAGAGTCTGTCCCTGCCCGTGGACCTGTTTGCATTTACCAAGACGCCTGGCGCCGGGGACAACAGTCCGGGGCTCAGTGAAGAGGCCAGCCGACTCACGGCTGGGCTGGGGAGGACAGAGCCAGATCACCAGCAGGGCTGGGTGCCACCCAGCAGGGCCACCCTGCCTCCTTGGGGGCTCCCTGCTTCACATCCTCCCTCCTTCCCCTTGCCACGTGACCGGAACCGCGCAGGAGCTGCCCCTCACCCTGCCTTGTTACTTAGCTATATGGTTTTAAACACCTTGCTGTTTACAAACTCCCTTGTGAAAAATATGAAAGAGTAGCTTCAGCCACTTGAAGACAAAACTTTCTTTTAGAAATGAGTTTTATTAAGTCTGAAAGTAATACATGCCCATGGTTAAAACAAGTTCAAATGGTGCTTTAGGACCCAAAATGAAAAGTAAGATCTCCCCCAGCCTGTCCCAGGGAACCTGTGTTAAGGCCCTTGCCTCTCCTGGCAGGCAGGTTCTGCCCATAGAGCCCCACCCCTTCCACTACCCTTTCTGGGTTAGGACGTGGCGCTTCACAGCCTCCTGGGGGCCCACTGTACCTTCTCCTGGACCTGAAAGAAGTCAGCCTGCCTCAGGGCCTTTGCACCTGAATGGCTCTTCCTCAGAAAGTCACGTGACTTTCTGCCCCACTTTGCCAGATCTCGCCTCACAAGTCACAGTTGGAGAGACCTTCCCATCCTCTTCCGTTCCTTCGTGCCTTTCTACATTCTTCCCTGCCTGACTTCCTGATGAGAAGTAACCCCCATGAGAGCTGGATGCTGTCTGGTTCACTGCTCTGTCTCTCACTTTAATTTTTTTTTTGCGGTACGCGGGCCTCTCACCGTTGTGTCCTTTCCCATCGCGGAGCACAGGCTCCGGACGCGCAGGCTCAGCGGCCACGGCTCACGGGCCCAGCCGCTCCGTAGCATGTGGGATCCTCCCGGACCGGGGCACGAACCCGCGTCCCCTGCATCGGCAGGCGGACTCCCAACCACTGCGCCACCAGGGAAGCCCTGCCCTCACTTTAGATCCACGCCCAGCACACAGTGGACACTCCGTCAGTGTTTGTTAACGGAACGAACGTGTTGGACCCCAAGCCTAGCACAGTGACTGGGCCACACAACTGGTCGAGAGCGCGTGCTGAATGAGTGGATGGCCTGCTCCTGTAGCCTGTGGCAGAGAAGGGCGGCCCGGGGCAGATGCTGGAGCTGGACGTGAAAGGCAGGGAAGCAGGGAGCAGAGCAGGCTCCACACCCCAGGCCAGAGTCCACCCAGCTCTTACTGCCCCTGCACACGTGCCCTGGAAGGCAGGTGTCAGAACATCAACTTGGGGTCCATCTTGGTCAGGGTAACCCCTAAATCCTACCTCAAGGCGTGAGTGAAAGTGAGATCAGCAGGGTTGGGACGATCGGGGCTGGGAAGCCAGAGGCCCCTGCAGGGCCAAGAGCGCGGGAGCTGACCCACCCGGGCAGCCGGGGCGCAAACACGCGGGAGGCAGGGGCGGGCGACAGCTTCCCGGACCCCTGCCAAGGGCACACTTGTGGCCGTGAAGCCACCTTTCCTTTGGACTAGGGCCTAGTCCAAAGGGTTCGGGGGAGCAGGACCCCAAGGCCAACAAGGGTTCCTGGTTGTCACTGTGGGAGTGGAGGCCAGAGAGCCCTGGGGTCCGCTCCGGACTGGAGGCAGGTGCCTGTCCCTCCTCCCACACCCCGTGCTGGCTGGGGACAGAGGGGCCCAGGGCCCCTGCCCACTCCAGGGAGCTCCAGGCTGGCACAGTGAAAGGTACAACTGAGGTGGCTACCTCAAAAAGTTTAAGGGCCGCAGAGCACCTGCCTTGCCTGGGGCTCTGGGAAACTGCCCCAGGTGACAGCAAATCTGAAAGCTGCTGCTGGGAAAGTGGGCCAGGCTGGAAAGCAGCTTGGAAGGAGGAAATGATCAGACTTCAGGATAGGAAGGACACGGGGGCCACGTCTTAGTCCCACGCCCAGAGCTGCCACTGATTCCAATTGCCTCCATGGCTTCCTCCAGTGCCTAGCCCGGGGCCACGGAAAGCCCACAGACCAAGGGCCAGCGGGGGCCACCTTCCGCACAGCCCTAGATGCCCTGAGAGGCCTTTGCTTCCTCAACACAGTGGGCGCAGGCTCACGAGGGCCCTAGTCTCGTCTGGGTCCCGCTGGCCACGTGGCCCTGAGAGGCAGCAGTACCACTCGCTGTCCGCTGTCCGCCGGCCGCCGGCCTCCACACCCGCACTGACCCCCATAGAGCTGTCCCCAGGCCTCCCCCTCGCACAGGCCTCGCCCTGGCTTGGCATCCCACACAAAGATGCTCTTTCTGCTGCGACCTCCAGGGTGGTTTCCACGGAGCCCCACTGAGGACCAGGCCCTGCTTCCAGAGAGCACAGGGCGCAGCCAGGAGCAAACAGGAAGGGTGTTCCTGGTAGGAAAGCCACCAAGTGCAAAGGCCCAGAGGTGAGGGAATGCTGGTACCCTAAGGATAGGGGAGTGGGGTGGGGGGGTGTTGCTGGAAGCAGAGAAGGAGGGGGGAGATGAACTGTAGGACAAATGGCTTGAATGCCCCCTGGGACTTTGGCTGGTCCTGACACTTTGGGAAGACAGGGACGGACCAGTCTCCATGGGGTGACTCCAGGCTCACAGCTTTCTAGGTAACCCCCAGATTCCTTACCACAAAAGAGTCCTCACTTTGAGGGGTAACCCCAGGGGAGAAATGGACCCAGGACACTCCCTGGCCAGGGCAGCTGCCCTTACAGCCCGAGACACAGACCAGTGCCTGGGGCCCAAGGACACAGAGACCCAGGTAGGCAGGCCAGCCAGAGGGTGGAGCCGAGCCCTGTGCCAGCAGCCTGTCTGGAGGAGGTGTTTGGCGACTCTTTGCTGTTTTACCCCTGAAGGCGGACAGTCTGCTTCTGAAGCAGCAGATAACACATGTGCAGTGTTCAGTGGCAAGGTGCCAGCTGCATGTGGAAAACTGTCAGGGGAGGGGAGGGAGCAGGGCAGGGTCTGAGGACAGGCTGTGGTGAAGGCAGGGGTCCCAGGGGGTACTTCCCTGGTTTGGGGGAGGGGTTCCACCGGTTGGTCCTGAGATGGCCTCCCAGAGCTGGACTGCAGGCTAAGCCCTGTCCCCTCCCAGACTGACCAGATGGAGTGACCACATCCTGGCTAGAAATGAAGCCAGAGGCAGTGGTGGCGGCGGTACACACGGCTGCCTAGCTGGCCTGAGGAGGCCATGAGAGCCCTAGGAGCAGCTTGAGGAAGTGACCAGCCAGAGTAAGGGGCCGGAGCAGAGGACCTTGCGAGCAGACGGGAATCTGGGGACACGGGAAACGTGGCTTTGTCCTGCAGCCGACAGGAAAGGCCAGGCTATCCCCAGGGGCCAGAGGAAAAGCTAGCAGCCGTGGGGACAGAGAGGCCTCTGTGAGGGGAAGCGCCCAGCTGGCTGGAGCCCACAATCCTCTTGGGGCCCGCCTGGCGCAAGAGAAAGGAGCCCCAGGGTTGCGCCGGGGGACCCTCAGCGAAGAGCGCCCGGGGAGCTAGAGGGGGAAGGTGGGTGTCAGGAGGGCTGTGCTCCCCATCCATATCCCAGGAGGCCACCTGGGGACAGGTTTTCTGCAGGGCGCCTGGCCCCGCCCTTGGGAGGTGGGTTGGGCGGCCAAACCCCACAAGGGCGGAACCGCGGCGGGAGGGCTGGTGTGGTGGGGGTTGGGAAGTATAAGGGGGCCGCTCAGGGGTCCCTCCCCCACCCGCGAGGTCGGGAGGGAGGCAGAGTTGGGGGACCCAGCCCTCTACTGGCCGGGGGCCTCCGCGCGAGGCTCCGACCCCTCCGCTCGAAAATCAAACCGGGCTGCCGGCCTCTCAGCCAATCGGAGAGGAGATGGGTCAGCCTCGGCCAATGGCCGCCGCGAATGCTAATGAGCGCTGACAACGCGAGGAAGCCCATTCAAAAAGTCGCAGCTATTGTCGCGACGGGTTGCGTGCCGCCGGGCCCGCCGTCGGGGCGCGCGGGGACGGACTCTGGGCCACGCGGGGACCAGCCCGGGGCAGGCCGAGGACCGAGGCGTGCCGGCGGGCGCCCATGGCCGGAGCCGCAATGGCCGAGCCCGGCCGCGGGCCGCCTTCCGCGCCCGCGCCCGGCACGGAGGGTCTGCCGCGCGCCTTCTTGCAGAGCCTGCGCACCCTCTTCGACATCCTGGACGACCGGCGGCGCGGCATCGTGCACCTGCGCGAGATCGAGTCCCGCTGGCAGGGCGCCGACGCTCGCGAGCTGCCCCGCGGCGTGCTCGAGGGCCTGCGCCAGGTGGCCCCGGCCAGCGGCTACCTGACCTTCGAGCGCTTCGTGGCCGGCCTGCGCACCTCACTGCTGAGCGCCGACGGCGGCACGCGGGCCCCGGCGCGCGCCCCGGCCCGAGGAGGCTGCCCGGCGCGGCCCGGGGGGCAGCCGCCGCCGCCGCAGCGCCTGGTGTTCGCGCCGGCCGACGAGCCGCGGACGGTCCTGGAGAGGAAGCCCCTGCCCCTGGGCGCGCGCCCCCCGCCGGCCGGTCCGGGTGGCGCGGCCCGGAGCCTAGAGAAGCTGTGCAGCCCGGCGGAGGCGGCGCCCGGCCCGGAGGAGCCCGAACGGCCCCAGGGCGCGGCGCTGGAGCGGAGCCCGAACACGGACGCTGGTGAGTGCGGGGCGGACCCCGGCCCCGCCTCGTAGCTCCCCTCGCCGGCGCACCGAAGAGGTGCTGCCCGAGCATCTCCCAGCGGGGGGACAAGAGCGGACAGCTCTTCATCGGCTTCTGAGCCTGGTACACACCTGGCGGCCCGGAGGGGAAGAAACCTCGTCCCCATGCCGGTGTGCTCAGGGACCCGGGCCAAGGGGCTGGTGGGTGACTCAGCAAACCCCACCAGGAACCCACTCTGTACCAAATCCTAGCGGGGCACCGGGGAACCTGTCCAGTATGAGGGGGCTCTCCACCTCCAGTAACTGCCCACACCTGGGGACACCTGGGCCCTTGGGCTCACCTGGTGAATTAGGCAGAGGCAGTTCTCACTGGCGTAGAGCGAGGACCCCCAGACTGTGAAGGGCCCTTGCCGCCTTCTTTAGTCCCTCTCAGTCTGACGGCTCCGCCAAGGGGCCTGGGCCCGCTGCCCCGCTCTGAGGCCAGGGCAGGCAGGAGCTGCCAGAGGTGGTGCAGGAGGACCTGGCGTAGCTGCCAGGAAAAGGCAGAGGGGTGTGTGGTCTCCAGCCCAGTTTTCCAGGCCTGGAGCCGTGGCACCTCTGACACCTGGGAGGGACCGACCACAGCCCCTGGGGATGGCCTGGCGTCCGGTCCACTTGGCAGGGACAGGAGATGGCTGAATGGTCCCCTGTTTGTCCCCCAGAGTCTGCCCTGGGAACAAGACCTGCTTTATGGCTGTGGGCGGGGGCTGGGCCCCTCGGCCCATTCAGCCTGTGCAGGTGCAGGCCTTCCACCCGGGCAGCTGCCAGCCCTTTCTGTGCTGCCCACCGCTCTGCCAGCTTCGCTGGACCCCCCCGCCCAGGCTTGGACATATTCCCCAGCCCGAGACTGCCAGCTGGAGCTGCGGCGACCCCCTAGCCTCCCTGGTGAGCTAATCCAGCAGCCCACCCGAGGCTGAGGGCTCCCGCACGCAGGCGCCTCGCTGCCCAGCCTCCCTGTCCCCGAGGTGTGTGTAGGGGGAGTGGGCTTCTGCGTGTGCCTGGCCTGAGTCCAGGGCTGGCGCAATCCACACGGCTGCACAGCTGGAAATCAGCCGTGGGTTTGGGGTTTGGCGGCCTCAGTCCTGTCGTCCCCCCCGGCTTTGCCCTGGTGCCCTGTGTGACGTGGGGTCCCTCACTGCAGCCCTCTGAGGTCCAGGTCCGGGGTCGGGCAGCTGGCTGCTGCCCACCACGGGGCAGGGTTCACATCCGTCCCTCTCTCGGCTTCAGGCCAGGGCTCTCGCTGTCACCTTTTGCAGGCAGAGGCCCAGCCAGGGCGTGTGGCACACTCTTTGGGCGCCAAACCTTGAGCTCCAAGAGCCCCCAGCACCCCGGGAGGAGAAAGGCCTCCATGCGCACAGCTTCCCAAGCCCTCTCAGAGGCCCAGGTCCCGCTTCCTGTTCCCTCTCGGAGCTCAGAGTGCACAGCAGGCCGGCCTGGGCTCCATAAGTACCCGCTGCTCTATCAGGCCCAGACACAGGTGCTGATGCCTCTGCCTGCTGCTCAGCCGCTGGGCGTCCAGCGTGCCGTCCTCTGGGGGTCCCGGGGCTGCCCTGCAGACCTGACAGTGCAGATGAGCCCAGGTGTTCCGGGGTGTCCTGTCCCCCTTCCCCCGCGGTGCCTTCTCTGCTTGCCGGGCAGCCCGGCAGGTTGGAACGTGAACTCGGCCTGCCTGGAGCCTGTCTGCCAGGGCTGGCTGGTGGCCTGTGTGGCCACCTGGTGCCAGTCCTCTGGGCGTGCCCCTAGCAGGCATACCTGTGCCCCCTTCTTGCACCACCCGCCCACCACTGTGCGGGGCGGGGCACAGGGCTAGGGAGCCAGTGGAGGGTGCCCTCCTCACCTGCACCCCACTCCTGCCCTCCTGGGCAGCCCTGCACATACGCCCCCATCCCCCAGGAAAGCCTGCTGGCCCTCCAGGAGGATCTCCCAGGGAAGTACCTGGCTTTCCAGCCCCCAGCCGACTGCAGCTGGCCACATTTGCTGTAGGAGTTGCCTGCTGAGGGCACGGCTGGTGCACACACGCAGGGAACTAACTTTATGCTGCAGTCACCTTCCCGGGAGAAGTCAGGTCTCTGCCACCCATGCCCCACGTTTCTCCTGCGTGAACTCCAGTCACCCTTAAAGGGCCTGGGTGGGCAAGGAGACAGGAGTGGACTCCAGAGGCCGCCTCGCTGTCTCCTACCTAGCAGCCTTTGAGCCCCTGAGGTGCGGGCCCTGGGTGTGCACAGATGAGCCAGAGGAAACCCCTGCCCTCAGGGAGCTCACACCTGAGGCGTGTGTGTGGGGTGTGTGCAAACATGCAGCCTCAGCGGCCACACGGCTGTCCCCAAGGCAGGTGTGAGGGGAGCTTGTGGAGGTCGAGTGGGGCCCAGACCCCAGCCTGGCACCGGCAGGGTGCGGAGGTTCTGAATTGCTGAGGAATCCCGAGGCATGCAGGCCGGCACACCTGGCTCTGCATGGCTGGGTTTTGTTGGCAGGGGGTCCGGGATGGGCCTTTGCGGGGCTGGGGGAGTCAAGCTTGACTTGGCAGGCCTGGAAGTGAGCCAGGCCCTCGCCTCTGCTGCAGATGCAGTGGCCTGCAGGGCCCGGGAGCTGGGCGTGGGGGACGCCCGGTGGGGCCCCCGTGCCCGAGGGGAACGTCGGAGACACACCATCACCAACGGTGTGGACTGCGACCTGGTGAGTAAGGGCCCGGGGGGCTCTGGGGGGCTCTCCATCTTGCCTGGCTTTGGCCTTGGCCCCCAGACATGGCCTGCTGGACCACCCCTCTGCCCGGGAGGGGACAGCTGGTTTCGGATTCTGTGGCAGGAACGTCGGCAGTTCTAAACCCCTCTCCCCATCCTGCTTTGAATCCCCTTGCGGGCCGGCCCGCGGCCAGGTCAGGAAGTCCTTTAGGGGGAACGTTTGGCCCCCTCCTCAGCACTGCGCTGGCCCCTGCCTGCTTCCCTGCTATGGTAGGCCGGCCCAGCAGCCGGGGGCTACCACTCACCGTAAAGAGAGGGGAAGGTTCCCCTGGGGAGGGCTGCGTGGAGGGCCTGAGGAAGGCCAGGGCCCCCCGGAGGAGGAGGCGGGCTGTGCTTCCCAGCGCAGGAGGGCTCACGCGAGTACGGGTGTGCGCACACGGGCCGGTGGGCCCGTTCCTGTGCGGGCTGGGTGAGTTGCGGACATAGACAGGTGCAGGCGGCACCCGCTATTACGCCCGTTGGCATGGCGCGTGCCCGTGTGTCGCAGCTGAAGCAGATGAAGGAGCTGGAACAGGAGCAGGAGGTGCTACTGCAGGGCCTGGAGATGATGGCACGGGGCCGGGAGTGGTACCAGCAGCAGCTGCAGCGCGTGCAGGAGCGCCAGCGCCGCCTGGGCCAAAGCAGGGCCAGTGCCGTGAGTGATGCTGTCCAAGGCTAGGCTGCCCCCCAGCCCCAGGCAGAGTGGCCCTCGCCCAACACACACAGTGATCACCCACCCAAACCCGGGCACCCCCAGCTGGGCACAGTGGCTGTCCCTCCACCTAGAATGCTGGGCCACGCCCCCCCCCCGTGATATTCCCCACCTGCTGCGACACCCCTGGGCTCCCTCAGCTCAGAGCAGTGACTTCCCCCCACCCGTGGGGACCCCCCTCGAGGCATTGGGGCTGACCCTGGCCGGCCTGCGCTCTGACCACCCCTCCCCCACTCTCCTCCCAGGGCTTCGGGGCTGAGGGGAGCCCCCGCCTGCTGGGGCAGCTGCTACCCAAGGTGCAGGAGGTGGCCCGATGCCTGGGGGAGCTGCTGGCTGCGGCCTGTGCCGGAAGGGTGAGTGCTCGCCAGACCAGCTCGGTGCCGCCCTCACCCTTGTCCTAGGGGCTGTGCCAGGGCTGCCAGGCCTGCCTGACCGTGCCCTCCTGTAGGCTCTGCCCTCGTCCTCCTCAGGGCCCCTGGGCCCCGCCCTGGCGCCCGCCTCGCCCGCGGTCCCCAGCTGGCAGCAGCAGACCGTCCTCATGCTGAAGGAGCAGAACCGGCTCCTCACCCAGGTGAGCTGGGGGCGGGGTGCGTGGCCCGGGGCCGGAGGCCGGGCAGGCCCTGACTGCCCTCCTGCCCGCCCAGGAGGTGACCGACAAGAGCGAGCGTATCACACAGCTGGAGCAGGAGAAGTCCGCCCTCATCAAGCAGCTGTTTGAGGCCCGTGCCCTCAGCCAGCAGGACGCTGGGCCCCTGGACTCCACCTTCATCTAGCCGGCCCCAGGCATGGACGAGGGGCCTCGCGGCCTGGCACTCAGCCCTGAGGCTGAAGGCGCCCTGGCCAGCCCGAGCACCGCCCTCCTTCCTCCCTTCCAGTCCGGGCTTCCCTAACCCCAGGATGTCCTGAGACCCCAGACATTGACTCCATCTTGGTCTTGGGGGCCTGACCTGGGGTGGGACTCCATCATGCCAACACACAGCCCGAAGCTGCTCCTGCCACTGTCAGTGGACAGTGGGGGACACCCCCTCGTGTTCACCAGATCTGGGCAGCCCTGGCAGCTGGTGTGTCTCCCCTCCCACCTGGGGTCTCCAGTGGAAGGCACTGATCACACTAGGCTGCGTTCCCAAGAGTGGCCAGCAGAGGGCGCCACATGCGCTGGTGACTGCGGCCTTGGAGGCCCCGCTGTGGTGTCTCAGATGGGGCCCGGAGTAGGGGAACCTGGGGCGGGCTGGGACACCTGCAGGTTCAGTGGGTGATTGGCCCCGGGGGTCCAAAGCGTCTTGCCCCGCTCAAGACTAGGCGGCTGTCCCTCAGTCAGGAGCAGATGGAGGGTGTCCTCTAAGAAGGGGGTTCTGCTTGTGTCCAGTTCCAGGGGAGCCCCGAGGGCATGGTGTTGGGGATTCACTGGATTCATGCCTGGGCCAAAGCTGGCCTGCTTGGTCCTCCCCACGGACCTTAGATGCTAAACAAACGGGCAGACCCAGGCCCCAAGCAGGGTTCAGCCTCCACATCCCCGGCCCCCAGCCCTGCCGGCCCGGGCTCTCCCGTTTCTGGGCTTTGCAAGTGCTCTTCCGTCCCTGGGAACACCCACTTCCTGCTTCACCTGACTGGCTCCTGCCCAGCCCTGCACCTTGGATATAGAGGGAACGAACCGGCAGAGGCTGAAACGGCAAAGGGGGTAGCCTTTGCCCTGAGGGTATCTGCTTTCCCCCTGAGGTCTTCGCGGAACTTGGAAGGCAGGACCAGAAGCCAGTGTCTGCCCCAGGGGTACTGCCCACAGAAGGCGGACCCTTCAGCCGCAGGGTGAGTGTGGAAGAAACCCGCGACTCAGGGAGAGGCCTCGTGGCGCTGGCTTTCCACGCAGGGTGGAAAATGCATCCTATTCATTTGCAGTCTGAAATCAGGCTGCCTGTGCGGCCCTAGAGACCCCAAGGGGAGAATTGTGAGTGGCCCCAGGTTGGCGGGGCCCAGGCGGCTGGTGGAAGCAAACGTCCTCGCTAGAGCAGCGAGTGTTTCTTAGCCACGCACGGGGGATGTCTGGGGCCGCGTTAAGTCTTGGGGGAGCTGTCTGTGCCCCATAGGATGTTTAGCACCACCCCTGGCCTCTATCCACTAGATGCCAGCAACACACACACACACTCAGTTGTGATGACCAAAATGTCTGGACATTGCCAGTGCCAGGGGGCAAAGTTGCCCTTAGCTGAGCATCTCTGCTCTAGAGCAATGCAACTCCACCAGGCCTCAAGGATTTCCTACAGACCAAGTTCCAAGGAAAATGAGCATCTCCAGCTTAAAAAAATTTTCACAAACCCCACAAGGAAAGAATCTACCATGAGAGCCAGCAGAAACAGCAGATTCAGATATTCAATAATCAGAGAACATAAAATGGCTGTGTTTTGTACGCCTGAAGAAATAAAAGAGACCCCAGAAAATACGGACAAGGAATAGTCTTTATAGTTTCTTATTCTGTTAAAAAAAAAGTGTAATCTTTTCTTCTATAAAGGTGACCGATAACATGAAAAAGAGTCTAATAGAACCAGGAATTTAAAATATATAAAAAAAATATATAAAAAAAATATATATAAAGATATATATATATAAATATATATTTTAAATATATATTTTAAATATATATTTAAAACTCAAATGGACCTCAGATGGAAAATTTCAGCATAGCTGAAGGGAGACTTAGTGAATTGAAAGACAGAGCTTAGGAAATGGTCCAGAACACGGCCCAGAGAGACTAGAGTTGAGAAATATGGACGAGAGGAGGATCTTGAAAGATAAGGGGGAGAGGGCTCCTTGTCTGATTGGATTTCCTGAGAGAGAGGCTAGGGAAGGAGGGACAATATATGAAGTTAAACTGGCTTAAATTTTTCCAGAATTGGCTAAAAATATCAATTCTCAGATCCAGGAATCCCAGTGGATCCCAGCCAGGATGAATAAAAAGAAATGACGTTTTCTCTTAAAAGATTGCTAAAGACATTGAGGGAGACATCTCTAACCTTTACTGTGGGGTTGGGGGCAGGTGTGGTTATTGGGGGAGGGGTGAAGAGACAGTTCAGGGAAAACCTTTCCTGGACAAGTTGAAAAGTGAATGGATACCTGAACCAAGCCTCAGATGATGAGTAAGATAGAGGCAAGGGAGCACATGGGTCATTCCAGGAATGGAGAGGTTTAGAAGAGGAAGAGTTCAGGAGGCGTAGAGCCAGGGCACGATGGGCTATGGATGGAGTTTGTACTTTTTCCTGAGCTCTGTTAGAGAGCTATGGAAGGATTTTAGTTGGGGGTTGCATATGTGTGTTTTATGTAGCTTATAGATGTTTGTTATAGAAAAAAACAGAAAATAAAAATAAACAGAAAAAAAAATTGTTAAAGAATCCAGAAACAGAAAAACAATTTGCTACAAAAGAGCTGCCGCAGTGACATCAGAGGCCAGAGAGAGCGAAATGCCGTCAGTGGCTGAGATTCTATACGTAATTATTAACCTAGAGGCCCACGTCCCGAGAAACTGTCTTTTGAGGGTGAGGGCAAAATAAAAACATGTTCGTACAAAGTTGAGAGTTTACCACCAACAGCACTTGACTAAAGGAAATTCCAGAGAAGGATTTCAGCGAGAAGGTACAATTCAAGAAGGAATCGTAGACCGGGGTGAGTTAGTATCTGTGGCTGCAGAACGAGGCAACTTAAAACTTAGTGGCTTAAGGCAACATATTTTCTTGCCGTTTCTGTGGGTTAGGAGCTGGGTGGCTCTGGCCTGGAATCGTGTGAGGCTGCGGTGAAGATGATCTGCCGGGCTGCAGTCTCCCCTGATGCCGACTGACAGGCAGGACCCACTTCCAAGACAGCACATCCACACGGCTGTCGGCAAAACATCGCCGTTTCTTGTCTCCGTTGTAACAATAATTATAATAATGATGATGATTTGTGGGAGAGCAGGACAGGACCCAAATAATGTCAATAATGCCATAAAAATGGGGAGGAGTGATTGGAGATAAACAATTCTAAAGTATAATTGTTCAGGGACTTGCCTGGTGGTCTAGTGGCTAAGACTCTGCGCTCCCAATGCAGGGCGCCCAGGTTTGATTCCTGATCAGGGAGCTAGATCCCACATGCATGCCGCAACTAAAGAGCCCAGCTGCCACAACTAAGACCCAGCGCAACCTAATTAATTAATAGTAAATTTTAAAAATTCATCAAGTGTTAAAATAATAAAGTATAATTGATCATAAGGAGGGAAAAGATATTAAATTTATATTTTATTTTATTAAATATGTATGTTACAATGACTGGGAGAACCAGATAAAATAACTGCTATTCGGTGTATACCTTCCAAAGAAGGGAGGGACAGCGAAATGGGGGAGAAAAGGGAAAAGAAGTTCAACTGTACAAGAAAAAAAAATCAGAAAACACATAATAAGGGACTTCCCTGGTGGCGCAGTGGTTAAGACTCCACCTGCCAATGCAGGGGACACAGGTTTGAGCCCTGGTCCGGGAAGATCCGACATGCCACAGAACAACTAAGCCTGTGCGCCACAACTGCTGAGCCTGAGCTCTAGAGCCCACGAGCCACAACTACTGAGCCTGCGTGCTGCAACTACTGAAGCCCGCCCGCCTAGAGCCTGTGCTCTGCAACAAGAGAAGCCACCACAATGAGAAGCCCGCGCACTGCAAGGAAGAGTAGCCCCCGCTGGCTGCAACTAGAGAAAGCCCGTGCGCAGCAATGAGGAACCAACGCAGCCAAAAAGAAATAAATATAAATAATTTTTTTAAAAAAGAAAACACATAATAAGATTGGATATGTTAGTAATCACAATATATGTGAATGGATTAAACTCTCTAGTGAAAGTCATCAGATTGGATTTTTAGAAATTCAGATATAAGCTGTTTTAAGAGACACGCCTGAAGTATGACACCAAAAAACAAAAGCTCAAGGAGTTGCATTAATATAAAACAAAATAGATTTTAAGGCAAGAAACATTAGTAGTGTTGAAGAGAGTAACTATCTAATAATAAAATGTTTAATTTACCAGGAAGGTATAGCAACCCTAAAGTTGTCATCATCCAATACCAAAATATAAATCACAAAGACATGCAGACATTCCACCAAGGCGGACACACGGATGGCGTATAAGCATGTGAAGAAATGTTCAATGTCATTAGCCATTAGAAAAATGTAAATTAAAACTACAGTGAGGGCTGCCCTGGTGGCGCAGTGGTTGAGAGTCCGCCTGCCGATGCAGGGGACGCGGGTTCGTGCCCCGGTCCGGGAAGATCCCACATGCCGCGGAGCGGCTGGGCCCGTGAGCCACGGCCGCTGAGCCTGTGCGTCCCGAGCCTGTGCTCCGCAACGGGAGAGGCCACAGCAGTGAGAGGCCCGCGTACCGCAAAAAAAAAAAAAAAAAAAAAAACAAAACTACAGTGAGAATGGCTACGCCCCAATCAGAGTGGCCAACGTGAAACACTGGTAACACTGTGCAGGTGAGTATGGGGAGATGACACTGGCTCACCCACACATTATTGGTGGGAATGTCGAATGATGCAACCACTCTGGAAAATAATTTGGCAATTCCTTTTAAAACTAAAATTGAGGGGCTTCCCTGGTGGCGCAGTGGTTAAGAATCCGCCTGCTAATGCAGGGGACATGGGTTTGAGCCCTGGTCCGGGAAGATCCCACATGCCGCGGAGCAACTAAGCCTGCGTGCCACAACTACTGAGCCCGAGTGTCACAGCTACTGAGGCCTGTGCGCCTAGAGCCCGTGCTCCACAATAAGAGAAGCCACCCAATGAGAAGCCCGTGCACCGCAAGGAAGAGTAACCCCCGCGCGCCGCAACTAGAGAAAGCCCACACGCAGTAATGAAGACCCAACGCAGCCAAAAATAAATAAATTTATTTTTAAAAACCAATAAAATAAAATAAAATTGACTCACCACGTATGATGGTTAATGTCATGTGTCAGCTTCGCTAGGATAGGGTGCCCGATCCTGTGGCCAAACACAGAATTTGCCGTGAAGGTATGTTTTCGATACGACTGACGCTTACTCCAGTGGGCTTTGAGTAAAGCAGATCGTTCCCCATAGTGTGGGTAGGCCTCGTCCACTCAGCTGAAGGCCTTAAGAGAAAAGACTAAGAAACCCCGAAAGGAAGGAAGTCGGCTTGCAGACTGCTTTTGCGCTCAAGGCTGCTGCATCCAGTCTTCCCTGGGTTCCAACCTGCTGACCTGCTTTGCAGACTTCAGACTTGCCAGCTCCTACAACCGCATGAGCCAATTCCTTAACATAAATCTGTTTCTCTCCCTCTCTCCTCCCTGCCACCCCCATATGTATATTCCTGTCGGTTCTCCTTCCTTTCTCTGGAGCACCCTAACGCATCATACACACAGCGATTGCATTCTTGGGCATTCATCCCAGAGAAACGAAGACTTATTTTCACGCAGGAACATGTACATGATTGTTCATAGCAACTTCACTGGTAGTAGCTCCCAACTAGACACTGCTCAAATGTCCTTCCTTCTATGGGTGACTGTTTGAAGAAACTATGGTCCATCCACGGGATACAAATCAGCAATGAAAAGGAAGGAACTATTGATAACACAGCAACATGGATGCACCTCAGGAAAATTATGCTGGGTGGCGAAAGCCAATCTCAAAAGGGTACATTATGTGTGACCCATGCATGAACCAACCGGGAGATAACATGATTATGGAGATGGAGGGTGTGGGTTGGCTGAAGGGCGGTGTGAGGGGTCTCGTGGGGATGGGTCAATTGAATTTCTTGGTTGCCGTGGAGGTCCCATAAGGCTACACGTGTGGTAAAATTGCAGAGAGCTACACACACAAATGAGTGCAAGTAAAACCAGTGAAAGAGAAGCACGCTCCTTAGGTTGCACCAGTGTCAATGCCTTGGCTTTGCTATTGTACGATATGTTAAAAGAATCTGTCTATCTATACGGCAAGACTTATCAGAACTATAAAGAAAAATTGACAGACTCACCATCACAGTGAGAAATTTTAACATATATCTCTTGATAATTGATAGGATATAGTAGATTTGAACATTATTGGTAATGTTGATCTAATGGACAAATCCAGACCGAGACACTCACTAATTGGAGAATTCTTCTCAAGCACACGGAGAGCATCTATAACTATTCATGACCACATGCTGGGCCCAAAAGGCAATGCAACAAATATCGGAAGATTGCTCTCATGCAGACTACATGATGCAACCACGATGCAGGTACCTTAGAAAACAGCCCAGACTTTTGGATATTAAAGCACACACACTTCCCCCCAAAAAACAAAACCAAAAGAAACAAAAAAAAAAAAAGGGGAGGAAAAAAAGAAAAAACACACAAAAAATAAAAAACAGGAAAAAAAAATTTAAAAAAGGAAAAAACCCACACCCACATCTAAACAATTCATACATCAAATAAGAAATCACAATGAAAATGAAAAAAAATTATCTAAATGAATATAAAAAGAGTGTGCCTCAAAAGCAGAGACCAGAGGGAAATGTATATAGACACTTAGATACATCAGGAAAGAAGAAAGCCTTGTAAGAAGTGAATTAAGCATTGAACTTCAGAAGTTGGAAAAAGAAATAGAAATAAATACAAAGAATATAGAAGAAAGAAATTATAACACATTATATTAAAATATTTTTATTGACTATATATATGTACTTGACACATTTTTTTTGGCCACGCTGCGTGGCTTGTGGGATCCTAGTTTCCCCACCAGGGATTGAATGCGGGCCCTTGGCAGTGAACATGGAGTCCTAACCACTGGACCACCAGGGAATTCCCTGACACTTTTCTTGATGCTGGGGAACATCCAAACAAAAGAGACACGAAAACTCCTGCTCACATAAAGTTATATTTGAGTAAGAATAATAAAGGTTAGAGCAGAAATTAGTGAAATAGAAAACAAACACACTTTATAGAAAACATCCATGAAGGCAAAGACTTGATTGAGGAAACTAACGAAGTGCAGAAGCATCTGCCTGGAATAGTGAAGAATAAAAGAGATAAAAGGCAGAAATAAAATGATTGAGCAATTTAAAAAAATAACAACATATGCTGCAGAAATTAAGTAGATGTTAACAGGATTTTTTTTTTTTTGCCCTGCTGCACGGTATGCAGTATCTTAGTTCCCCGACCAGAGACTGAACCCGTGCCCCCTGCAGTGGAAGCGTGGAGTCCTAACCACTGGACCACTGGGGAATTCCCACTAACAGGATATTTTAAACAAGATTATGCCAATCCATTAGCGGTGGATAAATACCTCATGGTAGATTATGCGTACAGGACCCAAAAGGAGCAAATGATAGAGCAGAAAATGGATACATCTGGACTAATCAAGCACTTCTATGATTTCACTGCAAAGGACTCGTGTCCCCAGTATACATAAAGAATTCCTGCAGATCTATAAGGAAAAGATAAACAATCCCTAGAGAATGAACAAAGATTTGAAAAGATGCCTCATGGAAGACAGGAAAGACTCTATTTCTTCAGTAATCAAGGAAATGACATTAAAAGCTCAAAGAGAGGACTTCCCTGGTGGCGCAGTGGTTAAGAATCCGCCTGCCAATGCGGGGGACACGGGTTTGAGCCCTGGTCCACATGCTGTGGAGCAACTAAGCCCGTGCGCCACAACTACTGAGCCTGCGCTCTAGAGCCCGTGAGCCACAACTACTGAAGTCCGCGAACCACAACTACTGAAGCCCCCATGCCCTAGAGCCCGTGCTCTGCAAAAAGAGAAGCCACTGCAATGAGAAGCCTGCATACCACAGCGAAGAGTAGCCCCTGCCCACCGCAACTAGAGAAAGCCAAGAGTTGCACAATACCAACCAAAATGGTGGTGTGTGCTCTTGAGATCGCCAGGTGGCGCCACCATCCTGAAAACAGTGCAGCTATTTGCAGGTGAACCTGCACACACAGGTGCGCTCTGGTCACCAGCTCCTAGGCTATTCCCCAGGGAAAGGCTTGCCCGCGTGCAAATGTGCACAGGAGCAATCTTAGTGAAAACAGCCTGAAGCCAGGACCCCCGACACACTCACAGCTGAAATGCGAGCTTTGCAACACTCACAGCAGAGGACGATGCAGCAACGGGGCGGACCATCTACAGCTTCACAAGCCAGCGTGCTGAATCTCAAAAATACAGTGGGAGTGAAAGAAGCAAAGCCCAGAACAGTATTCCAGTATAAAAAAAAAAAAGTAGAAAGAAAGGGACTTCCCTGGTGGCCCAGTGGTTAAGAATCCCCCTGCCAATGCAGGGGACACAGGTTCAAGCCCTGGTCCAGGAGGATCCCACATGCCGCAAAGCTACTGAGCCTGCACGCCACAACTACTGAGCCTGTGTGCCACAACTACTGAAGCCTGCGCGCCTAGAGCCCATGCTCCGCAACAAGAGAAGCCACCGCAATGAGAAGCCCACGCACCACAACCAAGAGTAGCCCCCGCTCACCACAACTAGAGAAAGCCCTCACGCAGCAACAAAGACCCAACGCAGCCAAAAATAAATAAAAGATAAAATTCTAAAAAAAGAAACAACCAGGAGAAATAGCACAATATATTATTTAGAGAGATGGAAAACTATAAAGAAAAGCAAGAGAGTAGCAAGTACGAAAGTCAAGAGAGTAGACACCTCTGGTCAGGACAACCGAAGGCTCTCTGATATGCCTGTTCCTGCACTGTGAGTCTTTCCACAGGGCATGTGTACCGCACTTGCTCTCCTGTCTGTCTGCTGCCTCTCACGAGGCAGCACGGGCCTCCCCTGACCCGGGGAGCCTTTGACAAGCCTGCTCTCCCCTGGCCGGTGGTGGGTCCCCCCACATGCCCTGGAGTCCGTGAGCATCCCTCACTCGCTGTGCATGCACGCAGCCTGGTGTGCCTCTGGCCCCATAGGAGGTGCTCGGCAAACGTCTGTTGAATGACTTGATGAGCACGTGTAGAAAGGGCGCAGTGAGTGAAGGAGATGTTTCAGCCACGAGACACTGTGGCTTCCGATGGAGAGACTGAGCCAGGGACAGCCAAGACCTTGACCGGCCCCCCTGGGAGGTCTGGATCCTGTCGGGGGGGAGGAGGGTTCTGAGGACCCCTCTCCTGAGGGCCTCTCCTGGCACCTCTCTGCAGCCGCATGCCTCTGCTTGGAGCCAGGGCCAAGCCATGTGCAGCACATCTGGAGCCCCACCCCTGCTGAGGTTCCCGGAGGCCCAAGGCCTGGGGCTGCCCCGCCAGAGCCCCCTCCTGCCGGTGGGCTCCTGCCAGGGCCTCCCTGCCGCCTGTCCCCCAGCCCAGTTTCCAGGGTCCCATCGAAGGAAGTCTCTGGGCCAAGAGGGGATTCCAGCCCTGGTCTCCCTGGGAGAGAACTCGCTCCCAGTCTCCGCCGTGGCTGTTCCATGTCCCCTGGCTTCTTCCCTTCTTCTCTCCCCAGGCTAGTCTGGGCCCCTGCCACGAGCACCAGGGCAGGGTCCAGTTCTCTGTTCTCCAGGACCCCTCCTCTCAGGTCTGGTGGGGCTCCCTTGGGCCTAGAGGGGTGAGGAGGGGGCAGGGGCCGGCCGGCAGCACCAGTGTCTCCTGCCCTTTCATGTGCAGGCCTCTCTCTGGGCCGCCTTTGTCTCTTACATTTCAGCCTAAACTGCAGGCCTCTGGCTCCTCTGAACTTTCTGGGGTGGAAGAAAGGGCCTGGGGGAGGGGGAGGAGAGCTGGCAGGAAAACGGGGCCTGGAGCCCTGTGCTGGCCTGCCGCACCCAGTGTCTCTCTGCTGGAACCCAGCCCGGCGGGGCTGGGGAGGCCCAGCAACGTCCCGAGTCGCCCACCCTTCCCACTGGGGTCCTGAGCTGGAAGAAAGGCTCCTTTGCTGGGCCTGAGACACCAGACCCTCAGCCTGGGCAGCCGTCCCAGCGATCCCAATTGTCCCTGCCGGTTCCACCCGGCCGGGCCATTGCCCAGACCCTGTGCCCATCAAAGGCTGTCCTTTTGGTCCCCTAACCCCGCCCCCATCTGCTGGCTCTCCTGGGTGGTCTTGCCACATGGCTCCCTGCTGCTGGAATTCCTATTTTGCACAAAATGGGGGTGGCCCCTGGCCAGAGAAGGGGGTGATGCTTGGCCAGGGTGGCACACAGGGCCCATGGGGATTCCAAGCATAGCGGCCAGGCATTTCATGGGGTGGAAGGGCTGAGCTGGGTCCTGCGACCAGCTGAGCACTTAGCCCAGTGTGCAGGGACCTGGGTGCTGACAAGCCCGGCCTGGGGGACACTCTCCCTCATCCGCAGAGGCTCCTCCTCCCTCCTTGGGAAGCCTCTGGCCTCCCCAGCCCAGGCTTCTGGGTCCCCCAGGAAAAGGGGGCCACCGGGATGGGGGGTGGGCCAGCCTGAGCGTGGGTTCTCTTGTTTCTGGGCATGGTGCGGCTGTGGCCATCCTGTTCCTCTCTCTGCCTGTGCCCTCATCTGTCACCTTGGAACTGTGTGAAGTAGGTCTGGCTTCACCCTGCTTGGCACTCAGCTTTGAGGTCTCAGCACCTCCAGAGCAGGCTCAGCCTGGGTCAGCTCAGTGTCCTGGGGGGTGACCAGGGCGATGCCCTGCCATGCAGCCCAGGACTGGGTCAGCATCGCAGGCTGGCCAGCCCTTTCTTGCCGGGAGGGCATGGCAGGGGCCCAGCCAGGAGCCCACGTGGTTCCTGTAGCTGGCGTTGCCTCCTTCCTTCACGACCAGGCCGGGGGAAAGCCGGCTCTGAAGCGGCAAGACCCTTGGAACAAGCCTGCCTGGGCGGCAGCCCAGCCCACCCCCAGGCCAGGCCTTCTGCCGCCGTGCCCTAAGGCCCGAGGGGCTGGGGGCTCTCTAGGTCCTGCTGGAGCGGAGTGCCCAGAGGCAGAGCGTGGTCGGCAGGCGCTTACAGGTCAGCGGGACAGGTCAGAAGGGGTGAATCTTTGGGGCTGAGCGGACAGGAAGAAGGTGGGACATAGACTCAGGGCGCCAGGGCTGAGACCAGGGCGCCGAGAGGGGCAGCGCGGGTGACTCAGCCGCCGCGTCTCTCACCTTTGCTCCGGAGCCAAGCGGGAGGTGGGCGGGGCGGCCCACCAGGGGGCGTGGCAGCCGTGGACCGGTCCGCGCCCCGCCCCAGGCGCCTACCCGCGGTCCCGGGACCTCGGCCTCCGGCTCCCCGACGCCGCGCCGTCAACGCCTGGTCCGCCCCGCGCCCCCATGGCCGGGAAGGCGCTGTCGCTGCTGCCGCCGCTGCTGCTGGCCGCGGCGGGCCTCGCCGGCCTTCCCCGGCCTCCTGCTGCTGTGTGTCCCCACCCGCGACATTCGGGAGCCGCCCGCCCTCAAGGTGCACGCTGGAGCGCCCTGGCAACCCGGCGCAGTCCGGGAGCTGCTGGCTGGGCCGGGGCGCCGGGCGGAGAGGCTCGGACGGAGCAGGGCCAGGCTGCGCCCGCGTGGCAGCCGGGACCCCGCGCGCTCCGCTCCCGGCCCGGCGGGATGAGGTCCCAGGCCCCTCACCAGCGCTCCGGGTCCCGGTCCAGGGCGCGGCAGCGGCGCTTCCGGGGGACGCGGTGCGGGAGGCCGAAGTCCCGGGAGCTCTCCGCTCGCCGCGCCCGCCGCGGAGCCTTTCGCGGCGCGGCCGAGGGGCGTCTCTCCACACCCCCGCGGCTCCCTGACCGCGGCCCGGCCCGCGCCCCCAGCACGTTCGGCCTCCAGGGAGGCATCGCCTCGGGGTTTGGCCCAGACGGGGTGCGACAGGCGCTGGGGCCCAGGGACTCCTCCCCAGCCTCTCCGGTGGCTCCCACAGTGAGGGGGCAGCCCTGGCTGGTCCTGAAGGGGTCGGAGCGGGCTAGGCCTGATCCCCCCACGCATCCCCGCCAGACTCAGCCTCCAGGAGCCCGCCCTCCCCAACCCTCTATTGGGCTTGTGGGCCGGCCTGATGCGTGGGTGGATGGTGGGTGCTCTAAGGCCCAGGAGCCCAGGATGGAGATCGCTGGGGTGGGTGCCCTGTAGCCAAGGGCGACCACCCGGTAGGGGTGCGGTGGGGCGGGCCACTTGGCCTGCTGCTGCTGGAGTTCCCTGTGTCAGGGAGAGGACCAGAGGGGCCCCCTTCCCGGCTCAGGAGGGCATGCTCTCCAGACCGCCTCCTCCTATTGGAATCCAGGCCCCTGGGGGCAGGTGCTGGAAAGTGGCTCTTGCAACCTGGGTGCTGACCGTCACCCGCCCGACCTGCCTGGAAGGCCCATGTGGCGCCGGGGCAGCTCTCTCTGGCCCTGCCTTTGAGGCCCAGGGAGGGGGTGTCTGCTTATCGCAGGCCCACGCGCAGCCTCAGTCCAGCTTTCCCCTTCGCTTCCACATCCTCAGGTTGGGCTGAGGTCAGAGAGATAAGGACAGAGGGGAGGAAGGAAGAGCAGGCCCGAAGGGGCGCTTCCTGAAGCTATAGCTTTTCTCCTGCAGCCTGGGGACCTCATGCCCCCCCGGGCAAGGTTCCAAGCGTGGTCCCGGGACCCCTGACTCTGATCCTGCCCCTCATTTGCCCTTGCAAGGAAGGCTCCCACAGTCAGAGGGCCATCCGCCTCCACTCCCACTCTCCCCCCAGGCAAGCTGTGGCACAGTGAGTGTCCCTGGCCTTCTCTGAGCCTCAGAGCTTCATTCTGAAGCTTCCACCCTCGACACAGGGTGGGGTGGGGTGGGCTGGACAGCTGAGAGAGTCAAAGGGCATGGCTTCAGGCCCCCGTGCCCCCCGAGGCTGACCTTCCCCCCACCCCCAGTATGGCATCGTTCTGGACGCCGGCTCTTCCCACACATCCATGTTCATCTACAAGTGGCCAGCGGACAAAGAGAACGACACAGGCATCGTGGGCCAGCACAGCTCCTGTGATGTGCGTGGTAAGGGTCCCCTGTGCACTAGGCGCCCCCTGGCCTGGACACCCACTCACTGTAGGGTCTCAGGAGCCCTCTCCGGCCTTAGCCTTTGCAGACACCAGCCATCAGAACCCGCTGCTTGATGCCAGGTGGGGCCCAATCCAGGCAGGAGCTGCAGGAGCTCCCCCAAAGACAGGCTGCGTCCCTTCTTTTCCTAGAAGAGAAGCCCCAGGAAACAGTTGGAAGGTTTGGGCCCTCCCTGGCCCAAGACTGGCCTCTACATCCCAGGTGGGGCAGGAGGGGTTCCGAGGAGCCAGTGGGCACACCCAGGCAGGCCCCTGGGCAGGCTAGGCTGGGTTGACAGGTGGAAGCTCAGAGACTCTGGGTGGCGCACGGGCGGGCCCTTTTGTCTCTGAACTGGTCTCAACCGCCACCTGGTTTAGGAGCGCAAGCCCCTCCCCCCCACCCCCGCCCTGCTGGCCTATGGTCCACCTAGAGGCCGCCCACCAGGCTTAGGCCCCTCTTGCTGCCTCCCTCTAGGTGGGGGCATCTCTAGCTACGCTGACAACCCTTCTGGGGCTGGGCAGAGCCTTGTGGAATGCCTGAACCAGGCGCTTCGGGATGTGCCCAAGGAGAGACACGCGGGCACGCCCCTCTACCTGGGAGCCACAGCGGGCATGCGCCTGCTCAAGTGAGTGTGCTATCCCCTGACCTCCTGGCCCCAGGGACCACGACGGCCTCAGCACAGGGCGGGCCCTGCATGTCCCCCGCAGCAGCCCTGGGCTGGGGCCCCCTCGGCTGGCTGTGCACCCCAGCAGCAGGATCACGGCCATCTGGGGAAGATGCCTCTAGAATCCTCCCTGTGTCACAGCCTAACCAATCCAGAGGCTGCGGCCAACGTGCTTGCGGCCGCGACGCAGACGCTGACCCAGTATCCCTTTGACTTCTGTGATGCCCGCATCCTCTCAGCCCAGGATGAGGGGGTGTTTGGCTGGGTGGCCGCCAACTACCTGCTGGAGAACTTCATCAAGGTGGGCCCGGTGGCCCCCACCCACTGGCTGACCTCAACCTCCACTTCCCGCAGTATGGCTGGGTGGGCCAGTGGTTCCGGCCAAGGAAGGGGACGCTGGGGGCCATGGACCTGGGGGGCGCCTCCACACAGATCACCTTCGAGATGGCCAGCGCAGCTGAGGATCCGGCCAATGAGGTCCAGCTGCGGCTCTACGGCCCACAGCTTCCTCTGCTATGGCCGTGACCAGGTCCTCTGGAGGCTGCTGGCCAGTGCACTCCAGGTACCCTCCACTGAGTCCTTCTGGAGGTAGGGAGCCAGGGGGAGTGGGGGCCGAGGGCCCAGAGCAGAGCCCGAACAGCAGCCGTACTGAGGGGGGCTTCTCCAGGAACCAAAGTCGGGCTTTCATCAGCTGTAAGGACAGGTGGGCAGGGATCCAGCATGCGTAAAGGCCCAGGGGCTGGAGGTGAGCCTGGTGAGTGGCTGGCTGGGGAGGAAGGAGGGCCAGGGCCACATCTCAGAGGACCTGGACTGCCGGCCTAAGGGGGTTGCTTTTTGTCCAGCAAGAAGGGGGAGCCATGGATTGCTCCTGAGCTCAGAAGTGATGTTGCCAAAGTGGAACTTGTGGGAGATTTATCAGCTGGTCCTCTGGGGAGGCCCTCCTAGGGTCTTAGGGTGGGGATGGTGGGCAGTGCTTGGAGTGGCGGTGTTGCCACACACACCCTTGTCATCTGCCCAGACCCACGGCTTCCACCCCTGCTGGCCGAAGGGCTACTCCACTCATGTGCTGCTCCAGGATGTGTATGAGTCGCCATGCACTGCAGCCCAGCGGCCCCAGACCTTCAACAGGAGCGCCAAGGTCAGCCTGTCGGGAAGCAGCGACCCTGCCCTGTGCCGTGGCCTCATCTCTGAGCTCTTTAACTTCTCCTCCTGCCGCTTCTCTAGACGCTCCTTCAACGGCATCTTCCAGCCCCCTCTGGCTGGAAAGTTCATTGTGAGTCCAGAGGACTGGGGGTGGGGGGCCGGGGGCGTGCCCCAAAGTGCTTGGGGTCTGGTCACGGTGTGACTGTACCCCCCTCACAGGCCTTCTCTGCTTTCTTCTACACGGTGGACTTCCTGAGAACTGTGATGGGGCTGCCCGTGGCAACCCTGCAGCAACTAGAGGCGGCCGTGGTCACCATCTGCAACCAGACGTGGAGTGAGGTGAGGCCTGCACCCCCCTCCTCCAGGGCTGCTCAGGGGGCTCAGCCAGCCAGTGTCACGCGTCCTGATCATTCGTTTGCTCTACGAGTAGAGGGAGTCTTAGCCCTCTCAGAATGCCCACTGCAGTGGGGGATACACTGTTAATCAGACTTGAAAAGTGGCCAGGATACGGCAAGGAGGCCGGGAGCCAGATGAGATTGCAGAAGCCTCCCTGAGGCCTGACCCTAGAACCAAGATCAGGAGGGTAGAGGGAACAGCCAGTGCAAAGGCCCTGGGGCAGCAGGGAGCATGGAGTGGACAGGGTGGGGAGGCGTGTAGCTGGGAGAGTGTGGGGGAGAACAGCCAAGCAGGGGAGAAGCAGAGGACTCAGGGGAGACTTAGCAGATAGAACTGGGGGTGGGGGAGTGAGAACCCCCAGGTTTCTGGCTGCCACCATGGACTGGACACTGGCTCAGGTGAAGGATGGAGGGGTTCGGGCATGCAGAGGAAGAGGTGACTCCGGGAGAAGCACTGGAGTGTCTCTGGAGTGGGGCTCGGTGGTGACGGAGGCCCCATCCTGTCCTCTTCGTGGCTAGTCTCAGACAGACTTGGGGCTGCTGGAAAAGTGGGGATCGGGAGGCAAGCCCAGGGGCCTGGGGTCAAGCCTAGAGCTTCTCCTGTTACCCCGACCATCGCCAAGTTTGCTGCAGCCCTCTGCCCGCTGCGTGGCCACCCCTGCTGTCCCCTGGAGGTCCTCCTCCCAGGCGCAGGTTCTTGCTGCCATCTGGAAGTCACGCTGTTCTGCCCTGAGGAAAGAGCTCTGCCTGGGGGAGGCCCCCTCAGCCTCGTTCTTTCTGGGACCTGCGGGGGGGTCTCCAGCCCCGCATTGCCTTTCTGTGTCTGGTGGGGCAGAGATCTCCTGGTGGCCGCTGGCCCTACAGTCTCCCACCTGCATTCCAGCTGCAGGCTCGGGCGCCGGGGGAGCGGGCCCGCCTGCCCGACTACTGCGCTGGGGCCACATTCGTGCAGCAGCTGCTGTGCCGCGGCTACGGCTTCGACGAGCGCACCTTCGGAGGCGTGACCTTCCAGAAGAAGGTGGGAGCCGGTGGGCCCGCGCGCAGGGGGGCGGGGCCGAGCGCGGGGGGGCGGGGCCTCCCGGGCTGCGCCTAGGCTGAGGCCGCGCCTGCCGCCCGTAGGCCGGGGACACCGCTGTCGGCTGGGCGCTCGGCTACATGCTGAACCTCACCAACCTGATCCCCGCCGACCCGCCCGGGCTGCGCAAGGGCACAGACTTCAGCTCTTGGGTCGTCCTCCTTCTGCTATTCGCCGCCATGACCCTGGCTGCGTTCGTCCTTCTGCTGCACCGGGCGTGCTCTGCCAAGTCGCCGAGCGCCATCTAGGGGCGGGTTGGCGGCAGCTGCCCCAGCCCCAAGGCCCCCATGCCTCACCCCACCCCACTCTCAACATCTCTGTCCCTAATGAAGCCCGGGAGCAAGGCTCTGGCGACCACGCCCACATTTGGCCGGATCGGCGAAGGCAACCGGCTCCAGCGCCCTCCTGCCCACTCCTGCCTTGGCTTCATCGCTGGGCCTAGTGTGCCTCCTCCTCTTACTGTGGGTGGGGATTCAGACACCCCGCAGCCCTCAGCCTGTGAATGCGGGGTTGGGTCCGCAGGGAATGGAGTCCTGAGAGTCCCCTCCCACCCCCAGTCTTGGGTTTTAGGGGGAGGGTCAGAGCCCACAAGCTGGGAGCCAGCCCAGCGCCTACTTGTAAAAATTTTGTAGTAAAAAGTTTTTCATAGAGCAGTGGAGAGAATGTCCGTGGGGTGGGGCGTCTCTGCTGTTGCCGGCCCTCCCTCGCCACAGTTAAAAAAAATTTTTTTTGGCCGCGTTGGGTCTTCGTTGCTGCGCACGGGCTTTCTCTAGTTGCGGCGAGCGGGGGCTACTCTTCGTTGCAGTGCGCGGGCTCTAGGTGCGCAGGCTTCAGTAGTTGTGGCACGCGGGCTTAGTTGCTCCGCGGCATGTGGGATCTTCCCGGACCAGGGCTCAAACCCGTGTCCCCTGCATTGGCAGGCGGATTCTTAACCACTGCGCCACTAGGGAAGCCCTCCCCGCAGTTGTGTTGGGTGCACAGGCCCCCTCCTGGTCCCGAGGGAGGACCCCGGTTGTTTCTACTTCCTTCCTCTCTGGGCCCAGACCTGGGGTGATGTTGACTGACCCTGGTCTCTTGCTCCACGGTTGTGGCCTGGAGTAGCTGCCAGTTGGTTGGCCTAAAAGAGTCCCTGAGTCCCTTGAGTCTTCTCTGGCCAGCAGAGGCCCTGCAGCAATGGCAGATCTGCAGCAGTGACCTAGGCCAGACTGGAGTCTGGGCCCCGGCCTCGAGCTGGCCTGGGGTGCAGGTGCGAATGGCAGGCCGGAGAGTGAGTGGGCAAGGCAGCTGCCTAGGGTGCAGGCAGTGCTCAAGACCTGGGGGCGGTGAGGGGCAAACCCTAAACAGGAGGTGGTGTCGGGGGATGTGGAGATCGGGGCCAAGACGGACGAAGGGCCCATTGCTCAGAAGGATGATCCTTGCCAGGAGCCTGGATCTGGCGCCAAGCCGTGCAATCACACCAGACGTCGCGTCCCTGCTGCCTGGGTGCTGTTTTCCGCGTCCTCAAGAGACATCAGCCACCCTCACCTGCCGCTCCTGCAACCCCCCTTCCCTAAGCACTGTTTTCTCCAGCGTGGGAACGCGTGGTCTTGGCGGCATCTCCCCGCCGCCTCCCCCTTTCTGGGAAGTGAGCTCAGACACTATTTCTGTCTGGTCATGCCTTGTGTGGGAGGATGGCAGTCCTTGTTCGCTCATCACCCCCCTGCCCAACGCACGCACCACGTACACTTCTGCTAGTTTCTGAGCCATTTCACAAACCTGAGGGCAGCCAGCCCCATCTTCGAAGTTTTGAAACACAAAGGGCTGAAAGGAAGCACCGTGCTGGGGCCCCCCCCTCCCCCCCCGCACTTGTTCTCTCAGTAACGTGAGCCTGGGAGGTTTCCAGGTGGGATGGGGTGCGGGTGCTCTCACGAGGCAGCCGGTGGGGGGTAAGAGGGGGCATCACAGTGCTTGCTGTCGTGGGGCACCCCGGAGCTAAAAGGCTGTCACCTGGGCACCGTGGACAGCTCTCAGCTGGCTGTCATCAGTAGCTCCAGGTCACTCTTGCCCCCTGGTGGCCTCACTGAGAGCGGCCGTCCCACTGCAACCACCGTGGCCGCCGGCACCGACCTCGTTCTGTGCGTGTGTGTTTGCCTTCACAGTGTGTCTGAATGCCTGGTGGGTCTCTGCGCACACCTGGGCATCTCTGTGCACCTGTCCAGCTGTGTGCGCCTGGTGTCCTTCCAGGTCCAGGCAGGTCCTCCGCTCCAGGAGGGTGGGGGTGGGGTGGGAGTTAGCAGCCCGAGAGGGACGGGGCCCGGGAGAAGCGCATCCCGGGGAAACCCATCCCCAACCAGTCCCTAGCCTAGAGAACATCCCCGGCAGCACAGGCGGCAGTGGTTGAGGCACCCGGAGGACTGGCTGGATGGGTGGGTGGAAGAGGGAACAGAACTGGAGGGAGGGAGAGGGGCGCAGCCTCACGGCGTCGTCCCGCCCCCGCAGGTGGAGCGCGCAGGCGCACTCCCGGCACGCGCGCCTCTCGCTGCCTAGCCTCCGTCCCGGATCCTTTGCCGCAGCGTCAGCGCCGCCGCCGCCTCTTTTCCTCATCATCCGCCTCCTCGGCCTCTGCCTCCTCTTCCTCCTCCGCCCCCTCCTCCTCCGCCTCCGCCGCCTCCCCCGACGCGGCGCCCGGAGCCCGTGCCCAGCCCCCGGCCGCGCGGTGCCATGCTGCCCCGGCGGCGGCGCTGAAGGATGGCGACGCCTGTCCCTCCGCCCTCCCCGCGGCACCTGCGGCTGCTGCGGCTGCTGCTCTCTGGCCTCGTCCTCGGCGCGGCCTTGCGCGGTGCGGCCGCCCGCCGCCCGGGTGAGCGAGTGCACTGGGCGCAGGCCGCGCGCGGGGCGCCCCGGGGCCGGGGATCGCCGGGCGGGGGTCCGGCCGCGCGGCGCCGCCGTCATCCTCCCCGCCGCCGCCCTCGCCAGGGCCCGCAGGCCTCGCAGGCCCCGCAGGCCCCGCGGCCCAGCCTGCGAGCCACCATGCCGGCCCCGCCTCTCGCGGGTCGGGAAAACAGGCCCGGCGGGGAGGGCGCGGCACCGGGCTGCCGAGGGGCTCCTCTGGATGGGGCTTCTGCCGGCTTCTGGTGTTGATTCGCTTCATGTCTTTGTCTGGGTCCGTGAGCCTGGTGGGTCGGTGTCTCAGGAGGGCGCTCTCTGCGTGGCCCCGCGGCCTGGAGTCTGCCCCGTGGGCGTTTCTGTGTGTGCGCGTCTCGGGCACCGCGGGTGCGGGCCCGGCCCTGGGTGCCTGCCGTCCTTACTGCCGGTGTCCGTCCTGGAGTCGGAGTCGCAGTGCTGGTCGGTCCCTGTGCCTCGGTGGTGGACATGCGCCTTGCTTTGCTGCCGTGGTGGGTCTGAAGTTTCCTTGCGCAGCTGACAGCTAGTCCCAGGCTTAGGGTTTTGCTCTGGCCTCAGTGGGGACAGGAGGAGCTTACAGTCTCTGCGTCCACACTCACCCTCCGCTCTGCAGGGCCCCTCCATTCTGTCTTCTGTGCTTGGGGTTGGAGGGCACCCCCCAAGGTAGACTGAGAAAGAAAGGGATGAGCCCAGGGTCCTGGGAGACGCTCCTGGCTCCCCAGGTGGGCACTGAGCTTCCAAAGGTCTGCAGGAACGCAGAACCCAAAATGCACTCTGCCAGGTGGCAGAATTGGGAGACTTCGTACCCATGACTTCACTCATTTTTCCTGGCAGCCCCATAGGAGAAGTGTTGTTCTCAGCCCATTTTACAGATGAGGAAACTGAGGCACAGAGAAGTGACCACTGTATGATGCAGCTGGGATGCTAACCTGGGCAGTGCGTGTGGTCTGCATGTGTGGCCTCAAGAGGCCAGAGCAGGGCAGGCTTCCTCCTGGCCACAGCACCCCTGGACAGAGGCCTGGCACCACCAGGGTAGGCTCCCAAGGAGGCCTGAGGGCCAGATCATGGCTGGCCAGGGATGGTGGAGGCTGCCTGCTGCCGGCCTGGCTCCAGGGCGTACAGGGTGGGGCCTCCTGGGGAAACGGCTTATAGTCCCAGTACTGAGCCTCTGGGCTGGGCCGGTGCCGCCCAGCTGCTCATCAGCTGTGCACCCAGGTCCGGGGCAGGGTGCCAGGCACTCTCCAGCTGCTGCTGTTCCTGGGACCTCGTCCCTCACCCTGAGTCTGGAGCAGGGGCCTTCCCAGGGCTAAATGGGCAGCAGCCACATCGTCCCAGGGTGGGGGACTGGGAGTGGAGGGAGGCCCCGGAACCCGGAACCCAGAGCCAGCTCTGGAACTCAGGCCTCTACCCTTGCTCTGGCGCACTCTGGGTTCTCTGCACTAGGGGCCGGGGCTGCCTGGCTCCCCAGGTGCCCAGCTGGTGGGTGGGGTCCAGACGGACCAGCTGGCACAGGCTTAATGTTTAACTAGCCCAGGCCCTGGGCCCAGCTCACTGATACGGGCGCCTGCTGACCCAGGTTGTGCTGGAGGGGGGATCCCTGGGATGGCAACCTCAGCCCACTTGCCCACCTGCTGTAGGAGCTGCTGGAACTTCCTTGAAGGGATGCCTACAGCCAAGAGGCTGTGGGTGTCAGGTTACCAAGGCAACCAAGCCAGACCAGCCAAAGTCTGGAGAAGGACAGAGCGGGCATTCCCGGATGCCCCATGTCACCCTCCTGCAGCAGGGACTGTCCTGGTTCTCTGAGATGTGCCCACCCCCACCTCCCCAGACACCACTGACAGTTCTGCTGGGTCTCCCCCTGGCTCCACTGGCTCTGCTGTCCCGTGAATGGGGCTAGTGTCCCAGGTCTTGAGACATTCCCCACCTTTTTTTTTTTTTTTTTTTTTTTTGCGGTACGCGGGCCTCTCACTGTTGTGGCCTCTCCCGTTGCGGAGCACAGGCTCCGGACGCGCAGGCTCAGCAGCCATGGCTCACGGGCCCAGCCGCTCCGCGGCATGTGGGATCCTCCCGGACCGGGGCACGAACCTGCGTCCCCTGCATCGGCAGGCGGACTCTCAACCACTGCGCCACCAGAGAAGCCCGAGACATTCCCCAGCTTTGAGGCAACTCACCTTCTGCATCCAGAGAGGAAACTGAGGCAGAGAGGGCCACCGCCCTCCACCCCCCAGCATCAGAATGGGAGCCTTGGTCACGTGTACAGGACACTGAGGTCTGGGCCCCAAATTAGAAATGGCCTGGCCTGTAGTCCCAGGCCTGCCCCAGTCCCTGGCAGTGGTGGCTGCAGGAGTGACCCCGGCCTGGCTTGTGCTTCTGAAGCAAGTGAGACTGGCAGACTCCGCCGCATGTCTCCCCAGCCCCAGCGGCTCGGCTGTGCCCTGGGGACCAGCCAGTGGTTAGACGTGGGGGCAGTGATTCGACCTGTGCTGTCTCCCAGCTTGGCCCTCTAGGGCTGTAGGATGTCATGATGAGGTTTGCGGTGGGGTGGGGAGGCAGCCCTGAAATAGGAGACAGCCCCGAGGTGGTGGGAGGGAGCGACCTGGGCCCCGCCCTCTGGGGCTCCCAGGTTGGGCAGGGGTGAGAGACTCGCTCTAGGACAGGTTGAGACTGGAGATGGGACTCGGAGCGCTGCAAGGCCCTAACGTTCTCTGGATGGTAGGGGACAGTTCCTGTGCGGAGAGCTGGCTCAGGTCAGGGGAGTGGACTCTGGGGAGGGAGTGAGGCAAGAGAGTTCCGATAAGTGTTAGGACTGTTTGTCTTCCTGGTTCTGATTCCCGGTGCAGGGGAGGAAGGGCCTGCCCAGAACAATGGCCGGAGCCAGGCTTGGCCGGCTCTGTAGGGAGGGGTTGGGGTGGCCAGGACAGTCCTACTTACTGTGCAGGGGCTGAGTCAGGCTGGCCGTGACCCTGTTCTGCCTCCGCTTTCTTCTCAGATGCAGCCGTCTGTCCTGGGAGCCTGGACTGTGCCCTGAAGAGGCGGGCGCGGTGCCCCCCGGGTGCACGTGTCTGTGGGCCCTGCCTTCAGTCCTTCCAGGAGGACCAGCAGGGGCTCTGTGTGCCCAGGATGCGCCAGCCCCAGGGTATGGCTTCCTCCCTCCCCCACCTGGTACATTTGACCCCAGCCTTAGCTCTCAGGTCTCCTGCGCTTTGTGGGGTGCCAGGGACTCTCAAGTCGCCCTCCAAGTGGCCTGGCGATCCTTTCCAGATGGTACCAGCCCAGAGCTGGGTGGTGGGCTGAGGCCTGGGGCAGTTAGCCCCTCCCAGGGCAAGAGGTATCCAGTGTGAAGTGCTGGGTGATTCTGGGAGAGGCGGGGTCAGAGTTCCCCAGGCTTGGGTTTCCGCAGGGCTGGTCCCAAACCCCTCAGGCACCCACTTCTCCGCCCGCTGGGCCGCCCCTGCTCCCTGCCCAGAGACCCCTCTCTCTCCATCGCTCACCTGTCCTGTCTGATTGATTGTGCTGGCGGTGCCCTGCCCGCCGGCCTGAGCCCAGAGTCTGTCGGGATGGTGCCAGAGTGACTCCAGGTGTGATGGGGCATTGCAGAGGGTGCTCTGGGGGCTGAAGAGTTGGGTGGGCTGGGAGGGGCTTCCTGGAGGAGCATGTTCCCGGCAGCGAGCGGGGCGGGGGCCTGCTGCAGAAGGCGCATGCTCTGCGCTCTGGGTGCTGAGCGGGGGCGTCTACTCGGAGCCCCTGTCCGGACTGTGGTGCCCACGGCAGGGCCGAGGGGGACCCAGCCACGGCCCCGCCCCAGCTGCGGCCCTCCCTTCCTCCTGATGGCCTGGTGGGGGCGGGGGTGCAGAATGGGGCTTCTCCGCATTCCTTGGGGGGTCCTGCTCGTCTTGGCAGCGGAGGCAGTGGGCCAGGTGACGCATTGTCCCCGTGCTCCTCCCACCACTTTGTGGGTAATGCGTGGGGTGTGGGGCAGCACCCCTGCCCTTCTCCTGGCCTCTGCACGTTCCCATAGCACCTGCACCCCCTGCCCGCTTTCCTGGGAACGCTGGTGCTCACACAGAGCTCCCTCAGTTGTCACCATGGCAACCGGGATGGCCAGGAGCAGGTAGGCTGGTACCTGGTCCTCTGGCCACAGGTGCCTGGGAGGAGCCTGCAGGGAGAAGGAGGCCTCGGCCTGGGGCTGGCTCCCAGATGGGCCTCTCCCTCTCTCCCTCTCTCCCTCTCTCCCTCTCGGAGGGCGCCGGGTAGCTGGTGTTGCCAGGGAGGGGCTGGGGGCCTCTCCACCTGATAGCCCTTCACCCTCCCCAGGGGAGGGCTTGCCCCAGCCCAGACTGGAAGAGGAGATCGACTTCCTGGCCCAGGAGCTAGCCCGGCAGGAGGCGGGGCACTCCAGGCTCACGGCCCCACCCCAGCCTGAGGGGCGACTGCGGCTCCTGGAGGCTGGTGAGACCCCGCCCCCTTCCCCTGTCCAACTCCCCACCGCCCTTGACCCCGGCCTGGTCTTGCCGTTTAACTTGCTCTCCCTCTGCAGCATCCACCCTGGGGCTCTCAGAGCGTGGCCGGGGCCCCAACCTGGGCGTCCCCTCCACGCGGGGAGCGCCCACGCCCCGCACCTCCTCCCTGCGCTCCACTGTGTCATCTGGGCCTGTGCACATGTCCCCGCTGGAGCCGCGGGGCGGGCGCGGTGACGGCCTTGCCCTCCGTAAGTCTGGCCGGGCGGGGAGGCAGGGTCCTGCCCGAAAGGCTGCCCTCACTGCGCCCCCTCCCTGCAGTGCTGATCGTGGCGTGCTCCGTGGCCGGCGCGGCCGCCCTTGCCGTGGCCGTTCTCTGCTGGTGTCGGTGAGCATGGGGCCGGGCTGGGGGCGGGCGGCCGGGCGGGCGGTGAGCATGGGGCCGGGCTGGGGGCGGGCGGCCGGCCGGTGACCCCGCGGGTCTCAGGTGTGGTGTCTCCACTCCCCGCAGGCTGCAGCGAGACGTTCGCCTGACCCAGAAGGCCGACTATGCGGCCCCGCAGGCGCCCAGCTCCCCAGCCACGCCCAGGATCTCGGTGTGTGGCCGCGCCCGGCCGCGCCCCGCCCCGCCCCGTCCCGCTCCGCCGCTCTGCCTCGGCCTGACCCCGTCTCCCCACTCCCGCAGCAGCCCGGGGACCAGCGGCTGGCGCACAGCGCGGAGATGTACCACTACCAGCACCAGAGGCAGCAGATGCGGTGCCTGGAGCGGTGAGAAGCCCCACCCGCCCCGCCCCACCCCTGGCCCAGCCACCCCTACCCTGGCCCGCTGCTCCCGCCCCTATCCCGGGCCACTGGCACCTGGAGGGTGAGGGAGGACCCGACGATCCTGCCCCCACCCAGGCATAAGGAGCCCCCCAAGGAGTTGGACTCCGCCTCCTCCGACGAGGAGAACGAAGACGGCGACTTCACGGTGTACGAGTGCCCCGGCCTGGCCCCGGTGAGTGCGGGGGTGGGCGGTGGGTGTCCCTCCCCAGCCCTGGACCCACCTAACGCCAGCGTTCGCAGACTGGAGAGATGGAGGTGCGGAACCCACTGTTCGACCACGCCTCGCTGTCCGCGCCCCCGCTGCAGTGACCCGAAGGCTGATGCCCACCCTCTCGTGGATGCGCGGCCCACAGGTGGGGAGGGGCAGGCCCCAGCCTTTGCCATTAAAGAGACTGTGTCCTGACACGCGTGTGCTTGCGGCTGGGGTCCCGGGGCGGCTGGGAAGCCCTTGCCGGGGAGACTCCCCCTGCTGCCAGGGACCTTCTCTGCTCCTTGCACCTGCCCCCTCACATCTGGACACCCCCAGTCGAGGGGAGGAAGACAACCCGAGAGACAAGGCCTGGATTGGGAGTCCGGGAGACAAGCCAATTAAAGTACATTTCAAAACTTTGGCTGGGTGTGCCGGCGACTGACCTCCCCCCTCCCCGCCACTGGGAGGGACCCTGGAGCGGGCCTCAGGCTTCCTTCCACGCCCCTAGAGAGGCGGGATCTCTGTGCCCTTCGTGGGAAGACCCTGTCACCGCCCACTGGGGAAGGGAGGCTTTATTTTTCCTAGGCAGAGGACCACCCTAACCTCTTTCTCCTCCAGGCCTCCCCCCACCAACACTCGTGCCCCAGAGCCGGGGAGGGGAGGAGTGCGGCGCAGGGCCAGGCCAGTCTGAAGTTGGTGCCCCTCCCTCAAGACCCCGTCCTCTTGTGTGATAAAAAGGGCTGGGAGCGGGCACCCCAGGCCTCCGTTCCTGCCCTGTGTCCACATGGGCTGGAGGGCGGGGAGGGACGGCATGCAGGATTGACTGTGGGCCCCTGCAGCCTGTGTGGGGGGCACGCCAGGCAGAGCGACACAGGCTGCACACAGGTGGGTGGGCCAGGTCAGGGGACAGAGGTGGCAGGGGCCCTGAGTGTCAGGAGCTGGGTCTTGGTGCACCCCAATCCCCCGCCAGGGAGCAAGGAGGCCAGTGGAGGGGGAGGGGACCTCCAGCTGAAGGCCCGGAGTGGTGGCCGAGCTTCGTGGTCAGAAGCGCCGAGACTGGGCCTGGCAGCGGGGTTTCTGGGGTCCAGGGGCAGCGGGGCCTGGTGCACACAGGGTGTGGCTATCAGACCTGTCTGCCTCCCCAAGGCTGGGAATGAGGGATGGGTTGCGTTCAGAAGCCCCTTAGTGATTCCTAGGGGTGGGGCGTCTAGAGAATGCTGGACCTCTGGCTCCTAGATGGAAGGGGGCAGCCGTGAATGGGGAGCACAAAGCCAGTTTGGGACAGTCAGGTCCCTGAGGTGGGGCTGGGCCGGGGAAATGGGGTTGGCTCTGCTTAGAGCTAATGGCTTTTCCTAAAGCGGTATGTTTCTGGGGCTAGAGCCCACCCCTGACTCCTGGGCCGTGGCCTTGGGCTGGCCCTCAGCCGGAAGCCTCAGTTTTCCTTTGAGGCACTGGTGTGGGAGATGAAATGGGCCGGGTACAGGGAGCTGGGAATGAGGGTAGGGTGGGATGCAGGCAGGGTGACGAGGACCGCTGTCCACTGTCATCTAATCTGTATCGTGAGGGGAAATAGCTACGAAGAAAACTGGGGGGCAGAGAGATTAAGTTCTCACTCAAGAGCAAGGTACCCAGCTGATCCGGCCAGGCCAGTCCGTCTCGCCAGCGGGACCTGCAGACCCAGGGCCGGCGGCTCCCCTGGAGCCCTGGGGTCAGTCCCCGGGCTCCTGGTACTTGCCTTTCCCACCTCGTGCTGGCCTGACCGGGGCAGAGAGCGGCCACCCTACGTGCTGACCACTGTCACCTTCCAGACGACAGCACCTAGGCAGCAGGAGTGGGGAGCACGCAGCCCCAGCCCGAGGGGCGCCTCAGGGAGAGAGGGCCAGAGCCTGGCTACCCAGCTGTCTGCCCCAGGGCTGGGCCTGAGCAGAGCCAAGTCCAGACACGTGCCCAGAGGCCCCCTGGTGGCCATGCTCCCAGCCCCCGGCTCCTGCAGGAGCGGGCTGAAGGCGGCAGAGGGAGCCCGCACACCCTTTGCTCCCAGAGAGAGGGTGAGGCAGGGGCTCAGGGAGTGCCTTTGGGAAGGTGGGCGCCCAGGCTGGCAGGTGGCCAAGGGCGCCCCAGGTTGGGGGTGCAGCTGAGGGAGCAGCACGAGGGCAGTGCCGGAGGGCAGTCACAGCAGGCAGCAGCCTCCCCGTGGACCACCTGGAGGCCACCAGCCCCGCCAGCCCTCCTTCCCTTCCTGCCCAGGCTGTGGAGCGTGGCCACATCTGTCCAGGGGGAGCTCCAGGACCTGCTGGGGGCTCCTCCAGGGCCCTGGGGGGGGGTGTGCAGGGTGGGGACTCGGAACCCCGGAGCATCTCAGCCACCCAGGCTGGCGGGAGGACATCTCCTCCTGGGGTCTGCAGCTGGGGAGGCTTCCACTGCCTAGGCTCTTGGCTAGGGGCCACCCCACCCCGCGGCCTGTGCCAAGCGCCATCGTAGCCCCAGGGTCTATGCTGGGCTGTGGCAGTGTCACTCTCTGGCACCTGCACTCGGGAGGACAGAGGCCAGGGAAGCTTCCTAAGCAGCGGAGGCACACATGCATCACCGGCCCCACTCCCCCCCCATGCCCTCTAGTGAGAACCGGGTGGAGGTGGGGTGAGGGCTGCCAGAGATGGGGCCTGTGAGAGTCCCAGGTGGGCTCAGGGCTCCTGGTGCGGTGGCCAGGAAAAGTGCTCGTGGGCAGGGCACCTGGGCTGGGGACGGGAGCACCCCAGGGACTGTGAAAGGAAGGGTGGTTGAGGATTTGACCAAGCAGGGGCCGGCTCTGTCTGAGCTCGCCTGGGGCCAGTGGGGGCCAAAAAAGCCAGATGGGGAGCGGACATGGAACTGCTCGGGGCCTTGCGCCCGGTGAGTGGGCTGAGGGAGGCCCTCCTCCCTGGGGGACCCCAAGCCCCTGCCCTCCCTTCCCTGACCCGGTCTGCTGGCCCCTAACTCGTTGCGGAGGCCGCCGGAAGGGGGATCATCTTCCCTTGGGCCCTGGGCAGTGGGAAGCAGGGACCCTGGGGAGAGGCTGGGGGCCGTCTGATCGGTGCCCGCCAGGAGGCTGGCCCTGGAGCAGCCCTGCGCTCAGCTGCGGGAGTGACCCTGTGTTCCTGGGTCCCAGATGCTCACGGGCTGCTAAGCTGGAGGTGGGTGCCCGCCGGCATCCCAGTGACTCCGAGGCCCAGGGCTGAGCTGGCAGGAGGAGGCGCCACTTTCCCTTTGACTCAGACGCTCTCACCTTTTTCATTTTCCTCTGAGAACCTCTCGTTCTGACCCATCTCTGGGCCAACCTTGGAGCCCCATTTCCCAGCCAGCAGGTTCTCACGAACGGGGGGGGGCCCAGCGACTGGCAGGCATGCCAGGGGCCCCTAGGAGCAGCAGACCTCACGTAAGGGTGGGGGAGGTTCCTTCAAGTCCACCCAGGAAGGGAGTGGGCTGCGGGTGTGGGTGAGGCCGGTGGCAGGGCCCCAGCCAGCCTGGCAGTGCAAACAGGAAGGGCAGAGGCTCTGGCAGCCAGGAGCCAGGTCACTGGCAGGCTGTGGCGGGATCAGCTCCTTCCTGCTCTCCCCCACCGCCCGAGGGGCGCCTGCCACAGGCAGAGGGGGTGGTCTCCTCCGGGGCCCCTGTGCCAGGGAAGAGACACCTGGGTGGGACCAAAGGCCCAGTGCCACTGCGGTCCTCTCTCTAAATGACAGGTGCCGGAAGGGCAGGGGTGGCAGCAGCTGCCTGCTCCGGTCAGGGCCTGACGCTGGCCCGCGGGAGCCAGGCCTGGCGGCTGCATCCACACCTTCGGCCACCAGATGGTTTCCGACCGATCCCGCAGGCCCCGCTCCGCCCCCCCGCCGATGTTGCACAAGGCCTCACCGCAGCTCAGAGGTTATGCAGGGGGTGGGGAGCCTCAGAGGGGCCAAATTGCCCCCCTTCTCCTGGACTTGCTTCTGTCCCCCTCCATGGGTCTACCGCCAGCTCCCCGGTTCCTGCCCTGAGGGCAGGCTGGTCCTCACCGGAGGGCGGGAGTTGGGGGAGGCCAGCAGCCCCGGGAGCCCGCGTGGATCAGGACAGGGACTTCGGGGCGATGGGAGGCGCCCAGGATGGCGTGGGCGGCAGATCCGACCACTGGTTCCTGGTTGCTGTTCCTTCCACGACACCCAGCCCGCAGCCTCCAAAAACTGGACTGGCCTGAGGCCTTTAGGACACTAGCATGAGGGCTGGGCCTTGCCCAGCCACGTCCAGCCAGGTTGAAGGAAGCTGATGGCTGAGCATGGGGTGCACGCCAGAGCCAGGGCCGTCCAGCTCCGAGGAACCAGAGCAAAAGGGGAAGGAACAGGACCTCCATGCCTGGGCCTCCAGGGCTGGCCGGACGGCGGGGGAGGAGAGGGACTCTGGACTTCAGCCTTCCTTTTCCTGGAGCGGGTGCCAGCCCCCTGCCCACGTCAGGGACAAAGCGACTCCTTCCCTTTCCAGCCTGGAAAGCCCCCTCCCTGCCCCCACTCCCACCCTGGGCTGTGGGACCTGGAAGAAGAGACCTGGAGACCCCAAGGGCAGGCCTCCCACCCCAGGTTCCTGCAGCTCTTCCCGGCCCGGCCAGAACCTGGGCCCCGCCGCTGGGGCTTCCACAGACACGGTTCCTTGGGAGGGAAAAGAAGGTGTGGCAGCCCCACAGCCCACCCCGGGGCCAGGCCCAGCCCGGCACCTGCCCACCACGGGCACGTGCCGGGGCCTTGTGTGGGCAGACACTCCTAGGACCCCTGGACGGAACCCCTCTCTGGGAACCTGGGTTCTGGGACAAAGGTGTCCTAGAGGCAGCAGGGGTGGGGTGGGGTGGAGTGGCCCAATTAGAAGCAAAGAATAGGACAGACCTCAGCCTCCTGGCAAATAGCTGAGTGCAGCACATCTGCGGCAAGAGGGTCTGGGAGCCCACAGCGGAGCTGAACGGGCGGTGAGCAGGGGAAGTGGGTGATGACACAGCACTGGGGGAGGTGGTGCTGGCCGGGGCTCGGCTGGCCTCCGAGGGAAGCGTGCCTGCTGTCCACGGGCACCCCAGGCCTGGGCAGCAGGCAATAGCTGGGTGCTCAGTGGCTGGGCCACCCTTCTGGGGCGGGGGCCACCTCCGCTCAGGATGGCCTCCCTTTCCCTGAGGTCCCACGGGCCCTCTCCTCCTCCTGCCTCCCGTGCCTGCCCCGTGCGTCACCTCCGGGCCTTTCCAGAGGCCAGCCGGGGTGGGGGACACGGTCCTGGACCCTGGCTGGGCGCCCTTCCTGTAGCCGCCTCCCCTCAGCAGCCAGAGGGCTAGAGGGGGAGGCGGGGTGAGGATGGCAGCGATGCCATAGGTCACCTCGGGGCGGGGGCGAGGGCGGGACAGGAGCGGGAAGGTACCCTGGTTGCCCTCCTCCTGAGCAGATGAAAGGACGGCGTTTCGAGGTGGGGCTGGGTGCAGGGGTGCAGCCGTGATTTCAGGGCATCCCCGTGCAGCCGCGGCTGTGATTTGAGAACCTCCGGCTTCTCGAGTAATTAATCTGGGAGCTGCCAATGCATAATGCCGGTGAGTGTCTGGTCTTCGGGGAAGCTTGGGCTGGGAGGATGGGGCCTGGGGTGAGCCCGAGGAGACAGCCTCTCTTCCTGTGTCCTGTGCAGGGGTAAGCCCCACTCCAAGGCCTCGGGCTTTGGGGGGCCTGGCGGTAGCGGCTCTTCTCTCGGCCCTCTGGCTCCTGTGGCTGCTCAGATCGGCCCCTGGGGGAGCTCCGGCGCCCCAGCCCACAATCACCATCCTCATCTGGCACTGGCCCTTCGCCAGCCAGCCCCCAGAGCTGCCCAGCAATACCTGCAGCAGCTACGGTGTGGCCCACTGCCGCCTGACCACCAACCGCAGCCTGTTGGCCAGCGCCCACGCCGTGGTCTTCCACCACCGAGAGCTGCAGACCCGGCAGGCCCGCCTGCCCCTGGCCGAGCGGCCGCAAGGGCAGCCCTGGGTGTGGGCCTCCATGGAGTCGCCCAGCCACACCCGCGGCCTCGGCCGCCTCCGTGGGGTCTTCAACTGGGTGCTGAGCTACCGGCGTGACTCAGACATCTTCGTGCCCTACGGCCGCCTGGAGCCCCGTGAGGGGCCTGCGCCGCCGCTGCCGGCCAAGAGCAGGGTGGCCGCCTGGGTGGTCAGCAACTTCCAGGAGCGGCAGCGGCGCGTGCAGCTGTACCGGCAGCTGGCGCCCCACCTGCAGGTGGACGTGTTCGGCCGTGCCAGCAAGCAGCCCCTGTGCGCCGACTGCCTGCTGCCCACCGTGGCCCGGTACCTCTTCTACCTGTCCTTCGAGAACTCCCAGCACCGAGACTACATCACCGAGAAGTTCTGGCGCAATGCGCTGCTGGCTGGCACGGTGCCCGTGGTCCTGGGCCCCTCGAGGGTCACCTACGAGGCCTTCGCCCCACCTGACGCCTTTGTGCACGTGGACGACTTCGGCTCGGCCCACGAGCTGGCCGCCTTCCTCGCTGGCATGAACGAGAGCCGCTATCGGCGCTACTTCGCCTGGCGAGACCGGCTCCGAGTGCGGCTGTTCGGCGACTGGCGGGAACGCTTCTGCGCCATCTGCGCCCGCTACCCCCACCTGCCCCGTGGCCAGGCCTACCAGGACCTCGAGGGCTGGTTCCAGGCCTGAACTCTGCCGGCTGGAGGAGGCAGGGGAAGGTGGCTGGGAGCCGGAGGTGTGGGCGGAGGCCTGGGTGTTGAAATCCAACCCCCCGGCATCTGACCAACCCCCATGGGCAACCCACAGGCTGACTTGGGGTCTGGGGATGGAGGCCAGGAAGCAGGAGTAGCCTTGGCAGGCTGCCCGGAGGTGGAGGCGGGTGGGCACTGGAGCCACTATTTGGGGGCAGAGGTGTGAGCAGGGAGGGAGCAATGGGGGTGCACGTCGCTGGGGCCCATCAGAGTTGAGAGGCTACGGAGGCCCTCCCTCCCCACCTTGATCATACCTTGGGCCGGTCAAGGCTGTCCTCCTGAGGTCTGTGGGGGCAAAACCTGTAGCCACGGTCCCCTCGTCCGGGACGTGCAGGCTGGAGCCCCGCGTACAGACCTGTGTGGCCCGGACCCGAGACAGCCAACCAGCTTCTTGGGCTTTTGGCAGCCTGCAGTCAGTCCCCTCGGGGGAGGGGACACCAATCAATAAAGAAACAAAGGACACGGATGGCATGGCACGCGTCGAGTCTGCTTCCTGCTGCCACCCTGGCCACACGGGCCTTTGTCCTGGCTGGACCCCGCCCTCTCCATCCCCGACCTCTGTCCTCCCAGCTTGCTTCAGCCGCACTGAAAGGCACCGCAGCAGAGAGCCTTCCCTGACTCCCCAAAGGCCTGGGGGCGGAGAGCAGAGGCCAAGGACAGAAATGTGGCTGGGGCGGGGGAAGGTGCCCCATCTCGAAGGCCTTGGGATTTCATTCTCGGGCTGCAGGGTGTCCGAGGTGTGACGAGGTCTGGTTTTTGACGGGGGGTTCCCTCTGACTGGTGGCTGGCGGCAGCACGGGCATCGAGGAGGCACCAGGGTTACTGCTGCAGCCGAGGGAGCCCTCGTGGCAGGCTGTGCGGGGGGAGGGGAGGCCGATGGTGAGCCTCCGGGTGGTACTGACAGGGCCCCAGGAGCGTGTTCGCCCCGGCCCCAGGTGGGGTGGGCAGCAGGTAGAGGCAGGAAGCTGCCCGCCCCCTTGGCGTGGCTTGTGGGAAAGGCCCACCGGTGACTTCCGGCCCTGCCCTAGCCCCGGTACTGGCCGAGGAGAAGGAAGTGTCCTCAGGCTGCTGGGTGGAGCGGTTGGGGATTGTGCTCTGCCCCTCTTCGTGGGACTGCTTCTCCTCGCCCGGTGAGGAAGGAGCTGGGACGGGGTGGGGAGGTGCGGCCCCCAGATCTGCCACTCAGTTTAGGATGCATCTTCTTTGTGCAGCCCAGACGCTGGACACCACTCGGTTTGCCCGTCCCGTTCACAAGTTGGGAAACTGAGGCTGGGAGGAGCCATCAGAACCCACCGCCAGACCTCTGTTCCCCGCAGGGGCCGGCCTGACCTCTGCTGGCCTCCCTGGGAATGGACCGCCCCACCCGGCTCAGACCCGGCCTCCGGCTGTCCCACCGCTTGGCTCCGGCAGGCACCAAACCACCTCTGCGGAATTCACTGGACCCCAGACTCCCTGTGCAGAGGCCAGACTCACCCTCGCATATAGGGAGAAAAATGAGCCACTCACAGAGGGAGCAGCCTCAGTCTCCCCGAACTCCGGCCTACCCCGCCTGCAGGGAGCAGTTCTCTCTCTGGGTCCCTTCCCTTCCTCGCTGGGCCCAGGGAGCTGCAGCCCCGGCCGAGCCCAGCCAGGCCAGTCCTGCTACTTGGTCACCAAGCGGCTCATTCACAAGGAACGCAGGAAACTTTTACAGGGGTAGGGCAGCCCACCTGCAGCCCCTCTCACCAGCCCCACCCCCTCGTAAGGGGTACAGGTCGGGGCTGCACCCAGTGGGGCAGGAAAGCTGAGCCTTGAAGCAGGTGAGAGCAGGGCCCGCCCTGTGCACAGGTGGGATCTGCATGCAAGGCGGAGCTCCCCTCCCCAGGTGTGGGCGGCTGCCTCCCTCCAGGCCCCAAGTGCCCTGGGCACTGGGACCTGTCTCTTAGGTCCAGATGAAATTCTTGCCATCAGCCCTTCTGCGGGGAGGGCAAGGCGGAGGTGGGGACCTGGTGGGGGACGACCGCTCCCAGCATCCCCTCAGGGCGCCCTCAGCCAGGGCCAGTGACGACCTTGGGGTGCCTCTGTGGGAGGAGGGTTTCAAGGGGGTGGGGCGCTGCGCACAGGCCTGGCGCCCCTGAGAGAAGAGCGCCCTGGAAGGGAGTGAGTCGGAGGTCTTGGTTTAGACGTGGGCTCTTGGGCGCGTCACTTCAACGCCTAGCGAGGTTGGGGGCGACCAGAAGGCCATTCTTGGCGGGTCAGAGCTCCAGGAACGGCCCGGACGGGGGCGGGCGGGGGCCCCGAGCGGCGGGCACCGGGCGGCCCCTTTAAGCGGGGGCGGCGCAGGCCGGGGGCGGGCGCGAGCGGTTGTCACCGCGGCCGCCGGGGCGGAGCCAGCGCCGAACCGGTCCCGGACGCCCGAGACGCCGCCCCGCGCGGGCGATGCCGAGCGGCGCGGCGGGCGGCGGGGCGCGCAGAGGAGCGGGCCGCGGCGCGGAGGCGGCCGGAGCGCGGCCCCGCCATGGGCTTCCTGCACCAGCTGCAGCTGCTGCTCTGGAAGAACGTGACGCTGAAGCGCCGGAGCCCGGTGAGCGACCCCGCGCGCCGCGGGCCTGCGGGAGCGGGAGGCTGCGCGCACCGGGGCCAGCGGCGCGCTCCCAGCGAGCACGTGCGGCGGCCCGGCCGGGCACGCGCGGACTCCGGGCAGGCGGGGCGGAGGGCCGGAGACCCCTCACCCGCCCCCGCCCCTGCCCGCGCTCCGGCCTCCGGGGAGGGGGCTCGCCAGTGCCCGGCCCGCCGCCCGCGTCCGCTGACATTCGTGGTGCTCGGATGAGTCACGGAGCGGGCGTCCTCCACAACGCGCTCTCCGGGGCCAGCTTCGAGGGTGGGTGGCCCTGGGACCCTGGGGTCTTGAGAGGCTCTGCTTCCCGGGGCAGAGGGCTGGCTGGGTGTATGGGTCCAGCTCAGAGGCTCTGTGGTCTCTGGGCCCAGCCCCCTGGCGCCCCTGCAGGGACCCTGCCCCTCCCCTCCGTGCAGCAGCCCTCTGTCCTTGGGCAGGCACCTCTCCTCCCCCCTCCCCCGCCCACATCCACTGGCCCTTGCTCCTGCTTTCTCACCACCGGCAGTGTCCTTGCTGTGCCAGCCTCAGCCAGCCTGAGTCCCTGCATCCTTTTGTCCTTTGGGGCCATCCTCCCTGAAGCTGATCCACTCTCTGATCTCCCCCACCCAACCTCCTCTGGGGACTGGGTCGTGCTGTTTGGAGCTGTGACCACCCCAGCTCTCTGCCCTGTGCCTGAGGTTGCAGGGCACAGCAGCTGTCAGGGGCAGAAGCCCCGGTGAGGGGCGGTGCCGGGGTGGGACGGATGTCATCATGCCGACCGTCACTGCTCTGGCCCTGGGAAGGACAGGGGCATCTCCTGCTGGCCTGCCCAACCGGCGGCAGCCACACACACCAGAGAGGCCTGGGCAGCTCGGGTTCCTGACTGGGCCCTGGGGATTTTCCAGGATGGGGCCCAGAGCAGGTCAGGGTCTGGAGATGGAGCCTGAGGCGGAGGCATCCTCTTGCCCGTCTGGGGTCTGGGAGGCTCCTGTTCCCCCTGGCCCCGGGACCCCTTGGGCTGACCAGCTCCTGCCTGGGTCCCTCCTTGAGAGGGGTTTTGAAGTGCACAGTGGGAAACACAGGCCTGCAGCTGGGCAGGGTGGCCATCGTCGCCGGGGCCTGGCAGGATTCCCCTGGGCACCTGGCCCTGGCAGGGAGCCAGGGCTGTGTACACTCCCTGCCCGGGGCGCCCGGGGCTGGCTGGCACTGGGCTCCATGATCAGGCCTGCAGCCTCGGGCAGCCTCTGGCGCACCTTCCTCCACCTCAAGTTTTGGGTCACTGGTGACAGCAGGGCAGGGATCGGGGATGAAGGGGGACTGGGACATGGGCATGCAGTAGTATCAGCGCCAGAGTTCTTGGCAGGAGGGACCCCCAGGGGCTGGGAGCAGAGGCTCCAGTGACGGCCCCAGCATCCACGGGGGACCCCGAGGCTCGGGGAAGGGAGCAGTGGCTTGTTGGGTACCTGACAAGCAGGTGGGAGGTGCCCACTGACCTACACCCAGGAGTAGCTCCCGCGTGCCAGGTTGGCCCTCCCCCAGAGCCTTCCTGCCCCTGCGGCACTCCAGGGCATGGTTAGGCGTCTGGAGGTTCTCGGTTTGCGGCCACAGCAAACCAGAAATTCCTCCTCCAGGGTGGCTGAGGCCTTGCTGGGCCCACGCCGTGGGCTGGGGCTGGCTAGATGTCGGGCACAGTCCCCCACTTTTCTGGGAGGGTCTTGGGCTTCACACTTGGACCCCTGGGCTTGGCTGGCAGAGGTTGTACCCTGCGTGCTGTGTGCCTTGCTGAGGGGGGCGTGTGTCCTGTGGAAAGCTTGGTCTGGGGAGTAGAAACCAAGGATCTCTGTGCCCTGCTTGCTCCCTCTTCCCAAGCTCTGTGCCTCGGTTTCTCCATCTGTCAGTGTGGCCTGTGCCCTCTTAGCTGGACATCGTTCTACCCTGGGGCCATAGGCTACTCCTGGTGGGGGGACCAGGTCACTGTCACCAAGTCCCTGGAGTGGGGGGCAGCACCTCCATCCTCAGGCCTCACCTATTCTCCCCTTGACGCAGGAGGAGGGGGCCCGGAGTGGGACAGCATGGGGTGGCAGGCTGGTCTCCAGGAACAGGGGTTTGACCACCTTGCAGGCCGCTGGGTGGGGCGCCCAGGTGGGGCTGAACCTGTACTGCCTGCCGTAACCAGATGCCCTTCTGGCCGCCCGCCCGCCAAGCAGGCCTCCCTCCTCCCAGCAGCACGTGCGCGGCCGTTGCTATAGCAATGAGGAGGCAGCGAGGCCTGTTGCTGCAGTTACTGGTGGAGGTGCCTGGTGGCAGGGCGGGTGCGGCTGGGGCTGGCCCCGCGGCCATGACCCTGGCCTCCCGCATGCCGCTTGCACACGGCCACCCTCGCGCTGCGTGCGTGTGGCAGGCGCCTCTCCCAGTCCACGATGCCTCCTTGGCTGGCCCTGGGCTGGATCCTGGCTCCGGGTGGGGGTGGAGGCTGGCGCGGGCTGGCGCGGGCGTGGGGCGCAGACACACGGCGGGGTGTTCCAGACCACAGAGCTCTATTGTCAAAGCCCAGTAAACAGGGCAGCAGCTGCCCCCGCCCCGGGGCACCGGGCTCGGGCCCTGGGCCAGAGGGAGCGCCACTCACTGGGGGCTCTGAAGTCTGTTTGGGGTGGGGGGTGAGGGTGAAGCAACCCTGGTGCCTCTGGGAAGGGTTGGGGGTGGTCCCCCAAAGAGCAGCCGGCCCGAGGTCCTCCTCCCCCTTGCACTCCTCCCTGCCCGAGCCAGGAGAGGTGGAGGTAAGAATGGCAAAGTCCTTCTGTTTTCCAGGTGAGACAGAGAGAAGTCTGGGCTCCTAGGCCCCTGGTACTTCTTTGCCACTCCGAGCAGGTCCCAGCAGGGCTCACCTTGGTACCCAGCCTGGAGTGGTAGGAGCTGCCCTGGGAGCCCTGAGCTGATGCCCCAGGCAGGCAGGGCCACTGCGCCCGCCTGAGTCACCTGGGGTGACGGAGAGGGGCCGGGGCAGAAGGAGGGACCTGTGCCTCAGGGACTGGGGGCTGTCAGACCCCTGAGCAGGTCCTCCAGGAGGCTCAGGGCCCTGGGCTACAGCCAGGCCTCCCCGCCTAGGCCCTTGTGTGGGGGTGTGACGGCGCCACAGTGGCGGGAAGGAGGGCTGACCCTGGGGGCGTGCGGGAGCTGCAGGCCAGTCCAGAGACTGCCTCCGAGATCTTGCCCAGGCGCCCCTGCGGATGGGAGAGAAGATGAGCTGGGCAGACACAAGGGTCAGAGTGGACCACAAGCTGGCTGATTTGTGTCTGCTGGCCTTCAGTGTGACAAGCAGAATCTGGGCTGGGGGTGGGAGACCTGATTTGCTTGAGCCGGATGACGCTGACCCTCTCACTCTTCAAAGAGGTCCTGGAAAGAAGGGGCCGTGATCTCTGTGGCCCTGGGGGGGCCTGGCGTGACCTTCTGTGGCCCTGGGGGAGCATGGAGGGTCCGGGCTGGGCTGGGCTGGCCCTGCGGGGAGGGTGGCGTGTGTCTGGTAGGGAGAGGAGGGTTTGGCTTTGTCCTGCCCAGCGCTGGGCAGGTGGCGTGGGGGGCCGGGCCGCCCCGCACAGTGGCTCACTCAGCTTGCCCTTCCCAGTGGGTCCTGGCCTTCGAGATTTTCATCCCTCTCGTCCTCTTCTTCATTCTGCTGGGGCTTCGGCAGAAGAAGCCGACCATCTCTGTGAAGGAAGGTGAGGGGCCTGGGGGGAGGGGAGGGGCCCGGGCACAGCCGGGTGGGCGGGGAGGGCAGGCCCTCGCTGCAGCACACACGCACGTCCCGGTGCAGTCTGAGTGCCCGTCCCCTGGCGCGGGCCCTGGCCATGCCTGCTGGCTGGGCCGGAGGACGTGGCTGGCCACGCGGCTGCGAGGTGACCGAGGCGCCCGTTTCTCACTGTTCTCCTCTGTTCTGTTCTGCCCCTCCCCCGCACGGTCTCTGTCCTCCTCCCGGGCCTGCATGCAGTCTGTAAGTGCGCGGCGCCGCCTCCTGGCTGGCCCGGGCGGCAGCCACGGGAGCCCTGCGGGGCCTCCTGGTGCGGCTTGAGCCCTCCCCCGCCCGCTCGCCTGCATTAACAGCCCCTCCTGGCCAGCTGGGTCCTGCAGGGCCCCCTGCCCGCTGCCAGGAGCGGCTGGCTCTCGGTGGGTGGGGGTGGGGGGAGGTCAAGGGTGGAGGCCCCTGGACCACAGTGGCTCCCAGGTCAAGCTCCTCGGGGTCAACCCTCTGTCTGTGGGGTTGCCTGGCCCCGCCTTGCTGGGCTGGGGTGCCTGGCCACTCTCCACTCAGACCCTTGTGGGCTCCTGCATTCACTCTGCTAACCAGCTGGCCAGAGAGGTCAGAGGTCGCTGCCCAGGAGGGGCCCCCGTGCTCCCCTGGGCCCTGTGGGCAGTGCCGCATCGGAATCCTCGGGAAAGGTGTCAGAGCATTTTGGCCTTGACTGGCCGAGGGAAGGGGGGCGCTCCGGGAGTTGTTGGGAAGGGATGGTGAGATGCCCTTTGACCTCTGACCTGCTGGGTCACTTGCACTAGAACTCTCGGTCCTCTGTTTCTTGTCTGCTGCCTGAAGCTGCTTTTCCTTCCTGACTTTCTCTAAATCTCTTTTCTCGGCCTGTCTCCCTCCCCCTTCTTGATTCCTCCCTCTCTCCCCCCGGCCCCGCCCTGGGCCCTCTCACCTGCCCGCCCCCCAGCCTTCTACACGGCAGCCCCCCTCACCTCTGCCGGCATCCTGCCCGTCATGCAGTCGCTGTGCCCGGATGGCCAGCGGGACGAGTTTGGCTTCCTTCAGTACGCCAACTCCACGTGAGTGCCCCCTCGGACCTCGGCTGCCCCCCATCCCAGGCCTCGGCGACCTGCGGATGACATCCAGTGGTGGTGGTGCAGGGTCACGCAGCTGTTGGAGCGTCTCAACCGCGTGGTGGAGGAGGGCAACCTGTTTGACCCCGCGAGGCCCAGCCTGGGCTCGGAGCTCGAGGCGCTGCGCCAGCACCTGGAGGCCCTCAGATCTGGCCTGGACACCTGGGAGAGCCACCTTGACCGACCTGCAGGTGCGCCCTGGGTGGGTGGGGCAGTGCGTCTGCTGCAGGCGGCCAAGCCCCGAGCTCTAGTGTCAGCTGGGTTTGAGGCCCAGCTCGTTCGCTTCCTGCCCTGGGCCTGCGTGTGCCTTGGGCCCTGCTACCTACACGCTGGCTCTGAGTTCTCAGGGTGCACGTGCTTGGGGCCTGGCGCGCCACCCGCCACTGTGACCGAGCTGTGATGCCGGGAGCTCAGCTCTGAGGCTGTCCGGGGCACGTCGGCCCCAGGCAGGGCTGGCCTTCAGCCCCATCCTTCTACCTGTCCAGTGTCCTCCTTCTCTCTGGACTCGGCGGTCAGGGACCCACGGGAGCTCTGGCGTTTCCTGACGCAGAACCTGTCGCTGCCTGATGGTACGGCCCAGGCTCTCCTGGCCGCCCAGGTGGACCTGCCTGAGGTGAGGTGTCTGCTTCCGGGGACGCTCCCGGCCCTGGCCTCTCCGCTCTGCCCTCCCCTGCTTTCGGGTGGGAAATGCAGGGCCGCCAGCCTGCGCCCCCAGCCTGAGCCGTGACCCCTGCGCGCTCTAGGTGTATCGCCTGCGTTTCGGTTCTTCACCTGCCCTGGATGCGGGGTCAGGCATCCCCAGGGATCCGGAGCCCTGGAGCCGCCGGGGCAGCAATCCCCTATTCCGGATGGAGGTGAGGGGGACTTTTAGTGGGATGGGAGACATGTTGCCTGCTTCTGGGTGGGTGTCTCTGCTTGGGTGGGTAAGATAGGGGCCCCCTTAGGGGTGAGGGAGAATCCCCAGGAGTTTGTGGTTGGCACGGGGAGGGGATGGTGATGTGTCTCCGTCCCTACCCGCCCGCCCCCCCCAACCTATTGTTGTAGAACCTGGGTGGTCTCAGACCTGGCACAGTGGGTGGGGCAGGGTCCCCATCTTGGGCCAGGCCCTTGGTTTCCTCTTGGTGGGGGCTCCTTCTCAGCTGTTCCCCCGCACCCTGCCCCAGGAGCTGCTGTTGACCCCTGCCCTCCTGGAGCAGCTCACCTGCACTCCAGCCTCCAGGGAGTTGGGCCGGATCCTCACGGTGCCCCAGGGTCAGGAGACAGCGCTGCAGGGCTACCGGGACGTCATCTGCAGGGGTCAGGCTGCAGTGCGTGCCCAGCGCTTTTCTGGGCTGGCCGCTGAGCTCCGGAACCAACTGGATGTGGCCAAGATTGCCCAGCAGGTGAGGCCCTGCCTGCCAGCTGGCCCACAGGTCTGCTGCCAGGGCTCCACGGCGTCACGGCACTCCTGGGCCTGAGGCTGTGCACGGGTGTGCCTGCGGCCCTATAAATGCTGTGCCTTGTGCCCCCTGCCCCCCAGCCTGCTCCCCTCCTCCCATCTAGTGTCCCCGGAGGGTGTCCTCCTCATTCTACCCTGACCTCATCACCCATCTGCAGACCAGCCCCCAGACGCTGTTCCCTTCCCTGGGCCTGTGTTTCCCCACTTGCCCCGTTTCCCCTCAGCTGGGCCTGGATGCCCCCAACGGCTCTGCCCCGCAGCCGCAGCCAGCCCCTCCCCGGCGGCTGCAGGCGCTGCTGCAAGACCTGTTGGACGCCCAAAAGGTTCTGCAGGATGTGGATGTCCTCTCGGCCCTGGCCCTGCTGCTGCCTCAGGGTGCCTGCACGGGCCGGCCTCCTGGGCCCCCAGCCAACGGCCCTGGCGGGGCGGCCAACGGCACCGGGGCTGGGGCAGGCGTGGGCTCCAACACCACGTCCGAGGAGGGTGCCCCGTCCGCTGCAGCCCCGGCCTCCTCCTCGGACGTGCTGCAGGGCCAGTGCTCAGCCTTTGTGCAGCTCTGGGCGGGCCTGCAGCCCATCCTGTGTGGCAACAACCGGTAGGTGGGTGGCAGGAGAAGGTGAGGGTGGGGGGAAGACAGGTGGGGGCGGGGCCCAACCCCAGGCCTGCTTCTGACGCCCCCTCCCTGGGCTCGGTCCACTGCCCCCACTCCACCTCCGTCAATTGACACTTGGACCTGCTCTGAAGTCCTGCCCCTCGCCCCTCCCTGCCAACGCCCCACTCCACCCTGAAGCCCCACCCCACGCCCCTCCCTGCCAACGCCCCACTCCCCCCTGAGGTCTCACCCGCCACCCGCCCCAGCACCATTGAGCCCGAGGCGCTGCGGAGGGGCAACATGAGCTCCCTGGGCTTCACGAGCAAGGAGCAGCGGAACCTGGGCCTCCTCGTGCACCTCATGACCAGCAACCCCAAGGTCCTGTACGCGCCAGCGGGCTCCGAGGCAGATCGCGTCATCCTCAAGGTGCGCGCGTCCGCCGTGTGATGCACTTGGCCTGCGTGTGTCGTCTGGGACAGGAACTGGAGGAGCTGAGCAGAGGGTTCTGCAGGCTGGGGTCCCCTGAGCAGAAGGGGGCAGGCAGGTGGTGTGGTTCGTAGAATGGGCACGGGAGGGGTGCGGCCCTGGCTCTCCAGCTCTGGCTCGGCTCTGTGGGTGAGGGGACCTGTAGGCAGGACGTTTTGGAGGCTGCCTTGGGGAGGCACTGGATGGCTGGTGTGGTGCAGGGTCCTGGCCTGGCTGGACATGGCCAGGGCCGGGCAGTGCTGGTGAGGATAGAGGAGGGGCCGCATGCAGAAACCGTCCAGAGCAGCATCCAGTGGGTGAGATTTGGGCGGGGCAGCTGGGTGGTTTGGGGCCAGCTGAGGGCACGGTGTCTGTGGCCATCCCAGGGTAGAGCTCCTGTCTGGAAATAGTAGAAACCAGGGCTGGAAATGGCCCAGGAAAGGGAGAGGCTGTGGAGGGGGTCCCTAGGATGACCACGGGGGAGGACGAGGACCAAGTGTCAGGGCTGCCCAAGAGATGCGTGGAGCGGTCCCCCAAAGGAGCAGGGAAGGTATTTGTGGGGCGGGGACCGGAGGCCGTGCTTCTCTGGTAGCTGGGCAGAGGGGCTTTCAGCGGAGGCGCTGAAGAGAGGCCTGGAGGGGGAGGGCTTGGAGCTTCCAGGTAGAATCTGGCCAGACCAAGATTAGTGCTTGGTGGGGACTGGCCAGTGGCTGGCCCCCAGCCATGGCGGGAGGCAAGGAGTGAGAATCCCCTTGCTGGCCGGGGTCCTTGAATGAGCTCATGCTCTGCCCTCACCCTCTGCAGGCCAACGAGACCTTCGCCCTCGTAGGCAACGTGACTCACTACGCCCAGGTCTGGCTCAACATCTCAGCTGAGATCCGCAGCTACCTGGAGCAGGGCCGGCTGCAGCAACACCTGCGCTGGCTGCAGCAGGTGCTGGGGGTGCTGGGCTGGGGTGGGGGTGGCACGGAGCCCACTCTGTCCTCAGGCCACCCTCTGAGCTGGCCTCCCTCACCCCCCAGTATGTGGCAGAGCTGCGGCTGCACCCGGAGGCACTGAGCCTGTCGCCAGAGGAGCTGCCGCCTGCCCTGCGCCAGGACAACTTCTCCCTGCCCAATGGCTCGGTCCTCCTGCAGCAGCTGGACACCATCGACAATGCCGCCTGCGGCTGGATCCAGTTCATGTCCAAGGTGAGTGGGCGAGCCCCGCGGTCTGCTGGTGCCTGGGGTCGGCTCTGAGGATGCCCCTTCCCTCCCCGCAGGTGAGTGTGGACATCTTCAAGGGATTTCCCGACGAGGAGAGCATCGTCAACTACACCCTCAACCAGGCTTACCAGGACAACGTCACCGTGTTTGCCAGTGAGCCAGTCCCCTGGGCAGGTCCCGGCCCCTGCTTCTCTGCCTCCCCCCTCCCCTAGTCCCTCCCCGCCCCACACCCCTTGACACCCGGTCCTAGGCCCTGCCCCTCACCCATCCCCTTCCTCGGCCCCGCCCCTCGTCCCGTCCCAGGCGTGATCTTCCAGACCCGCAAGGACGGCTCCCTGCCACCCCACGTGCACTACAAGATCCGCCAGAACTCCAGCTTCACTGAGAAAACCAACGAGATCCGCAGGGCCTACTGGCGGCCGGGGCCCAACACCGGCGGCCGCTTCTACTTCCTGTATGGCTTCGTCTGGATCCAGGGTGAGGGCCGGCCCTGGGGCCGCGGGGGGCGGGGCGCGGCCTCCGCTGACCGCTGCCCCCCACCGCAGACATGATGGAGCGCGCCATCATTGACACCTTCGTGGGCCACGACGTGGTGGAGCCAGGCAACTACGTGCAGATGTTCCCCTACCCCTGCTACACACGGGACGAGTGAGTGTGGACCGAGTGCTGGGTGCCTGGGGCTGGCGTGGAGCCCCACCTTCACGCCCCTCCCCTCCCCCTCCCCAGCTTTCTGTTTGTCATCGAGCACATGATGCCGCTCTGCATGGTGATTTCCTGGGTCTACTCTGTGGCCATGACCATCCAGCACATTGTGGCGGAGAAGGAGCATCGGCTGAAGGAGGTGCGGGGTTGGAGCAGAAGAGATGGAGGAGAGGGAGAAGAGGGGAGGGATGGAGGGGGGAGATGGGGGAGGGGAGAAGAGGGGAGGGATGGAGGGGGAGATGGGGAAGGGGAGAAGAGGGGAGGGATGGAGGGGGAGATGGGGGAGGGGAGAAGAGGGGAGGGATGGAGGTGGGGAATGGGGGCGGTAAAGATAGAGGTTAGGGCTTCCCTGGTGGTGCAGTGGTTGAGAGTCTGCCTGCCGATGCAGGGGACGCGGGTTCGTGCCCTGGTCCGGGAAGATCCCACATGCCGCGGAGCGGCTGGGCCCGTGAGCCATGGCCGCTGGGCCTGCGTGTCCGGAGCCTGTGCTCCGCAATGGGAGAGGCCACAACAGTGAGAGGCCCGCGTACTGCAGAAAAAAAAAAAAAAAAAAAGATAGAAGTTAGAGAAGGAGGAGGACTACAGGTGAGGGGGGTAGCTGTGGGCAGCCCTCCCTCCCCGGACCTGGGCTGGCAAGGCAGGGGCAGGGTGTTCCTTCCTAGTGCCCCCGTCCCAAGGTCTCATGCCCGCCCGCCTGCCCACAGGTGATGAAGACCATGGGCCTGAACAATGCCGTGCACTGGGTGGCCTGGTTCATCACGGGCTTTGTGCAGCTCTCCATCTCGGTGACGGCGCTGACCGCCATCCTCAAGTACGGCCAGGTCCTCATGCACAGCCACGTGGTCATCATCTGGCTCTTCCTGGCCGTCTACGCCGTGGCCACCATCATGTTCTGGTGAGCGCTTGTGGCTGGCAGCGGGCTGCAGGGTGGGCCTCGAGGGTGGCTCCGAGCGTTCAGGTGTGGCTGACAGCCGTGGCCCTGCGTGCCCCCAGTTTCCTGGTGTCCGTGCTGTACTCCAAGGCCAAGCTGGCCTCGGCCTGCGGCGGCATCATCTACTTCCTGAGCTACGTGCCCTACATGTACGTGGCGATCCGCGAGGAGGTGGCCCACGACAAGATCACCGCCTTCGAGAAGTGCATCGCGGTGAGGGTCGTGGGGGGTGGGCCGGGGTGGGGGTGTCCAGCCTCCTCTCCCCCACTGACACCGCCGTCTCCTCAGTCCCTGATGTCCACGACAGCCTTTGGCCTGGGCTCCAAGTACTTCGCCCTGTACGAGGTGGCGGGCGTAGGCATCCAGTGGCACACGTTCAGCCAGTCGCCCGTGGAAGGGGACGACTTCAACCTGCTCTTGGCTGTCACCATGCTGATGGCAGACGCAGTCGTCTACGGTGTGCTCACGTGGTACATCGAGGCCGTGCACCCAGGTGCCAGCCCTTGGGAGGGGTGGGGGAGGGGAGGAGGAGGCTGTCTCTAGGGGGACCCATGGCCTGGGGTAGACAGTGACCCCAGACCCTGGGTCAGCCTCCCCTCTACCCCATAGGCATGTACGGGCTGCCCCGGCCCTGGTACTTCCCACTGCAGAAGTCCTACTGGCTGGGCAGCGGGCGGACGGAAGCGTGGGAGTGGAGCTGGCCGTGGGCTCGCGCGCCGCGCCTCAGCGTCATGGAGGAGGACCAGGCCTGTGCCATGGAGAGCCGGCGCTTGGGTGAGCGGGCACCAGGGCGGGGACGGGCAGTGGCTGAGCTTCAGCGGCTGGAGGCAGCCCTGGCGCTGACCCTCGGCCCTGGTGCAGAGGAGACGCGGGGCATGGAGGAGGAGCCCACCCACCTGCCGCTGGTGGTCTGCGTGGACAAGCTCACCAAGGTCTACAAGAACGACAAGAAGCTGGCCTTGAACAGGCTGAGCCTAAACCTCTACGAGAACCAGGTGGTGTCCTTCCTGGGCCACAACGGGGCTGGCAAGACCACTACCATGTGAGCGTGTGGGGGTCGGCCCGGAGTTCCTGACGGAGCGGGCGGCAGGGAGGGCTCCCTGCAGGAGGTGGGGGCCATGACCCCGCCTCCCCGCCCAGGTCTATCCTCACCGGCCTGTTCCCACCGACATCGGGTTCGGCCACCATCTACGGGCACGACATTCGCACGGAGATGGACGAGATCCGCAAGAACCTGGGCATGTGTCCCCAGCACAACGTGCTCTTCGACCGGCTCACGGTGGAGGAGCACCTCTGGTTCTACTCGAGGCTCAAGAGCATGGCCCAGGGGGAGATCCGCAAGGAGATGGACAAGTGGGTGGGGCTCGGGTGGGAGGCGAGGCTGCGGGCAGAGGCACCGGCTCCCGAGGGCTGGTCCGACCCTCCTGTCCTGCTCTCAGGATGATCGAGGACCTGGAGCTCTCCAACAAGCGGCACTCGCTGGTGCAGACGCTGTCCGGCGGCATGAAACGCAAGCTCTCCGTGGCCATCGCCTTTGTGGGCGGCTCCCGTGCCATCATCCTGGATGAGCCCACGGCCGGCGTGGACCCCTACGCACGCCGCGCCATCTGGGACCTCATCCTGAAGTACAAGCCAGGTGGGCGGGGCGCGGGGTGGGTGTGAGCAGCCCCCTGCCCAGCCCTGCCCGGCCGCCCGCCCCGACTCCAATCCTGACCTCCCGCAGGCCGCACCATCCTCCTGTCCACCCACCACATGGACGAGGCCGACCTGCTTGGGGATCGCATTGCCATCATCTCCCACGGGAAGCTCAAGTGCTGTGGCTCCCCGCTGTTTCTCAAGGGTGCTTACGGGGATGGCTACCGCCTCACGCTGGTCAAGCGGCCTGCCGAGCCCGGGGACCCCCAAGGTCTGTGCTGAGGCTGCCTACCCCGGACCCCTTCCCAAGACCAGTGAGGTGGAGGGGCTGGGCCCTCACCATTGCCCCAGTGGGCCCAGGGTGCTGGTTGGGCCTGGCTCACACTCTCCGCCAGCCCCTGAGTGAAGCCTTCCCTACCCTTGCAGAGCCAGGGCTGACAGCCAGCCCCCCAGGTCGGGCCCAGCTGAGCAGCTGCTCCGAGCCCCAGGTTTCCCAGTTCATCCGCAAACATGTGGCCTCCTGCCTGCTGGTCTCGGACACCAGCACCGAGCTCTCTTACATCCTGCCCAGCGAGGCCGCCAAGAAGGGAGCCTTTGAGCGCCTCTTTCAGGTGTGGGGGTGGGGCTGGGCTGGTGGAGGGGTTGGGGCTCAGGGGAGAGGTCAGTGTAGGAGGTGGAGCTGCCCAGGAGGTGTGTTCAGCAGAGGAGGTGGGGCTGGTAGAGGAGGTGGAGCTGGGGTAGGGCTCGGGGGCAGGGCCAGCAGAGGTGGGGCTGCAGGGTGAGGTGGGACTGCTGGAGGAGGTGGGGCTGGGATCAGGGGTGGGGCCAGTGGAGGAGGCGGGGCTGAAGGGGAGGTGGGACTGTTGGAGGAGGTGGGGCTGGGATCAGGGGCGTGGCCAGTGGAGGAGGTGGGGCTGAAGGGGAGGTGGGACTGTTGGAGGAGGCGGGGCTGGGCTCAGGGGCGGGGCCAGTGGAGGAGGCGGGGCTGGAGGGGAGGTGGGCCCAACCCTCCCTGTGCGGTTCCCCCTCCCACCCTGAGGTGGGCCTCACCTAGCTCTTTCACAGCACCTGGAGCGCAGTCTGGATGCCCTGCACCTGAGCAGCTTTGGGCTGATGGACACGACACTGGAGGAGGTGTTCCTTAAGGTATCGGAGGAGGACCAGTCGCTGGAGAACAGCGAGGCAGGTGAGAGGCTCCAGAGCGGCTGACCAGCTCTGCCCCTGCCCCCACCCCCCTACTCCACCAGGTCCGGACTTGGGCCTCACTCTTCCTCTGTCTGTGGGGGCCAAGGGTCTTAGGTGGGAATAAGGATCCAGATCTCCCCAGGGTCAGACTGGGTCTGGGCCCCTCCGTGGGTAGGTGAGTGTGGAGGCTGGGGTCCTGGACGGGCCTGCAGGTGGCAGGCAGCCTTGAGCCCCACATCCCCTTCCGTGGCTTCTCTGCCGCTGCAGACGTGAAAGAGTCCAGGAAAGACGTGCTGCCTGGGGCCGTGGACTCATTGTCGAGGGAGGGTCACGCTGGCAACCTGGCCCGGTGTGCAGAGCTGGCACAGTCACAGGTGTCGCTGCAGTCTGCGTCCTCGGTGGGCTCTGCCCGTGGTGACGAGGGGGCCGGCTACACCGATGTCTGTGGCGACTACCGCCCCCTCTGTGACAACTTGCAGGACCCCGACAACGTCAGCTTGCAAGGTGGGCGGCGTCTGGGTGGGGCCGCAGGGTCCCTGGAGGGTGGTTAGGGCCCCCTGCTCAGCAGCCCCTCCCGTGCAGAGGCCGAGGCGGAGACCCTCTTGCGGGTCGGCCAGGGCAGCCGCAAGCTGGAGGGCTGGTGGCTGAAGGTGCGCCAGTTCCACGGGCTCCTGGTGAAGCGCTTCCACTGTGCTCGACGCAACTCCAAGGCGCTGTCCTCTCAGATCCTGCTACCTGCCTTCTTTGTCTGCGTGGCTATGACGGTGGCACTCTCCGTCCCAGAGATCGGTATGGCTGCCCGGCCAGGCATCAGGACGTCTGCCCTGCTCGGGAGCCGTGTGGGGAACCCGCACTTGCTCTGGGCCTGGGCGCTGCGCCTGAGGCTGGTGGGCATGCTCCTAGGCTCATCTGGGATTCCTGCCTCCTTGGGGTCCAGACCCCAAGCTTGGGCCCTGTGGGTATTGGGAAGAGGGGACCTGGGCCTAGGGGATGCTGGCAGGCCATAGAAACCTGCTCAGGCTTCCCCATGCACCCCACCAGGCGACCTGCCCCCGCTGGTCCTGTCTCCCTCCCAGTACCACAACTACACCCAGCCCCGCGGCAACTTCATCCCCTATGCCAACGAGGAGCGCCGGGAGTACCGGTGAGGCCGTGGGACAGGCTGCCCTGCGGGGTGGGGGCCGGTGCGAGAGCTGGGAGGGGGGGTCCTGTCCCCGAACCCAGACTGGCTCTGTGCTCTCTCAGATTGCGGCTGTCCCCCGACGCCGGACCCCAGCAGCTGGTGAGCACCTTCCGGCTGCCGTCAGGCGTGGGTGCCACGTGTGTGCTCAAGTCTCCGGCTAACGGCTCGCTGGGGCCCACGCTGAACCTGAGCAGTGGTGAGTCGCGCCTGCTGGCCACGCGGTTCTTCGACAGCATGTGCCTCGAGTCCTTCACGCAGGGGCTGCCGCTGTCCAACTTTGTGCCGCCCCCACCCTCGCCTGCCCCGTCTGACTCCCCCGTGTCCCTGGATGAGGACCCGCCGCAGGCCTGGAACACCTCCCTGCTGCCCACCTCCTCGCCAGGTACCGGCTGGTGGGGATGCCTGGGGCTCGGGGCAGCACGGGCTGGGCTGACTCTGCCCGCTGTGCCCACAGAGAACTGGACATCGGCACCCTCCCTGCCACGCCTGGTGCGGGAGCCCGTCCGCTGCACCTGCTCTGGGCAGGGCACCGGCTTCTCCTGTCCCGGCAGTGTGGGCGGGCACCCGCCCCAGATGCGGGTGGTCACGGGTGACATCCTGACCGACATCACCGGCCACAATGTCTCTGAGTACCTGCTCTTTACCTCTGACCGCTTCCGGCTGCACCGGTGAGCCAGGCAGGAGGGGCGCGCTGGCCGTGGGCGAGGAGCGGACACCCATCTCCCGCCTGGCTCACCAGTCCTCGGCTTGCTGCCCAGGTACGGGGCCATCACCTTCGGCAACGTCCAGAAGTCCATCCCAGCCTCGTTTGGCGCCCGGGCCCCGGCCATGGTGCGGAGGATCGCGGTGCGGCGGGCAGCCCAGGTGAGCGCCGCTTGGCCCCGGGCCCCGGCCCTTCTGGCCCTCGCCCGAGGTCTGCAGGGACCGACGTGGCTCTCGGGGTCTCTGTGTACTCCCCGCAGGTTTTCTACAACAACAAGGGCTACCACAGCATGCCCACCTACCTCAACAGCCTCAACAATGCCATCCTGCGTGCCAACTTGCCCAAGAGCAAGGGCAGCCCTGCGGCCTATGGTGGGTGAGCTGGGGCGGGGGGTGGGCCAGGCCGGGCGCAGAGCAGGCCCCTGAGGCTGCCCTCCCTGTGCCGCAGGCATCACCGTCACCAACCACCCCATGAACAAGACGAGCGCTAGCCTCTCCCTGGATTACCTGTAGGTGCGGGGGCGGGCGGGGGCGGAGGGCGCCGCTGTGGGACTGCGTGCCGCGCAGGGCTGAGGGCCGCCTCGCCCCCAGGCTGCAGGGCACGGATGTGGTCATCGCCATCTTCATCATCGTGGCCATGTCCTTCGTGCCGGCCAGCTTCGTGGTCTTTCTGGTGGCTGAGAAGGCCACCAAGGCCAAGCACCTGCAGTTTGTCAGCGGCTGTAACCCTGTCATCTACTGGCTGGCTAACTACGTGTGGGACATGGTGTGCCCCCAGACCCCTGGCTGTCCCGTCCCCCCCGTCCCCTGCTGGGCCCTCCACCCCCGCCCCCGGGCCCCACCCCCTCCCTGGCCCCTCACCTGCCACCCCTCCTCTGGTAGCTCAACTACCTGGTCCCGGCCACCTGCTGTGTCATCATCCTATTTGTGTTCGACTTGCCGGCCTACACGTCACCCACCAACTTCCCCGCCGTGCTCTCCCTCTTCCTGCTCTACGGGTAAGGGGGAGTGGGTGGGCGGGGGGAGTGGGCGCAGGGCAGGCTCGGGCCGCCCAGTGACCTCCGCCCGCCTGCCACCCGCAGGTGGTCCATCACCCCCATCATGTACCCGGCCTCCTTCTGGTTCGAGGTCCCCAGCTCGGCCTATGTGTTTCTCATCGTCATCAACCTTTTCATCGGCATCACGGCCACCGTGGCCACCTTCCTACTGCAGCTCTTTGAGCATGACAAGGTGGGGCGGGGCGGCGGGGTGATGGGATGGCGGCACGGCGGGGCTGAGGCTGTGCCCTGACCCCCGTGACCCTCCAGGACCTGAAGGTTGTCAACAGTTACCTGAAAAGCTGCTTCCTCATCTTCCCCAACTACAATCTGGGCCACGGACTCATGGAGATGGCCTACAACGAGTACATCAACGAGTACTACGCCAAGATCGGTGAGGCCGGCAGGGGGTGACAGCGTGCGCCCCTGGGCGGGGAGGCTGAGGGGCTTCCGGGCCTGGGGGCGAATGGGGGCTCCTGAGGTCCCAGGCCCAGCCCTGAACCAGCTGCCCCACAGGCCAGTTTGACAAGATGAAGTCCCCGTTCGAGTGGGACATTGTCACCAGGGGCCTGGTGGCCATGACGGTCGAGGGCTTCGTGGGCTTCCTTCTCACCATCATGTGCCAGTATAACTTCCTGCGGCAGCCGCAGTGAGTGGGGGCGCGCCGGGCGACTCACGGGGGGCGGAGGGGTGGGGCCAGGCTGGGCGCCGCCTTCCTTCCCGCCGTGGCCGCGGTGGGGCAAGCGCTGGGCGATGGCGGGGGTCCCGGCCATGCCCTCGTGTCCTCCCAGGCGCATGCCCGTGTCGACAAAGCCCGTGGAGGACGACGTGGACGTGGCCAGCGAGCGGCAGCGAGTGCTGCGGGGCGACGCTGACAACGACATGGTCAAAATCGAGAACCTGACCAAGGTGGGCCCTGGGCGGGTGGGGGCGGGGCTCGGGGTAGGGTGGGGCCCGGGTGGAGTCCGCCGGGTGGTGGCCCGCCTGCCCCGCTGAGTGGGCCGCCCGCTCACCTCTGACAGGTGTACAAGTCGCGGAAGCTCGGGCGCATCCTGGCTGTGGACCGCCTGTGCCTGGGTGTGCGTCCCGGCGAGTGCTTTGGCCTCCTGGGCGTCAACGGCGCGGGCAAGACCAGCACCTTCAAGATGCTGACGGGCGACGAGAGCACGACGGGGGGCGAGGCCTTTGTCCACGGGCACAGGTGCGGGGCAGGGTGTGGGCGGGCGGTGTCCGGGTGGGCGGGGCGACGGCAGTGGCCCGTGCTGACGGCGCTGTGTCCCCAGCGTGCTCAGGGAGCTGCCCCAGGTGCAGCAGAGCCTGGGCTACTGCCCACAGTTCGACGCCCTGTTCGATGAGCTCACGGCCCGGGAGCACCTGCAGCTGTACACGCGGCTCCGCGGCATCCCCTGGAAGGATGAGGCCCGGGTGAGGGTCGCCCGGCGGGGGAGGGGCTGGTGTGTAGCGTGGGCCCCTGACGTCATTCTCCCTCCCAGGTGGTGAAGTGGGCCCTGGAGAAGCTGGAGCTGACCAAGTACGCGGACAAGCCTGCCGGTACCTACAGCGGAGGCAACAAGCGGAAGCTGTCGACAGCCATTGCCCTCATCGGGTACCCTGCATTCATCTTCCTGGTGAGCCCGGGGGTGGGATGGGGGTCCAGTGCCCCGGCTTTGTCTTTCTGGGGGGCCCGGGGGTGGGATGGGGGTCCGGTGCCCCGCCTTTGTCTTTGTGGGGGGCCCGGGGGTGGGACGGGGGTCGGGTGCCCCGCCTTTGTCTTCCTGGGGGGCCGGGCAGGAAGCAGCTGGTGGGGCTAGCTGGGGTGAACGGGTCCAGCAGCTGAGCCTGGCACCACCCCCAGGACGAGCCCACCACAGGCATGGACCCTAAGGCTCGGCGCTTCCTCTGGAACCTCATTTTGGACCTCATCAAGACAGGGCGCTCGGTGGTGCTCACTTCGCACAGGTCCGCTCGCCCCCGCCCCCCCCGCCCCCGCACATCGGGGCCTCCCCACCTCCCGTGCCAGCCTGTGCGTCTCGCCCTCAGCATGGAGGAGTGCGAGGCGCTGTGCACGCGGCTGGCCATCATGGTGAACGGGCGCCTGCGCTGTCTGGGCAGCATCCAGCATCTGAAGAACCGGTGAGCAGCGGGGGCGGCAGGGATGGTGGGCTGTGGGCCGCGGCAGGCGGAGGCTGGGCTCCCCTGGCGGCCGGGCTGGGGCCAAGGGCCTGTCCCGCAGGTTCGGGGACGGCTACATGATCACGGTGAGGACCAAGGGCAGCCAGAACGTGAAGGACGTGGTGCGGTTCTTCAGCAGGAACTTCCCGGAGGCCGTGCTCAAGGTGGGCGGGGCCCCGGGGCGAGGGGCGGGGCCCCGGGGCGGGGCGGCACTGCCCGAGCGGCCTCTGACCACTGTGCCCCGCCAGGAGCGGCACCACACAAAGGTGCAGTACCAGCTCAAGTCGGAGCACATCTCGCTGGCGCAGGTGTTCAGCAAGATGGAGCAGGTGGTGGGCGTTCTGGGCCTCGAGGACTACTCAGTCAGCCAGACCACCCTGGACAACGTGAGTGCCCTGGGCCGGGGCCGCGGGGCCCCCCTGGGCGGGCCCCCACCCACCCCCTTGTCCCTGCCCACCAGGTGTTCGTGAACTTCGCCAAGAAGCAGAGCGACAACCTGGAGCCGCAGGAGGCAGAGCCCCCCTCGGCGCTGCAGTCCCCGCTGGGCCGCCTGCTCAGCCTTTTCCGGCCTCGGCCCCCCACCACTGAGCTGCGGGCGCTCGTGGCCGACGAGCCCGAGGACCTGGACACGGAAGACGAGGGCCTCATCAGCTTCGAGGAGGAGAGGGTGAGCAGGGTCCTAGAGTCAGGGCAGCCAAGCCGGCCAGAGAGCCCAGGCTCGGGATGGGGGTGGGGCTGGGGGGTGGCCCCGGACCCCTGCTGTCCTGAGCTCACGGGAACAGAGGGACCCGCCTGATGGTCAGGGCTATAGTGGACACAGGAGGCCTGGGCACAGGCAGAGGAGACAGACACACACAGACCCCAGCACCGCTTGGAAACGGAGGGCATGTCAGAGACCGGCAGAGCGGAGGTGGGGGGAGCAGAGCCTGGGGACAGCAGCCACCGGCCTGGCAGAGGCAGGCCACGCGGGGAGCTGACCCCTGAGAGGAAGCTCAGGGCGGACAGAGGTGGCAGAGCCTGCGTGCGGGCCAGCCTGGGGCAGGCGTGGGGCCAGACGCCCGACCAGGCCTGTCCCTGTCCCCCAGGCCCAGCTCTCCTTCAACACGGACACGCTCTGCTGACCGCCGGAGCTGGGTCAAGGTCACGCTGTGGGAACGGAAGTCGGGCAGTGGCTGAGGTCCCACCCTGTGTCCCCAGTGCCCGCCCGCCAAGGCCCTGGAGTGGGAGGTCCAGGACCGAGGGCTTCAGGCCCCTCCAGCCCCGCCCTCCTCGGCCATCGCGCCGCCCTCCCCTCATTGTGCCAAAGGCTGGCCCGGCCCCGGGCTGCGCACACCCTCACCCTGCTCTGCCTTAAAGCCTTGGGGTCTGGCCAGCCCCTCGCCCCTGCCCAGCTCTGCCTACCACCCCCAGGGCCACGGGGTGACCCGGGCTGCCAGGCACCGCCCGACTTCTCCTGGCGACCCCTGCCCTCCTGAACGGGCGGTTCTCTTACCCCCAGTTTGGATGGTGGCTGCTGCCAGCCTGGGACTGGGGGGCGGGGCTAGGTCCCACCCAAGGAACCGTTGTCGTGGGCCGGGGAGGGGGCTGCCACGGGGCAGTGGGCCGGGTAGCAGAAATGGGGAAGCTGGCCCCACCGGCCCGGTGAGGGGCCGGACCCCCTCCCCACCCCCTCCAGCTGCCATTGCTCTCCCACCCAGCTTGGCCCCCTGCCCGCCCACCCGGGAGCCAGACCCGGACGGAGCGCACAGATGTTTGTTTTAAATAAATAAACAAAAAAGTTCACGCCAGCTTGCGTGTGTAGGGTGGGGTGTGGGGTGAAGGTGGGCGCGCTGGATGCCAAGGTACAGCCCCTGCCCCGTAGGCCAGGCTCAGGGTGGGGGAGGGTGACTGGGTCAGCCTGGAGGAGGGGTGGGCTCCTCCCCCTGCAGGCCGGGGCTCAGGAGAGAAGAGTTTCCAACACAGGGATGAGGTCGAGGACAGCAGCCCTGGGACCTCGGGCCAGGCCGAGCCTGCCCCGCAGGGACTGTGAAAGGAGGAGGGCGGGCAGCCCCCAAGGGCCCTCGGGGGGCTGCTCTGTGGGTGGCAGGGACGGCGGGGAGGGTTGCTTAGGGACAGTGCAAGTGGCTGGGGTAGGTTGTGGTCTGGTTAATGTTGGTGACCACAGGTTTGTTCTCACTTCTTTAAAAACTTTGAAACATGGTAGAAATTTCATACAATGCAAGTGGATAGAAAACACAAATTGAATGTCTGTGTTTGTACTCGTCAGAGGTCAGCCTGCAGGATACACACAAGCATAGGCTCAGAGTGACATACACTAATGGGTAGTTTTTCAGTTTGCTGGGTTTCTCTCTCCCACTTGGCCTGGTTTGCTAGGGCTGCCATAACAAAGTACCATAACCGCGGCGCCTTAAACACCGGATGTTTACTCTCACCGTCTGGGGGCCAGAAGCCCAAGATCGAGGTGTCGGCAGGTTGGAGCCTCCCGAGGCTGTGAGGGACGGTCTGCTCCCTGCCCTCCCAGGTGCTGGTGGTTTTCTTTGGGGCCTTTGGCTTTGGAAGCGTCACCCCCATCTCTGCCTCCACCTTCACACAGGGCTCTCTCCCTGTGTGTGTGTCCACATCTCCCCCTTTTTTATATGTATGTATATATTTTAAAAACATGTATTTTTGGCTGTGTCGAGCCTTAGTTGCGGTATTCGGGATCTTCGTTGCGGTGCGTGGGCTTCTCTCTAGTTGTGGCCTGCATGCTTAGTAGTTGTGGCGCGCAGGCTTAGTTGTCCCATAGCATGTGGGATCTTAGTTCCCCGACCAGGGATCGAACCCAGGTCCCCTCCTTTGGAAGGCAGATTCTTAACCACTGGACCACCAGGGAAGTCCCTCCCCCTTTTTATAAGGACACAGCCATGTTGGGTTAGGGCCCATCGTAATGACCTCATCTTAACTTGATTATTTCTGTAAAGACCCCCTCTCCAGATATGGTCACATTCTGAGGGGTGGGAGCTTGGGGAGGAGGACTTCATATGAATTTGGAGGGGACACAGTTCAGCCTGTAACGCTAGTAAATCTCAGGCTAGTGAGACCCACCTCCTCCGTCCGCCCCTGTGGACGCACCGGGACTCTGCCACACCCCGGGGGACTGCACACCCGTTTGTCCCTCGTGTACTTATGGGGACGACTCGGTGGCAGGTGCTGTTTACCAGGGACGCCCCCAGAGTGTGTTTCCCCCACGCTTGCCAAGAATATGGTTGCCACATTTCTGCCCGTTGTAACCACAAACCTTATGCATGTTGGTCTCATTTGTTCTTGGAATACGTGTACAACGGAACCCAGTCATGTGTTCTGTTGGTATTTTATTTCCTTTTTTCTGCACCGCGTGTTCATTTGTCCATGCCACCGTTTTTCTAACGGACGCGTAAGGCTGCCTTTACACACAGGACGTCTGGCGAACAGGCGCAGGTGTGGAGGGGCCTCGGCCCTTCTCCAGGGTGGCAGGAAAGCAGGAAGGGAGCCGGGAGACCCCCAGTTGTTGAGGAGCAGCCCCATGGTGGTGGCAGGTGGTCCGGAGGCCCAGGCCCCAACTCCACAGTATGTCGAGGCCAGCCCCAGGCTCAGGGGGCCTCTGCCAGGAGCGCTGACCACTGTTGCTTCCGGAGAGGGTCTGTCGGGCTGGGAGCCTTGACGGGGGAACGAGGCCCTGGGCTTGGAGTGGAAGGCGCCGTGCATATCCCACTGCTGCCACCAGGTGGCGCTGCCCCACGATGGCTCCTCCCTAAGCCCCCCTCCCCCCCAGGCGCTGGGCCCCAGTGTGGGGAGTCCGGTGAGTGGCCCTTATCGGGGCGGGCCGGCAGGCGCACACCTGTGAGGCTGCCCACTCCCCCAGCCTCCTCTGGCCTCCTTCCAGTCCAGGGTGGGGAGGTGGAGCGGGGGTGGGGGGGGCGAGGTCCCCATGGCTCAGAAGATTGTGGCTTCTAACCCCAAGCGTTCTTTCTTTTAAAGGTTAAGAGCAGGGAGAAACCCGCCCTGAGCCCACGACGGAGGGGCAGGGGTGTGGGGTCGGCCGGGTAAAGACACCTGAGCCCGGCCCGTCCCCCTCGGGCACGTTTGGAATGTGGCCCCTGCCCTGGGTGGGGGTGGGGGGGCTGTATCTAACGGAGATCAGTACGTGGGAGGGGGGCGTCCCTCCCAAGGATTTATCACTCCTGTAGTGCCCTGGTCGGCAGATGCGGAAACAGGCTGTGGCCGGGCTGTTCATCTCCCTCCCGCTCCTCGGCTTTCTGGGCTGGGAACCCTCACAGGCGGCGGGGGTGTTGGGCTCACGGTGGGGGCGGCCCTGCTCCAGAGCTGCCCCCTCCCAGGTCGGCACCCCGACTGCCAGTGCACTGGCCTCCTCCACCACTCCGCCCCCCAAGCCGTGGCGCCCCCGGTCCAGCTCCCAGCACTCAGTTCTCCACGGTCACACCCTCACGCCGGCACTGAGCCCTGGCTGCCTGTGCGCCACCTAGGTGACTCCACAGGGCGGGCTCCCGGGCCGGGAAGGGCGGGGCGCTCGGGGACCCTTAAAGGGAGCTCCGCACGTCCTCGCCCAGGCCCTGCCGCCGCTCGAAGCTCCCCACCATGGCTGGGCCCGCCAAGCCCGGCTGTTTGTCAAGGTGCCGGGCTGGCCGGGCTGCAGGAAGGTCTGGGGAGGGCTGAAGGGTGGGTCTCTGCGGCACGGTCCGCACCCCTTGCCCTGCGCTAGGCTCCGGCTGTCCTTGGAGGCTGCGTAGGTGGGGGCGGTGAGGGGGGTAGCGCCGGTGAACCATTCCCAAAGGGCTTGGGGTGGCCTCACCCTGACTCCCAGTCTTGACTCCCGGGCACAGCCCAGCCCTCCTGAAGGAAAAGCCCCTGGGGGGCGGGCACGTAGCAGGCAGGGAGCAGTGCCGAGGCCCGGTGGAGGCTGGGGTCAATGCAGCAGAAGAGGGGCTGTGCCAGGCAGCCTCCGTGCCTAGATCTGCCGACCCCAGTGAGGGGCTGCCAGGGCCTGGCCTCCTCCCACCCTTGAAGCCCGGGGCAGCGAGGTACCCGGTGCAGCAAAGTGAATCACTCCGGAAACAGCTCACTTGTCCCACCCCACCCTTGCGACCAGCCTGCAGGCCCTGGTGCCCAGGGGCCTGGCCTCAGCCCAGGCTCTGAAGATAAGGGCCGAGGGACCAAGCTCCAGAACCAGGCTCCCGCCTCTGCACCCCTCACCCCGGTGCCCTGGCCCAGCCTCCAGGCTCTCAGCAGTGCTGCAGCCCTCCCCGCCTCCCAGGGACCCAGTGAAGGGCCCTCGCGGCCGCTTGTCCAGGCCATGCCCAACTGAGTTGGCGCCCTAGCCTTGCTCCAACCTCTTGGCAGTGGGAGGCCGCGGGGCTCCTGGGTGTGCTCCCTGCTCCGACGCCCCTCTACACTTCCCATCCAGGCGAGTGAGGACAGCGAGAGCGTGGGTCACCGCCCTTCTTGTCAGAGGCCCCACGATCCTGCTTCTCAAGGCGTGTCCTTCACACTCGCCACCGTGGACCCCGCAGGTGAGCCCCTGCCCTGGGAACCCCTTGCTGGCTCTGGCCCTCCTTGGGCCAGCCGCTGGCACCCTGCCTTGTGCCCACAGGTCCCCAGATGTGCTGAAAGACTTTGCCCCGGGTTCGCAGCTGCCCGTCCTGCTGTATGACGGCGACGCCAAAACGGACACGCTGCAGATGGAGGAGTTTCTGGAGGAGACGCTGGGCCCCCCAGAATGAGGGCCCGGTGCGGTGGGAGGGGCAAGATGGGGCCCTCAGGCAGGACACCCCCAGGACAGAGCCCGGGGCCCCGCAAGGGGCAGCAAGGGTCTGACCCAAAACCCCTCCACCCTCAGATTCCCCAGCCTAGCGCCCAGATACAGGGAGTCCACCGCGGCGGGCAATGACGTCTTTCACAAATTCTCCGCCTTCATCAAGAACCCGGTGCCCGCGCTGGACAATGATGAGGAGGGTCCGGAGACACGGCGAGGCTGGGGGGAGTGGCGCCCCCGGCCGGCTCCTCACCGCGCTCCCCGCCCCCAGCCCTGTACCAGCATCTGCTGTGCGCCCTCGCCAAGCTGGACAGCTACCTGCGCGCGCCCCTGGAGCACGAGCTGGCGCGGGAGCCGCAGCTGCGCGAGTCACGCCACCGGTTTGTGGACGGCGACCAGCTCACGCTGGTCGATTGCGGGCTGCTGCCCAAGCTGCACACCGTGAACGGGAGCGCCGGGCCGGGGGGGCAAAGCGGGGCGGGGCGGACCCTCGAGGAGACCCCGACCGCGCCCCTCGCCCGCAGACGGTGTGCGCGCCCTTCCGCCAGGCGCCCATCCCCTCTGAGTTGCGCGGCGTCCGTCGCTACCCGGACAACGCCCTGCAGGAGAAAGAGTTCAACTACACGTGTCCACACAGCGCCGAGATCCTGGCGGCCTACCGGCCCGCCGTGCTCCCCCGCTAGCGCGCCCGCCTTCCCCGCCACCCATCCGCTCCTCTGCAGCCCCAGAAAGGCATCTCTGCCTCAGTGAGCGGGTACGGACATACGAGGACCAGAAGCCCCGCAATTTCTGCCACCCCCAAACTCCCACCGTGAGACGCTCAGCTCCAGATGACAGCCAGGAAGGACCGGCAAAGAACCCAGTGGGCGGCGTGCGGTCCATACCCCCACTCCTCAGGGATGGCGGGACTGGATTGGGCTCCCAAACCAGTCAGGCCAGGGTGGGGCGGCAGGATGGCTGGGGAGGGTGGGGAACAGAGCCCCGTCTGGGCAACTTGGGTCTCCAGGCCGGAGGGCGGGCCCATATTCCTCAGCTCTGCCCCAGGTGGCAGGCAGGCCACCCCCATCTCCCTGGTCATCACGTGGGGTTTGCATCAGGGAGGCGTGTGCCCGGAGGGACAAGAGCAGAGTTCTAGCCTCTCAGAGCCCCAGCCCCACCTCACACAACCTTCTTGGCTCCTGGGCTGGCCAGGCAGGGACAGCTGGGCAGGTGGGGAGAGCCGGGCAGCTCCACCATGGAGCGCAGAGCCTGACGCGGCCCCACGCCCAGACCGCAGGCCTGGCAATCCCCGAACCCTCTCCTGGAGCCAGCCCCCAGGAACCAGAGCCTGGCCCTGACCTCTGTGACCTCCGCCAGATGAAGATGTTTATTTGATGGGGAAGGGGCTGGAGGAGCAGGCCTGTTCCTGCCTGGCAGCGGGATGGGCAGGTGCCAGTGGGAGGGTCCCAGGGGCTGCCCCTCCCCTGGCAAGCAGCCTCCCGACGGTCACACTTTTTGCTGCACCTTCAGGGGTCGTCGAAGTCTACACCACCAGCTGGTTTCTTGCTGGGAGAGAAGAGGGAATGACACCATGGGGGTGTGGACGGGCGGGCAGGGTCCAGGGATGGACCCTGGGCACAAGAGGGAGGGGGAGTGGGTGGGCACCTCTTGAAGCCAGGGTTGATGAGAGACTCTCCCGGACACCGCCTCTTGACCCCAGGTCCAGGGCCAGCTCTCTGAGGATCCGGGTCTGGGGAAAAGAGAATGAGGGAGGGGGGCTCTTGAATCTAGCAGGATGCCAGGGCCACAACCCCTTCTCCACACAGACAGATCCTCTCTCTGGGGAAACTGAGTCACCCAACCCAAGTCACAGGTGACAGGCCTTACCTGGTAAGAAGAGCAGAGGGCCCACCTGCCGGGAGCTCTTCCTGGGGCTGCTGGCCGTCTCCTCTGCAGCAGCTGGGGAGAAAGCAGGAATGGAGGCCCCAGCAGGGGGACCCCAGTGAGAGTGTGAGATGCCTACCCCCCACCCTACCTGCCAGCCGCTGCTCCAAGCTGCACACGCGCTCTGCCAGGCCCAGTGTCAGTGCCTGCAACCTGGAGGCTGCCTCTGGGCCCGGCACCTTGGAGAGCTCAAATTCCAGCGCAGAGGGCCCCCCTGAAAGGGTCAGGGATGCTCTGTCCTCCTGCAGGGTGAGAGTCACAGCTTGCTGCTCGCAGGCTGCCCTGGGAAAGGAGGCGGGCTGAGCGCTGTGACCAGACCCACTCGCCGCTCGCTCCCCATCCCACCTGCCCCCCCCGCCCCCCCGCTCAGGGGCTCACCTGAAGCGGGGGGTGATGTCTTCAGCCGCACTCAGGCCAAAACGGGCTTTCTACAGGGCACAGGGACTGGTCACCAGGTGCCTGACACCCTAGGAATACTGGGGACACCCCAAAACTGCCCGACCCAGAGCCGCCCGGGACCAATCTTAGGACTACAGCTACAGAGCCGTGGGAAGGGTGTCTTGACCCTTCCGGGGAATCCCAGGCCGCCCCCTTCGATCCCACACGTGGTCCGCGCTGCGGGCGTGGGGTGCTGGAGGCTGCCGGCCGCCCAGGAGCCCTGTTACCCACGAGGGCCGCCAGGCTGTCCGGCGTGAAGCAGGTGCTCCAAAGCTCCGCGGCGTCCGTCACACTGCAGGGGAGGGGCTGTCAGGCAGGACCGCCCGCAGAGCTGCCCGCAGCCCTGCGGACCCCGCTACTCACTAGAGGTTGAAGCCGCCGCGTTCCCACGTCCCACTGCCCTCCCCCTCGCAGTAACACACGAAGCGCGGGGGTCCGGGGCCGGGCGGCAGCGTGCAGAGCGGCGGCGACAGCGGCGGCGGAACCATGGCACCTCGGCAGGCGGAGGGACCGGGCGGATCCAGGGCCGCCTCGGGACCTAGGGCCACCTCGGGACCTAGGGCGCCTGCGCGGGCGGAAGGCTTCCGGAGCGGGGACGGGGCCCGTGCCAGTGGGCGGGCTGGGGGTGGGGGGGGCAGTGCCGAGCGGTGCCCAAGGGGCCTGCGCGGGGCGGGGCTCGCTGGGCGGGGCTTAGTCACGGGACGGTGCTTGCACCGGTGGGGGCGGAGCTTCGTGCGCAGGGCGGGGCTCCCGGGCTGGGCCGGCGTGTCCTGAGAGCTGTTTTACGGGACAAGGGCTGTGCAGCGCGCTCCGGGACTCGGGAGCCCGCGCACACTTCGGGGTCTCTTTGAGCCTTACCCCCTGCTCTGTCCCCGCTGAGTCCGGGGTTCCCCCCCTTCGCGCAAACCCTGACTGGGCGCAGGCCGCGCCGGCCACTGCTCTGGCCTCAGACTGCTTTGACCCCCTCGCTGATCGCTGCGGCCTCCCCCTCGCACCCAGCTTCCTATTGTCAACTGAAACAAGTCAAAATACCAAAGTGAATAAAGTACGGTAACCGGTGCAACAGGCTTCCGCCACTCGTTCATGCATTCCACAATGTTTACCCAGCACCTGTTCTTTGCCTCGTGTTGTCCCGGGCCTTGGGCACACCTTGATCAAGAGACAAGGTCTCTGATCTCCTGGAGCTTGTGAGAGCTCATGGGATGGACAAATAAAAAACGAAACATGCAATCCTCAGGTCGTGCCAAGTGCCTGTGACCTGGAAGAAGAGAGGTGGAGCGCGCCAGGAAAGAGGGTACCAGGCAGAGGGGGCAGCCTCTGCGGAAGCCCCATAGTGGACACAGAGCAGCTGTGCTCAGGGCTTTGCTAGAGGCCAGAGTGCCCGCAGCGAGGCGTACGAGGGCGGCAGGTGGGTTTGTAGGCTGTGCTGATGCACTTCAAGTATGGCTGCAGCCAGGCCTGCCTCGTCGCCTGCTTCCTCCTATTCGACAACCCTCACGCGACAAGCCCCTTCCCATGAGGCTCCTGCCTCAGGACCTCTGCATTCGCGGTTGTCTCTGCCCGGCACCCCCTTTCCCCAGAGTTACTCACTCCCTTCAGGTGTTCACTCAAAAGTCACCTTCTCGGTGAGGCCTTCCCTATTGTTTTATATCCAGTTTCAGCACCCGGCCCAACATCTCATGTCCTCTCTCCTCTTTCATCTGTTTTCCAGCTTGTCACTACATAGAGTACATTCTGATTAACGTGTTGTGACAGCAGCCTCTACGATGGCCCCCAACCACGTGCCTCCTGCGTTTGCACCTTTGTGTAGCCCTCCCCTGAGTGTGGGCTGGATTGAGTAACTGGCTTCTAGCCAATAGAATGTGGCAGAAGTGATGGGCTGTCACTTCTTTCTTTCTCTGGAATTGCTCACCATGACATGAGGAGTCCCGTGGCAAAGGACCAAGGCCTGGCCAACAACCAGTGAGGGAGCTGAGACACAGACCCCTTCCCAGCTGAGCCTTCTGATGAGAACACAGCCCCAGCCAGTGGCTCGACTGCAGCCTCTCGAGAGATTTTGCGCCGAGGGTCCAGAGCACCCAGGACCGGATTCTTGACCCTCAGAAACTGGGAGACAATACACACTGTTGTTTAAAGCCACTGAGTTTCGGGGTAATCTGGTCTTCAGCAGTAGGTGACTAATATAGCTATTTATCCTGTTTATTGCCAATTTTCCCCATGAGGTCCACAAGGGCAGGACATTCTGTTTTATCTGCCACTGTATCCTCAGTGTCTAAACAGTGGCTGGCACATAGAGATATTCAATAAATATGTAAGTGAGTGAATGCAGAGTGGGGAGTCTTTGGAGGGTTTAAGCGGGGGTGGGCTGGGGAGTGGTACTTCTGATTTATGTGTATAAAGCCCATGTTGAATGCCATGAGGTGAGGGGATGAAGGGCTGTGGGAATGGAGGTGAGGGGGCCAGGGAGACTAGAGGGCTGCTGAGTTCCTCAGGACAGAGCTGTGCCAGGGGCTCAGAGTGGAGTTGGAGAGAGGTGCAGGGGAGGAGGGGAGAGATCATGGTGACCCCTGCATTTAGGAAGAGTAGAAATGCCCTTCCCAGGACTTCCCCAGTGGTCCAGTGGTAAAGAATCCACCTTCCAATGCAGGGGACGCGGGTTCGATCCCTGGTTGGGGAACTAAGATCCCACATGCTGAGGGTCAGCTAAGCCCATGCGCCACAACTAGAGAGAGAAAACCTGCACGCCACAGCTAGAGAGAAGCCCACGCGCTGCAAAGAAAAATCCGCGTGCTGCGACTAAGACCTGACGCAGCCAAAAAAAAAAAAAAAGTGCTCTTTCCAAGACGACTGGGCTAAGGCAGGACTGGAGAGGACATGGGCGCCTCTCCTTCGTCTTATGAGCTCTTGATATGGCTGTATGTCTGATGGAGATGAATGAAAGCTGCTGTGTACACAAGACTCTAGAGGATCAGGCCCAGAGATGTGAGTGTGGAGTCACCAGCCCCCGGGACAGCCTTAAACATTAGTCCCTCCAGGCACAGTGCTCAGGCTCTAGGAAGTTGTCTCTAGGTAGAATGTGGTAGGCTGAATAATGACCTCTAAAGGTATCAGGTCCTTAATCCCTGGACTTGTGTTATCTCATATGTGTTGACCTAAAACGATAAAATAGCCAGTTATTTTGCCAGCAGCGTGGGTTTATTTGGGAAGAGCAAAGAATCATAATTGAGTGCATACAATCTAGGGGAAACCACAGGCAAATCTGAAGAACAAAAGACAGGAAACTCTTTTATAGAGGAGAAGGGGGAATGGGGTGGGGTGTTCTAAACAGAAGAGTCCATTGGAGGAAACTGGGAGTTGGAAGTGTGGTGGCTTTTCATTGGCTGAACTGTGCTGGTCTCTCACTGGCTGGGCCGTTGCTGGGTGGGAAGAAAAATCTTCCTCCTGCTGGGTAGTAACTAGTAACCTTCCTGTTGGTCTGCAATTGAGGCTGCACAGTATGGGGTGAGGTCTCCCCCTTGTGGCCTCCTGACTATTTTAAATAAGGTTTTTGTTTATTCATCTTTACATGCTTTCTCTAAAAGCATTGCTGGTCAACGGTCAGGTTTTTTACAGATTCAGCAACTTTCGTCCCTTGATGCCAGAGGGGACCTGTCCTGGGTGTCCTGTCCCATGTGGAAGGGAGAGTGCACATATGAGAAGCCTACTGCGATCACATTCACGTAACAAGGAGGGGTAGGAGGGAGATCTCTCAGGAATTTCCCATCTAAAGTTTGTGTCTTAGAACAGCGAAAAGAGCAAGAGCACACTCAACACAGAAAGAATTAAACAAGCACTTCGGGAAGACACAGCTGATGAAAGAAATTTGCACATATTAAGGTATGGGGAAGTTATTCTGGATTAGACATACTTTGGCTTGAACTTTATGCTAATTAGAACAGTCTGTCTTATGGCCCGTCAAACGTAAACTGTATATCTGCTTTAACCATTAAAAAATAAGGAGGAGGAGGAGAAAAATGCATTACCTGATTGTTTAGAATGTCCACTTTGAATACAGGGATAAATGCTGCGTGCTGCCCCCTCCCCAGCAACACCAATGCCAGTATTCCTTCGAAGATGAGATTCCCTTCCCAGACGCCAAGGTCATGCTGACTTGCTGTGTACCTGCTAATCTGTTTTGAAAACTTGAAGAAATGTACCCTTGTCACGTTTGATGTTTGTTGTTCTGACAAGATATTAAACTGTGGTTCAGGCATCCGAATTGGAGCCGGGTGGCCATCGCGGATGTGGTTTCAGACAGTTCCTGCATCACTGGGGACTTGAATTTTCTGAGCTGTATCAGACTCAAGGTCATGACCAACTGTTCTCAAAATAGCATCTGCTAGTTGCTGCCACCAGCAACCTTAAAATCTCAAGATCTCTCCTGGTAACTATGCATTTTGGAGCCCAACCAATTCTTGCTCTATAAGCACCTTCCTTATTGCCAGCTCCTGTTCTAATTCTTGACAATTTACGTAACTTTGCAGTTTTTGCTTGTATAGGCCTCCCCCATTGTGTAGCCTGGGGAACGCAAGTCAAGTGCTTCTTGAATCTGGGTCTCTGCTCTGCAGTCCTCAGTTTAGCTCAAACAAAACTTGTCTCTTCCTCTCGTCCATGTAAATAATCAGTAACCAACCTCAGCTGACTGAGAGGGAGGGTTGGAAAGAAAGAAAAGACACAGTTTAAGAAAAAAAAAAAAAAAAAAAGAGGGAGGTTTGGGAAGAGCCCCCGTGGTTCCTTGGACCCCGTCTCTGGAGGTCAGGAGGGCGTTGGAAAGGCTGGTCCGAGGACTGAAGGCACCCGAAGCACCGACAATCTTTTTTCCAGTGACCCGGCTCTTTGCAGTCATACTGGTGGGGTCAGAAGAAGGCCGATCGGGGGGCCTTTGTTGGCCACCTAAGGACTTTGGCCTTTACTCTCAGTGAGATGGGACCCACTGGAGTAGTTGCGAGCAGAGGAGGGTGCCAGCCGACAGATCTTACACACGCAGCCCTGGGCTTCCGGGTGGAGAACTGGCTGAAGTCTGCCCCCGTGTGGCCGCAGCTGGGAATGCAGGACTGGGCTGATCCGCAGCTGCCAGGGGCGTGACCCTTCCTGGGTCCAGAGGGGCCCTGGGGGGCTGCCCCCCAATGGGCCGTGAAGGGAAAACTGCATCTCCTCACTCCAGATCCTTCCCAGGGGACGTGGGAGGGATGAGTTAGTGGGGAAGGAAGGGACCGAGAGCCTGCTGGAGACTCTTCCCCCCACCCCGCCCCGCCTTAAATCCCTGCTCCTGGGCAATTTCCACCACGTCTTCTCTTGTTCCATGTGGAAGCTGAATGACAACCGATAGATCAGTTGATCAACAGATCAACTGGGAATTCCCTGGCGGTCCCGTGCTTAGGACTCGGCACTTGCTCTGCCGGGGGCCCCGGCTTTGATCCCTGGTTGGGGAAGAGAGATCCCACAGCCACACGGCGCTGCCAGGGGCAGAAAAGAAAAGCAAGTTGACCGCGAGTTCATCCCCAGTGTCTCTGTGGGCGCCTCTGCTGGTTGGCAAAGTTGACCGTGAGTTCATCCCCAGTCTCCCTCTGTGGGCGCCTCTGCTGGTTGGCAAAGTTGACTGCGAGTTCATCACCAGTCTCCCTCTGTGGGCGCCTCTGCTGGTTGGCAGGTGGCATCTTGGGTGGGAGGTGCTGGATCTCTGGGCCTTCCCAACTGCTCCCACGTAGTGGGACTGGTGTCAGGCTGGGGGGAGGGGGGAGACCCTGCCCTTGTAGTGTCTGCAGAGGGCCAGAGGCCGGCAGGTCGGCCAGGCGGCAGGGGCGGCGGCGGGGCCTCCAGGTGTTGGGTGCAGGTGTGGAGGGGCTGTCTGCGGTCCCTGGGATGCGGGGCTCTTTATCCCAGTGACCTCGCCGTCTGGTAGGACAGGGCTGTGTTTCTCAGGAAAACTGTCTAACCGAGTGAAGAGCAGAAATGATAGTATAACAGACCGTCACCCAGATGCAACCACCATCAACATTTTGACGTATTTACAGCTGGTACGATTTTCTTCTGAACTAGTCACGTGACAGGTACTGTGCCATTTTACCCTCAAATCCTTCAGGACCAGTCCTTGAAGGACCGCGCTGTTTCCCTCAGAAACACGACGGCAGGACAGAGCTCTGCCTTGAGGGCGGGGGTCGAGGGAGAAGGGGTGCTGGAAGGCCGCCTGGGGTGGGAAGCGGCGCAGACCCCCTCGGGCTCGGTTTGGGAGGACCCCAGGGCCTGTGGAGCCCAGGCACACGCTGGGTGTGGGTCGGGCAACTGCACACAGGTCTGCGCCACGGAGCGAGGGCAGCACCCCTGGCCTGGTGCCCGGGGTCAGCGGGGGACCCAGGGAAGCCACTGTGATGCCCTGTCTGACCGACGGAGGATCCTACCACCCGTGGGGCCAAGCCTTGGCCCCTCCCAGGCCTAACGCCTGCCTGGGTGGTGAGGGGTCCCGCTCCAGTCCCTCTGGGTCCCCAGAACCGGCCATGGAGGGGTCTCCCTGCAGGGTTGGAGCTGAGCCCCGCACTGTCCCTCTCCGGGCAGGTCCCAGGCCTCAGGGGGACCCAGAGTGCCCCTGCCCCGGCCCACACGGTTCCTCTGCCCCAACCCCCTATTCCTGACCCCACCCAAGAAAAGCACAGCGCTGGCTTTTCGAGACAGTTTATGGTGCTGGGGCCTGGGGGTGGAGGGAGGCCGCCGCTCTTTGAGGAGGGCTGGGTACCCTGAGCTCCAGCATCACGGCCCTCTGCTCCAACCCCTGGGCTGGGTCCCTGACTGCAAACCAACCGGGCAGCAGCTGTGGGGAGGGGCGGCAGCCTCTCACCTCCTCCTGCCCTCCCTGGGCCCGCCCCGGGGCCCCACTCTGTCCCTCCCCGCTGCTGCCCCAGGACGGAGGACCCCCAGAGTGCAGCCCTCTGGCCAGGAGGGGCCTCCCTGGGTCAGCAGGGCACTGGGTCCGGGCCAGCCCCATGCACTCACCTAGGCGAGGGCGCCAGCACACTGGCCTGTGGAAGAGAGCAGGGCCCGAGGAGACACCCAGTGCCCCCTCCCCGGGCTGGAGGCGCTGCACCCCCCCGGAGTAGCCAAGCCTCCTGGCCTGTGACCCCCTCCTGAGGGGCACTGGCCAGGGCACCGCCCACCATCCCCTGGTCCTCCTGTTCTGGGTCCGGGGCCAGTGGAGTGAGGCTTGGGCCCTGGCTCCCCCCGACCCGCCCCCCACCATCAGGGTCTAGGGTCTTTCAGCTCCTGCAGCCCTGAGCCGGCACGGGGACAGCGCTCACCTGACTTGGGCAGCAGGGCGCCCTGGCTGGGGTTCAAGCCCACTTGGGGTGCCAGCTGCTGCATCTTCTGGGCATCTTCAGGAAATGGCTCTGGGGCCCGGGCTGAGAGCAGAGAGGGCCAGTGAGCAGAGAGGCAGGGCTGGGAGGGGGAGGGGGAAGTGGGGAGCAGGGGGTGGGAAGGGACCCCAAGGAGACACTGGGAGATGGTGGTTCCACCTGCCACCGAGTCAGAGCTTGCTGCGAAGGGCACGTGGGCACTCCAGACCAAACCTTGCATGTGGCCCCCAGAGAAGGCCGTGATGGGCTGAGGGACGCGTCAGGAGTGCTGCCGCTCTAGCTGGGTCACCCACCACCCATCACCCACTGTAGAGCCGCAGCCAGACGTTCCTAACGTCCCCCTTCTGCGTCTAGGAGTACAACACGGTGCAGTGCTTGTAGTCGGTGAAAGCCACCCGGATGTTGGTCTGGGCCATGGCTGGCGAAGCGAGAGCCTGCGGAGCTGGGCGCCAGCTCAGGATGCCCCGTCCCCTCCGCACGGCCCTGGCCAAGCCAGCCCTGCCGCTGCCCACCCTCTGTCTCTCTCCCGGCACTGCCCACCTCACCCGCGCTGCTGAGCCACCCGTCCACGGCATCCTTGGTGAGGGTCGCGTCCGTCTTCTGGCACCCGCCATCGGGCCTGGGAAGGAGGACCCCAGCAGCCTGCACAGCAGCCCCGGCCAGGCCGCTGCGGCCCCACTGGGCCCCCTGAGCGGGGAGAGTCCGGGCCAGCCCCCAGCCCCTGAGGACGCTGCCCGACCATGACACAAACGGCTGCCACTTAGGTGTTGCCGACGGCCGCGTGTGGGCGATGGTGTCCAGCCTGTCCCAGGGCCCACCTGTCCCCGCCGTCACATCGATGCTTAATCACACAGGTGCTTTATAATTCACTTACAGGTCAGGAGACACTCTGGGGGGCAGGGGGACACAGTCTGGGGTTGCGGGGTCTGTGGGGCCTTCCGGTTTCCCCTCCAGACACACATGCACGCGCACACCCACACACACACCCACACGCACGCATGCACGCACACACCCACACATGCACACCCACACACGCAGCGCACGCACGCGCACACCCACACGCACACACCCCACACGCACACACAGCACACACTCGCACGCACGCATACAGCACACACCCACGCGCACGCACGCACGCACACGCGCACGCACGCACAAGGACGCTGCTCCTCCACGCCCAGGCCTCAGGCGGGCCCCTCGGGGAGCAGGCGAGCTGCAGCTGCTGCTTTAACGGCCCCCGCAGCCTGGCGCAGGGTCAGGGGCGGGCCTGGCTCTGGCTCCCTGACGGGTCAGGGACACCTCTGGCTCCTGCTGGCTCACGTCTGACCTCACGCCGGCCGGGCCTACGGCCAGTCCGAGGTGGGGCTCCTGGGATCCCTTATGCGGTGTACCCAAACTTGAGGCCCAGGTCGCCGTTGGCCAAGGGGGTCACCAAGACCACGGGCATCTTCATGCTGTCCTTGGAGTCCAGGAAGCCCTGGTCATCTGACACCGCCCCAGCCGTGCACCAGATGCCCTGGAACTGCAGGGAGGGGACAGGGAGAGCTGGGGGGCAGCCCCTGTGCCACAGCCTCCCTGACCTGGAATCGGGGGGCGGGGCAGCTGCCACTCATCCGGTCTGAGGCCTGGGGAGTGGCAGTGAGCACAGCCCAGAGGCGGGGCTGAGGGGCCTGCCGTCCTCCGCAGCACACCCACCCCAAGCTGGACGAGCAGACGGACGCGAGCTCTGTCCCCTGTCCCCAGACATGAGCTAAGCTTGGGCCAGAGAGGGTATGGGCGGGGCTGGGCTGGGCTACCCCAGCCCTCCGGCCTCTCTGGGTAGAACGCAGCCAGAAGGAGGCTGTCTGTGAGGAGCAGGTCTGGCCTAGGGAAGTCTGGACACACCTGGCTGGTGTCAAGTTGGCCTGGGTGGGGACCTGGGCCCAGCCTGGGGATGCCGCGAGCAGCGCGAGGGTCCAGCCAACGAGCAGCACCTGCAGCGTGGTGGAGGGTGTCTCTCGTCGACTGCACGGGCTCAGGGGCGGGGTAGGAGAGTTGAGATGGCCCCTCCCACTGCGCCTTTAGGCCCTCGAGACACCCTGGGGCGCTGGCATGCTGGGACAGAGCCCACTGTGATGGGCTCACGATCGAGGTGCACCCTGGAGCACCTTGGCCCAGTGGCCCCCAGCCACCCCCGGCCAGCCCAGGTGTTTCCTCCTGGGGAGGGGCCGTATGCCCCGAAGCAAGGGGAGGCGAGGCCCGGCAGGCGCTCTGGGACATGGCCCCCAGCCCTTGGCCGAGGCCCAGCCTCAGGCCCCCTCCTCCAGGAAGTGTCCCAGAAGTCCACCCTCACCTCTGAGCCTCACACCCTCGGTGCCTGGGCGGGGCCTGGCTGACGTCTGCCTGGGTGGGGTCTGGTGGGCAGGCTGCACATGTGAGCCAGGAGGGCCCAGGACAGGGGCCTGAGAATGGCCACGCCGGCCAGGAGTCCGGGGGCTAGCAGGTGAAGGACTGCAGGGAGGGGAGACCGTGCTTCGGGTCTCTGGCTCAGCTTCGGTGCCAGAGGCCTGGCGAACGGGCAGGGCCGTGCCCTTGAGGCCCAGGCCAGAGGCCAGGGGACTGGAGACTCTCAGGTAGCCATGGGAGATGGGAGGGTGGCCTGTCTCCAGCCCACTCAGTCAGTCTGTCCCAGTCCAGGGGGGCACGGACACTCCGGCCACCTTCCTCTTGGTCCCCGCAAACCCGTATCTCTGCCCAGCCTGAGTGCACTAATCCCACGCCTTCAAAAACTGCCCTGGGCCTCGGGCCTTTCCCGGACGGGGGGCAGGGGGCAGGCTGTGGGCACCTGACCAGAACCGGCTCAGCTGCCGCTGGGCCTTGAGGGGCTGTGGTGAGATCAGGGCCCCGAGTGGAGTGGGTGGGGGACGCGTCGGAGCTTCCCCTAAGCTGTCCTGGCTTCTGACCCAGCCGTGTCTTCCACTCCACCAGGCGCCTGGCTAGCGGGGCCCTTGTTCACCCCTTGGGGGTGTCATGCAGAGCCAGCCTCCAAGATTTTACAGAGGGGGTAGGGAGACCTAAGAGGGCGGCGGTCAGGTCCCGGGGGCCTGCCAAAGCCAGGCCCAGGGGGGCAACGACTGCAGGACAGACAGACAGAGGCCAGGCTGCTGACTTGCTTCCGGAGTTTATTCTCAGAGCTGGGATAAAGCCCGAGGGGGCAGGGCCGGTGGCGCAGGAGCCGGGGCTGGGGTCTTGGGGGTGTTGAAGGAAAAGGCGGAGCAGGGCAGCATGGCCAGGTCCTGAGGGCTGGGGTCACCTGGCCAAGAGAGCAGGACCTGTCGGTGTGGCGGGCAGCACCGCAGTCCAGGCCCCGGGCCCCAGGCCCCTGCTGGCTGCAGGCCACGGGGGAATGGCCGTCCCAGGGCCCCACCCCCTGATGGGGGCCTCCCCGCCCCGCCCTCCCCTCCCCTCCCGGTTCCTGTTCCAGCCGCCAGCCCCTCCTACCCCAACGACCTCGCGGAACCCCAGTGGAGCCCCCTCCTCCTCGGAGCAGCCCCAGGGGCCTGGACCAGCCTTGCGTGGTGGGTGGGGCTGTGGGGAGCGTGCGCTGAGCGACCAAGTGAGTGAAGGAACGCATGGTGGGCACCGCTGGGTGAAGGCAGCCCCCAGCACCCACTCACCTACGTGTTCTCCTCCATGCACTTGTCTGCCAAGAGAAGCCCGGGACAGCGGTCAGCGCCCCAGGCCGGGCCACCTCCCCCGCCCCACCTGTCGCTAACCCCGCGGCCCTGGAGAGCGTCTCGGTTGACCCTCAAACTGCTGACTGCAGCACACCACCCCGCTCCCTGGCCCTGCTCCTCCAAACAAGGAGGGGGTCCCGTCCCTCCGGGGGCCCAGAGCAGGCTGCCTGCCCCAGGGAGGCCGTGGGCGCTGAGACTTCGGGGAGCCCGTGCTGAGCCCAGGGCGCTTGTCCCTGTGTCCCCATGGGCACACCCACCCCGCGGGTTTTGTTTCTAGGGCTTGCCCCCCACCGGGCTGGGGACCTATGTATCCTGGGGGCCGACCCGGGGCCTGGCACACAGTAGGTGCGCGGTGAACCCGGGGAGGGGGTGTTTCAGGCCAAGGTCACGGTGTGGAGGACAGACCGCCCACACTCTGGAGGCCGTGTACCGGTCAGCGGGCGGTCGGCCGGATGAACCCCAGGCCTCAGCCACCCCCGAATCAGGAGACCGTGTGTCTGCCTGTAACCTGACCTTAATCCCTCCCGTCAGATTAGTGGCCCCTCACCAGTCTGTGGCAGGAAGACAATGCTATCCTCTGTGAAGCCCTGGGCCTTGGCGAAGGTGGCGAATTTCTCCTTGATCTCAGCTGTGGGGGCCTGGGTGCGGCCTGGGGCAGAAGGAGAAGCCGCTGGCCTCCATCCGGGAGACCTCGCTCGGCCCCCACCCCCAGGCTTGGGGAGTCCCCAGGCTGCCCCGTGGGCCGGGCCTCAGGCCGGGCGGCGGGAGCTGGCGTGGGGCACGTACTGTAGAGCGTGGCCATGCGGAAGTCCTGGCCGGGGCCTCGGAAGCTCTCGGTGTAGAGCAGGGCATAGGCCTCGTAGTCCGTCTCCACCACCGACACCTCGTGGTTGCCGCTCCAGTCTGGGGGCCCAGGAGACAACCGCGGTGGGTCGGGGACCCCTGGGGAGAGCGCCTCTGTGGGCTGGGAGGGGCCCTGATGCCCCACGCTCTGTCCAGCTGCCTTCCCTGCCCCTCCCCAGACCGCTGCTTCCTGCCAGCACAGCCCAGCGGCCCCAAACCAGAAGTCCTGGGGGCCCAGCAAACACACAGGCTCAGAAAATCGGGAGTTCATGGGACAGCCACAAACTCTGCAGCCAAACTCCTCTCGGGAGGAGGAGAGATTCGCAGTGGGGAGGTCATTCCCGGGCAGGGAGCGAGGAGGCCCGAGGTCCTGGGGCGGAGAGCTGCGGAAGGTGTGGGGGAAGCCTTGGGGGCAGCGGGACGGGGCAGCAGACAGCTGGGGAGATTCCATCCCGGGGCAGATCCAGGCCGACCCTGGCAGAGCAGCCATCACCCCCCCCCTCCATGTACTGCAGGGCAGGGTGTCACCCAGAGTCCCCGACCAGCAGGTGTCACTCCTGAGTTGGCCCTGGGGTCTGGCGAGGGGCCCCACTCACGGGGGCTGGTATAGCTGTAGCAGCCTGGGGGGCCTGCAGGACGCAGCAGCAGAGTCCGGGTCTCACACTGGTCTTTCCTGTGGGCAGGTCACCCTCGGGTCAGGGGTCAGGCAGGGGTGGGGGCTGTCCCTAGACCGCGACCATGGGCAGGGAGCTCTCGGCCCCAGAAGCCCACCCCGCCGCCCACCTGAGGAAGGTAGACGTGAGATTGAGGCCACCGTCTGCCGCGGGGGCCACCACCGACTTGCACATGGACAGCGCCTTCTTCTTCTCCAGGAACCAGCTCGAGTTGGAGGCGAGGCCCGAGGTGAACCAGAGCCCCAGGAACTGCGGCGAACGGCCCCCACCCTGGTCAGCCGGGACCCTCCCGGACGCGCCATGGTGGCCGCCCCGCTCCTCCCCCTCCCCTCCCCTCCCCTCCCC
>NW_020837951.1:818027-974194 GCF_003676395.1 Aethalodelphis obliquidens
GTGTGTGTGTGTGTGTGTGTGTGTGTGTGTGTGTGTGTGTGTGTGTGCGCGCACGCGGGGAGTGGGGGGAGGGTCGCGAACGCGCGCGCACTCGGTTGCTGTGGCCATCCCCTGGCGCCGCCCTGTGCGGCATCCCCATCTTCGCGCTCGCCCACGGAGGTGTGTCCTAGGACCCAGGGGTGGAAGGTGTGCCTGTTTTCCCTGGGCATCGTGAGCTCGTTGGGCTAACCGTGTTGGGTCAGGGCTGACGGGCACGCAGGTGATCCGCGTGTCTGCATGTGCCGTGTGGGCGCTCGTGGACACAGGTTCTTCCCTGCCAGTCGGGGGTAATGTACCCAGATCTTGGTTGGCGAATTGCCCGGGAAGGCCTCTCGTTGTCAGCCTCCTCCTGCCGGTCCAGCCCTCCTTCCCTTCAGCACCCCCTTCCCAGGGAGAAAATTGGGCCCCAGGGAGCACCCTGCTCCCTACATGGCCCTGTCCCGCCTTGGGGACCCGGCAAGGAGCCCCTCACCTTGTCCTCTTGGAAGTTGGGCTGCAGGGCGGCCTGGGCCTGGGTTGGAATCTGCAGGACCCCCAGGACCCCCAGCAGGGCCAGCCCTGTCCACAGAATGTTCAGAGCGGCCATTCTCCCAGAGCCGAGCAGGCAGCGCAGGCAGAGAGGCAGGCAGGAGGCGCGGAGGCCACCGGGGAGACCCCTATTTATGGGCCTGGCTTGGCCTCCACCCAAGACACAAGGACAGCCCACTGGAGGCTCGTGATGCTGGGGGCAGGACAGGGCAGCTGAGCCCAGCGGCAGCTGAGCCCCCCACAGGGCTGCTTATGTAAGAGGCACTGACTAGGACAGGCCTGGGCGCTGCCACAGCAGGGTGAGCGGGGGCGGGCGGCCAGAGGCCCCTGCGTGGCTGGTCCTTTCTCCAGTCCCAGAAAGACCCGCCGCAGCAGCCTGGATGGGGGCAGGGGGCAAGAGCCTCGGTGCCGCCCTGCCTCTGGGGCCTCTGGTCAGTTCCCACCGGGGACTGGGAACCCCCCCGCCCCCAGCCCAAGCCCTACCACTGTTCCGTCTCCAAGCCTGGCGACCCTGGGAGGGGAAGCGAGGCCCCGTTTGCACTGTATGAGTTTGATCCTGAAAGGCCCAGAAGGCCCCGGGGTGACGGGAAACTTGGGCCACGGTAAAGAAGCCAAATCTGCCCCCGAAGCAGAGGCCGAGGGCCGGATGTGCTGGGCACAGCCTCCCCCGACGGCCAGCTGTCGGGGCTCTGGCTGGGGCCCCCTGGGCACCTCTTTCAGCCCGGGGGCCCCTCTGGCCTTGGGCGTAGGCCCATCCCCCACACCGCGCATCCCCGCCTGCACCAGTCCCGCCCACCCTGTGGAGCTCAGCCTGTCCTGTTACCTGGGGTGCTGAGGCTGGTACCTCCCCCAGTGGCAGTGGATTACAGAGAGGGCGGCCTCCCTGCAGAGGCCTCTCTGGGTTGATGGGGTCCCGGGCCCTGTTCACATCTGGCAAGCGTCACCTGTCCCCCTGGTTCTGTCCAAGGCCACCCCAGGCCAGCCAGGGCCTCAGCACAGGACTGAGTCGGCTCAATGGCTCTGAGCAACGGTGAGTGGGGTGAGTGCGGTGGGTGCGAGTATCTGGGGTACGGGCTGGGAGGGATGAAGCTGGGGAAGGAGGTCCCGTGTGTGGTGCAGACACAGAGGGGACGCAGCTGTGGCCGGTGAGGGGACAGGGGCTGGTCACCCCTAGACGCAGGCCCGGCTCCCGGCAGGGTGCGGGCTCCCGTCCCAGTGCCTGGTACCTTCCGCCCGGGAGCTGGATTCTTGGCAGCCCTGGCCTCGGGCTTTGGAATGGCCCCAAGGCGGCCGGAAATGATCGAGGGGGAGGTGTGGGTCAGGTCAACTGCCTGAATGGGACCAGCATGGGCGCTGCCACCCACCTAGTGGGGGCAGGAGGGTGGGCATCAGGCCCACGGGGATCCTGGTGAGGTCAGGGTGCCTGCAGCTTGGCCCTGGCTGGACCCCTCGCTGGGGCTGTGAGGCCAGCGTGTACCGCCCTTTGTCGCCCCTCCCCAGTGGCCCAGGGGTCTGGGAGCGCAGACTGGGTTTCCTGCGGGGGGCACCAGGGAGCTCCCTCAGCGGGGCTGCCTGGGGGAGCCGCTGGGTGGGCAGTGCCGTGCAGAGGGTCTCCTACTTTCTCACGGGTGCTGGGGCTGTGGGAGCCTTTGGTGTACGAGGCAGAGGCCAACGTGAAGCGGGGGGGCAGAGAGAGAGAGGAGGCACCTGTGTCGGGGGGAGTGTGATGGGGGATGGGGGGGGAGGTAAGGAGGGCAACAGTGCAGGGGAGGGGGCAGAGGCAGGCCTGAGACCCCCACCCCTCTGGCCTGGCCTCCCATCAGCTCCCGCCCCTCAGGCACTGTTCATGCTCTAGGCCGTGTGGGGACAGTCCGTCAGAGCAGGCAGGAGTGGGGACGGGTGCCCGGACCTTGCACTGTCCCTGGGCTACCCTGGGAACCCCTTTGCAGCGCTGGGGCCTTCCGTGGGCAGGGCTGGGCTGAGGCTGGGGCCCTGGACTCCTCCCCCACCCCGGGCTCTCCCTCAGGTGCCCCTCCAGCCCCTTACCCAGTCCTCCTGGAACTCGGGCTCCAGGGGACCCTGAGCAAACTGGGGTTGAGTGGGGGCTTGGGCCTGGCCCAGCTGCAGAGGACCCAGGGCACGATTTCGGGGCCCAGGAAGGGGGTTCCTGGGCACTGCTGGGCCCGGCAGGTGGAGGAGGGGTCCCCCTGACAGCCCTATTGATGGGGACACCTGGCATTGGCCCCCCAAGGGCCGGTGATTCACCTTCTGCCAGGTCCAGGTAGGGTTGGGCCATTGCCAGCAACTCCTGCAAGATTTCTGCCCCTTTCTTCCCCTCCCCTGGGGCTGTGCAGGACGGAGGCTGGGCACGGGAGCGAGAGGGGGATCCCACAGGCACCAGGACCCCCTCTGTGCCCTCTGCACCCCTCCGTTCTGCTCTGAGCTTGGCCCTGCGTGTGGTCAGCAGCGCCGGCTGGGCCATCTCCGCCCTCCAGGTGGTGGGTACGTGCTGGACACGGGGGTGGTGAGGCTCCTCCTGGCACCCACTGAGCGCCAAGTTGCCCGGTCCTGGCAGACCAGGGGCTGCTCCCTGGGTCTCGGGGGGACAGGCAGGTGGGGTGTCTGAGAGGGCAGGTGACTGCCCTGAGCCCGGGAGCCAGACCCTGGCCTCTCAGGAGCCCACTCCCAGCCCTGGCACCAGGAGAGACCCCCAGGAGGCTGGCCTGGGGTCCCCGCCTTGGGTTCCTCCCCGTCTCTGGGCCCATCGCAGAAGCTGGCAGCTCTGGGTGCGGCTGGGCTCAGGCCTTCCGTGGGCCTGGGGGCACGTGAGCCGAAGACCTGGCTGCTCAGCGATCAGTGGAGCTGAGGCTGCAGTATCCCTGGAGCCCAAGGCCCAGGCATGAGGGGGGATGGGCACCTGCCCGGGAGGGAAGCTGCTGGGCTACAAGGATGCCGGGAGTTGGCCTGGACCTTGAGAGATCACTGCTGCCAGCCCCCTGCTTCTGGCCCAGCAGGTCAGAGGCAAGCCCGGGCCCAGGCCTAGGCTTGATCTCCTTGGGGGGCAGTGACGGGTCCCAGTCCCCAGGCAGTATCCCCCAGAGATGGTTGGCCCTTCAGAGCTGAGGCTCTCCCAACACCTGGTGGCCTCTCACTGACCGGTGGCTAATGGAGTGTCCGCTGGTCTTGGATTGGGGATTCACAGGGACCTCACGGACCCCACCTACTTGCTGCTTGGCCATCAGTGCCCCCAGCCTGCGGGAAGGGGCTCTGAGGGAGCACTGAGCTGGTGGGCAGCTGAGCTGGACCCCACCTCACCCTTCAGGCCTGTCCCCCGCCCTCCAGAGGTGGCTCACAGCCCCGGAGATCACCCCATCCAGCATGCTCCTCCCATGGGGGGATCCCCAGCCAGTAGATTTTAAGTAGAAGAGGGGCAGCGCCCGGGGTCACCTAGAAGCTTCTAGACAGAAGACTCCAGAAAATCACCGAAGGCCTCGTCCCCTTTCCCTGCCCCCTTTCCCAGCTCCTGGACGGGTCCAGCCTCCAGGGCTGCCCTGGGAAAGACCCGAGGCAGCCCGGTGGAGAGATGGCCAAAGCGGAGAGTGGCCGTGCGGCCTGGTGGGGCACTGGGGCTGGAAGTGGGGGTGGGGCACTGGGGCTGCAGCGTGAGACCACCAGGGCTGGGTACCGACGGGACAGCCAGCTCAGGGCTCCTCCGGGGGCAAGAAGCCCTCCACGCCCCCGCCTGGGCTCCCCAGAGGATAGCTGCTCTGAAGTTTAAGGAGGCACCCCAGACTCGGAGTGTCCCCGAATGAGGCCCTCTCTGAGTTTCTACCCAGACCACAGGGGGCCCACTCTTCCCCCTGTGCTGGCCCGGCCTCTGTCTCCTCGTCCCCTCTCTGCTTTGGGTTGGCCACTGTCGACACCTGGTGATGACCATGTCTCCACCTGGCGTCTTCTTTCCCAGCCCAGGAGGTTGCGCTGCCCCAGGAGCCAAAGCGGGGGGAGGGCCGGGGGGTGGGATGAAGCACTGCTGCCAGACCCCAAGGGGCCCAAGGATGGTCACGGCCAACCCGAGGCTCCTCCTGGCCAGCAGGAGCCCGGGGCCGGCTGGCTGCCTCTGGAGGTAGAGAGGCTGCGGCATTCTGCCTTAGAGAGGGGCCTGGCAGGGCTGTGGGGAGAGCGGCCTGCCCCCCACCACGGCCCGCAGCCCCCAGCCTCCCACGGGTGTGACACTCTGGATTGGGTGACCAGAGCAGGTGGCTTCCAGAAGCATCCAGCCCGGCGGGGGGTGGTTGGAGCTAAAGCATGTCCCCTCACCTGTGGAAGGCTGGGTGCACGGTCTCTGGGTAGGAGGGGCCTGCGGGCACCAGTCTCCTGGGAGCATCGACGGATGGGCCCTCCTGAGCCACTGCGGCCAGGCTGGGCCCCCCCTTCCCCCGAAAGGACCCCAAAGCCAGGCCTGTTTCTTGTGGGGTCTTCCTCATCCAGGGCCTCATTGAAGTCTCCTGATTCTGGAAGTCTTCTCGCCCCTGTGACCTGACCATGCCAGGCTGGCCCAAGGCGCTGCAGGATCTCCTGGTCCCGCCAGGGGAAGCAAGGCCACCCCTGGGGCCTGGGCCTGAGGTCCTTGGACCTGGGCCTAAGTATTCTCCTGCAGTGGGCGCTCCTGCCTTTCACTCAGGGCCCAAGGTGACCCCTGGTGGATGGGAGCCACGGCTCTGATCAAGGCCTGCAGCAGGGGGGCACCTAGCAGGGGTGGTGCTGGGCAGGGCTCATCTTGGCCAGGAGCGTGCCCAGCCCTTGGGGGCGGTTGCCGGGGAGTTAAGTGGGGACAAACGTCAGAAAGGACACTCAGGCTGCCCGGCCTGGGCCTGCGACCCGGGGCTCTGGGTGCCGCCCCTCAGCCCCAGGACGCCACTGTCGTTGCGCAGTCCTGCCGGCCCATCTGGGCACCAAATGTTTATTCCTGGTGCGGGAGGGGTGAGGGGGACAGATGTGGCCTCGGGAGACGAGGCACAGCCAAGGCCTTGACTGGCTGTGAGGATGGGGTCAGCCAAGGGCTAGGCTGGGCTCCAGAGGGGGTGGGTCCAGCATTTCACGAGGGCCCGGCCTGGGCCATCTGAGAGCGGGGAGGCCAGGCAGAAACGGGGCGGGCGCTGGAGAGCGGGAGGCCTGGGGCGCAGGGAGGGAAAGGGGCAGGGCCTCTGGCTGCCTCACCTCTGGTAGGCGCTGCCTGGGCCCCAGGAGGCCCCCAGTGCCCCAGCCTTCCTCACAGCCCCCTCAGGCCTCGGGGGACACTTGCTCTGTGAGGCCGGAGCGCTGGTCGGAGGGGCAGGGCCTGTTGGCACAACCCCTGCCCCCAGCCCAGGCTCCTCAGGCAGCGCCCGCGGGCCCCAGGCTCACTGCAGAATGGGCCGCCGGGCACAGAGGGCGTGCACGTGCCTGTGAGCGTGCGTGCACCCGAGGGCATCCTCCCTGTGCACACGTGTGCGTGTGTGGGTGTGTAAGTGATGTACGCTCATACGTGAGCTCTGCGTGTGTGAAGTTATCACGTGTAAAGGGCCAGAGACAGGAAACACCAGGGACGCTGGGAAACACTCCTGAAGCAAGGGGACAGGGTGGCCCAGGGCAGGGGACCTAGGTGGGGAGGGGGTGGCCCGTGGTGGGGGGACCTAGGTGGGGAGGGGGTGGCCCAGGGCAGGGGGCCTAGGTGGGGAGGGGGTGGCCCGGGGTGGGGGGACCTAGGTGGGGACAGGGTGGCCCAGGACAGGGGGCCTAGGTGGGGAGGGGGTGGCCCGGGGTGGGGGGACCGTGGAGGGGGGAAGGTGGTCGGAGCAGGGGCACCTGGAGGTCTGGGCAGAGGCAAAAGAGGTGCCTGGGGCCGGGGTCCTGGTGGCGGCCTGCTGCCTCCGCTCCGTGCTCCTGACGCAGTTAAGGAAGGCCGGGTCGGGGCCTCCCTCACCCGCTGGGTCTCTTCTGAGGCCCTGAACCTACTTGTGTCCTTGCAGCGTTAACCTTTCATCTCAGGACTGCCCCCTTCCCAGCCCCCCAGCACAAGTCCCATGGGCCTGTCCCCTCCTTCCCTTGGTCACACAGACGGGCCCCTGTGCGTCCTCTCTGCCCTCAGGGTGACCCTCCCCTGCCCTGGCCTCCCCATCTGACAAGCTGTCCCCCCTCAGTCCCCTCCTCCGTGCCCCTCGTCCAGGGCCGCCCTCGCTGTGCCTTTGCGTGGCCGCTGCCCTTGGGACCTTCTGCTGCTCGACGGGTCCTGCCTGGGACCCCCTTCCCGAGCCCCGGCCCCCAGCCTTGCTACCTGGGTCCTGATGACCTGCTTACCAGGTGGGCCTGGGCCAGGACAGGCGTGTCTGAGGTCTAGTGCCCACCCCAGCTGGGCACACAGCCCCTCCTCAGTGGACACTGCCGCCCGGCCCCTGCACCTCAGCCCCTCAGGCTCCCGGGCCCCTTCCCCAGTGTCAGCCCCCGGTGCCCCGCCCCAGCTGCCGCAGACCTCCCAGTGCTGCTTTGGGGCAAAAGGCAGTGTGGTCACGGGAGATGCCCAGCGTCTGGACAAACGCGACAAGTTTCTCCCTCAGCTCAGAATTCAGCTCCTTCCTCGGCCCTGTGACCGAGAAAGGGGTGAGTCCTGGGAGGAGCCTCCCTCCAGACTGCGCCCCTCTGTCCTCGTGGCCCTCGACCTCCGCGTGGAGCGCCAGGGAGAAGTGCTGACAGCTATCTCCACCCCGCGCGTCTCCTCCTGCTGGTGGGGGGCTGCTGAGCACGGCCTCCCTCTGGGTGCCCCCCAGGCCCCCCCTGGTCGCCTTGTGACCTAAGGAGCAGCTCTGGGCCCTTCCTGGGTGGGAGAGCCCCCTTCCAGGCCTCCGAGGGGTCCTGGTCTGGCCGCCCCTGGGGACAGGGCTGTGGACCCCGTGTGCGCGGGCTGGGGCCCCGCGGGGAGTGCTTGGGTGGAGGGAGGAGGGAGGAGGGAGGAGGCCCCCGGTTGGAGGGGCTTTGGGGACGGGGGGCGGGGCAGGTGGGTGAACCGGGTCGGGGAGGCTTGGGTCCTTCCGGAACAGTCCTGTTGCCACACGTCTCCCGTGGCGGCCCATCCCTCAGGGCAGCCTGGCGGGAAGGCGGGCGGATGCAGAAGTCGGGTGTCCTAGATGAGGTCACCAGGTCCCCTGGGCCCGTCTCTCTGCCACCAGCCTGGACCTGGGTACCTTCCTTCTTCCAGCCGAGCTCTGGCTGCACCTACCTGGCTCCTCTCCCCATTGCGGCCCGTGCTGGCCGCCCTCCCTCGGGCTGTTGGCCTGCCCGCCTCCAGGCAGGGGCTCTGGGTGTCCAGCCTCATCCTGAGGAGAGAGAGGTGATGGCAAAGCGATGGTCGTCCTTGAGCTTGAAGATCGCCGAGGCCGTCCTGAATCGGGACTGGTCCTCCCCGAAGGTGCTGCCTGCTGGGCCACGAGGGAACGCTGTCCCCAGAAACTGTGCCGAGCTGGGGCTGAACAGGCCCCGGGAGGCCCGTCCCACACCGCCCGGGCATCCAGGAGCCAGGGGCCCTCTCACCGGGCAGAGGTCCCCGCGCTGGACCTGCCCCGAGGCACGAGCAGGGACCAGAGGCTCCCTTGGGCGTGGCAGGGACAGGATGACCCTGACCTTCCCGAGCCTCAGTTTCTCCATCTGTGCAGAGGCACCGAGATGTTCCCGCCTCACCGGTGCTCCGAGGGCTATGGCCTAAGGCAGGGCTGGAGTCGGTCTGGGCCCGGCTGCACTCGCCCTCTTTCCTCCTGTCCAGGTGAGTCCCGGGCCTTCCGCCCCAGATGCCCGCTCGGCCCACCTTCTCCAGGCTGTGCCAGGGATAGACCTTGTGGCAAGGCCAGTTCGGGCCCCAGGGTGACTGAAGCCCCCGGAGATGTTCGGGGCCCTGGGCCTGGGTCTGCCACGCTCCCAGCAGGATGAGGCCACCCGCAGGGTCCCAGGGGCTCCATTCTGAGCGAGGAGGCGGGAGGCCTGGGCGGCCGCTGGCCTGGCAGATGGTGGAGGCGTGGCGGAGGGGCTGGCCTGGGAGCCCCTGTTAACGGGTTCACCTGCTAGCCGCCACCCCAGGGCAAGCTCACCTTCCTCCAAATCCAGGAAGGGTAAGGTTTTGCCCCTTTGTCTCCTGGGTGCAACTGGGCCAGGGGGAGAGGTGCGAGAGTGAGAGCGTCCAAGGAGGGCTTGCGGTGGGGAGGCTGTGAGGCCCCCCTTGGACGTGGCCCAGCGAAGATCAGACAGTGGGTCCTTTTACCCATCTGGCCCCGTTCTGGGCCCTGGCCCTAGAAGTGGGTGGGACAGGGGCACCTGCTGAGACTGCCAGCCCACGGGGACGTGCCCCAGCCTGGCCTCCTTACACTCACGTGCCCCCGGCCCCCTGTGCCTACTGTCCGAGCAGTCGCCACCCCACACTGGACATCAGGGTCTCCTGGGCCAGGACGCCTGCTGGGAGCGCCCAGCCACGCCTGGGGGGGTCACACAGGCACCTGAGCTGAGGGCCCACAGTGTGGAACCCATCCCCGCCTGCCCGGTCTGGGAGATGGCTGAGTCGTGCTCTGGTCCCGGGGCAGGTGGCTGGGCGGTGGAGAGCGGGGGCAGGGGGGGACAGAGAGTGTCAGTGCCAGGCTGGCCAGCCACTGACCCCGCTCTGCGCCCAGGTCCGGTCTGGGCCAGGGCCGCCTGAGGCCACCACCGTGTTCGGCAGCCCCAGACCCGGGGGAGCAGGCAAACCTCCTCTTTCCCGGACACCGCAAGGTCCGCTGCCCCATGGTGGCTGCCGGCTGGCCACGGTGGCCCCCAACCTTCCACTCCCCCAGTCCTGAACGGGTGCCCCTGGGTGAGGTGGACCCGGCCAGGGGGTGCCCCAGAGAGAACTCGGCCTGGCCACTGACCCTTGGCAGGGCAATTCTTGGGGGCCTGGGGGGATACAGGAGTTTCTGGGTTCAGGGCTTGGTGCCTGGACCCTGGGCGGGGGCGGAGCACACTCTCCCACAGAGCCCCGGCCCGTGATGTGCAGAACTGGCTCTCAGCACGGGACCTGCCCACAGAGGTGGCAGGCAGGTGGGGAGGGTGCAGGCCGGAGGGTCTGGGCACCTCCCTCTGGGCCTGGGGGGCTTCTGGACCCCCTAAGGCCTTGGGAGGGTATTCTCCTCTCTCGGGGCTGAGCAGTCCAGAGGGTCCCCCGGCCCCCACCCGGAGCTCAGCCTGCATTGGCAGAAGCAGAGCTTCTCACGGATCCTGGGTCTTTGCTTACACACCCACTCCCAGGCCTGCTCTCCGGGCACCTGGGATCCTCTCGGGAGATGGTTCCCTGGGACTCCTGGCTGTGTGCGGAGCTGCGGCCCCCCGGCTAGTGGCTGAGGGGCTCGGCCGCGCCCCAGGCAGGCCAGTCGCCTAAGCTAAGGGCATCCGGAGAGCTGGTAGAACCTCATTCCTGGTGTGTCTGGGAGCGTGTCTCTGGGAGAGATTAGCCTGTGATTTGGGGGCCAGAGGAAAGCGGGGCTGGGGGCCCCATCCAGCCCCCGGGAGGCCCAAATAGAAGAAAGAGGTGGGGGGCAAAGTCACTCCGCTGGAGCTGAGCCGTGACCCTCTTCCCCTGCCTGCGGACATCGGCGCTCCTGGCTCCTGCGCTTTTGGACCCAGACCAGGGTCTACACCTCCTCAGGTCTTCGGACTTGGACTGAGTCGCACCCCCCGGTCTCCTGGGGCCCCAGCCTGCAGACGGCGGACCGTGGGGCTTCACAGCCTCATAACCGCGTGAGCCCGTTCCTAGAACAGATTTCCCTCACAGGCATCTATACACATATCCTATTGGTCCCGGTTCTCCGGAGAGCACACAGGGGCTTGTAGACAACCCCGAGGGGTGGCTGATTTCAGACCCTGGGGCTCGGGGGCTCAAGTGGAGGCGGGGCAGAGAGGAGGCTGCTACCCGGAGGCGTGGGCCTCGGGGAGGGGGCAGCCTGGATGCTCTGAAGGGCCGTCCTATCAGCAGACCAAGAATTAGTAACATAATAGAATATCAGGCAAACGTCGAGGTTCGGGAAAGACTAAAAACAGAGGTAGAAACCCGGGATGATTAATTGAGACACAGTAACAAGGCACAAATCAACACGGCAGGAATGAAAAAGAAGTCTACAGACATCCGAAGGATAACGAGAGGAAACCGCCACAAAGAGATGGGGAATTTCCCAGCAAGCCCAGCAAAGTGGATTCAGGAAGAAAAAGTCTGAGCAGAAGCCGGACCCGTCGACAGATCTTCCCACCGCGGCACAACGCGGTCCGTTTTCCTGGGGGTCACCGACTCGCCGTGTCCTGCACGTGTGCAAAGTGTTTGAACGATAAGATTTCTTTACATAAACTGGAAATTTTAGACTAGTTTTAGATTTACAGAAGAGTTGTGAAGGTTCCCATACACCCCCCACCCGGCTGCCCTGTTGTTAGCCTGTCACATTAGCGTGGAACATTTGTCACGGTTAATGAACCAGTGTTGACACGTGATTAACTGAAGTCCATGCTTTATCCCATTTCCTCAGTTTCCCCCAAATATCCTTTCCTGTCCCAGGACCCCATCTGGGAAGAGCACGACAGTCGGTCGTCAAGGCTTCTCAGGCTCTCTGGGCTGTGACAGTTTCCCAAATGCTCCTGGCTTTTGCTGACCTTGACAGTTTGGACGCCTGGGCAGGGATCTCGTAGACCACCCCTCTGCTGGGATTTGGCAGAAATAGCCGGGCGTGACTATGGCTTAGATGAGACGGGAGTTTGTTTCTCTTTGATGTAAAAGCCCAGAGGTGGCGGCTGGGGCCCATGTGGGGCCTCGAGGCTCACTGGCCCTCCTGCCGGTGTCACCACCGTGCATGGCCTCTGCCCCAGTTGCTGGCTCCACCAGCACCAAGGATAGGGGCGAGGGTGCCCCTCTCTCAGAAGGCTTCCGGGAGGATGCAAAGGTCACCACACGTCTGCTGTCTAGACTTAGCCGCGAGGCCAAGATCGGCTCGGGAGGCCGGGAATCGCAGTCTGCGTTCCGCGTGGCCGTGTCACTGGCTCACGCTGAGCCCCCACAGACAAGAAGGGGAGGCAGCTCGCGCCCCTCCCCAAGGACGATGACCACAGGCCCCGCGCCAGGCCCACACCCGCCCCCAGCCGCGTCCCGGCCTCTGGGTCTCAAGGAGCTTCTCAGAGTGCTGAGACCTGAAGCCTGAAGCCAAGGTGTCCCCTCCCCGCAGCTGCCGATGTCCTGGCCGGAGGCTCCGTGTGCAGAAGAGGAGCAGAGGCCGGGCAGCCTCACTGGGAAGTGGCAGCGCTGGCGGAGGCCCTGGTGCACAAGGGACCAAGACGCTCTCGGGTGGGGGAAAGGAAGGGGCTGGCCCAGTAGCCCCTGGTGCTGGAGCCTGGAAGTTGCTCCCTGGCCACCGTCTTCTGTGGCCGACCTCCCCAGTCACCCACAGTCCAGCCACCGCACAGGCCCAGAGGCCAGGACAACCCTCCTCTCCTTCCACGTGAGGTCAGCGTCCTCTGGGCCACGGCTCTGCGGCCCCCAGGTTCCAGGCCCTCCAGGGCACACCCTGACCCCCGCTAGTCTGTGCCGGAGATCCGGGCAGACCCTCCCCGTCCAGCGGCCAGCTGGGTCCCCACACTGGGCAGAGGCGGAGGCAGGCCACTGCGGAGCGGGGGTCAGCAAGGGCCTGTTTCAGAGGCTCACAGATGAGATACCTGGGGGGACCCTGGGTTAGAGAAGGACAGTCAGAAGATCTCGAGGAGAGGTGGAGTGGGGGTGTGGGGTGCTGGGGCTCCCTTGACCTGTGGCAGGAGCAGAAGGGAGCCAGTGGCAGGTGGGGAAGGAGCCAGTGGAGTCCCAGGGGTGGTTGGAAACCCAGGCCTGGAGTCAGGACAGGGCTGCAGTCACAGGTGGTGACAGAATAGGGGGAGGGAGGGGCGGCTGGAGGCCTGTGCCTGGAGGCCCTGACAGAGGAACCAGATTCGTTAGAGGCTGCAGAGAGGCGAGGCCGGAGGGGAACCAGGAAGGCCGTGGGGTGAGGCCTGGGGGAGGAGACCGGCCACCGGGATCAGAGGTCAAGGGAGGCCACGGAGGTTACGGCCCAGAACGGGGCTTGTGGGCCAGCGGGACCCAGGCTCTGCCCACTCCTGGAGAGAGGCGCGTCCTTCCCCGTGTGAGAACGCTGGGCGCCGCCCCCCAGAGCCACGGGGACAGTTGTGCGTGGGACTTTGCCTGGCCATGGGGGATGGAGGCTGAGAGGCTTGCTCGGCCCTAATGGACGCTGGACTAGAAGACGGGATCGGGACAGGTCGGGAGGGGAGGGGCCGAGAGGTGGGCGAAGCAGGGGCCTCACTGCCCAGGCTGGGTTCCCATGGCCGAGACCTGGGCTCAGGGCTCCGTCCAGCTCGGCCACAGCTGGCCCCTCAGCCCCGAGGTCCTCTGGGCCTCAGGCGCTTGGCGGGGCCGCGGACCAGGGTCGCCGGCTAGAAGGATTAGGGAAGAGGTGGCGTGGGCACCTGCAAGCGACGGGGCTGCAGGCGGCCGTCCTACTGACGCCGGTCCGACGCGGCGTGGTGGAGGGCGCGGCTGGCTGCCCTGCGTGGCGTGTGGAGGGCGGGGCTGGCTGCCCTGCGTGGCGTGTGGAGGGCGGGGCTGGCTGCCCTGCGTGGCGTGTGGAGGGCGGGGCTGGCTGCCCTGCGTGGCGTAGGGGGGCGGGGCTGGCTGCCCTGCGTGGCGTAGGGGGGCGGGGCTGGTTGCCCTGCTGTCCGGCAGACGATGAAGTTGGGGTCTGCACGGCGGCCCCAGCACCTCCCCGCAGGCCCGGGCCTGAGCTCCCCGTGCCCTGCGGTGGGTCTGACCTCACCCAGGGCTCTGAAGACCCAGATCCAGGCCTGTAACAAGCGTCCAGAGCCAGACTCGGAGAAGGACGGGGCTGGCGGGGGTCTAGGGACCCCGGGCTCCCGGCAGGGCTGGGGCGGGGGCACTGACTGTCTCTACAGCCTCAGGGTGAGCACTGCTCGGAGGAGCCGGCGTGGCCAAGGTCGCTGTCAGCGGACCCAGGGCGGCCTCCCCAGCCCACGGCTCCTGCCAAGCTCGGCAGCGCAGGCCCAGCCAGGGCCCCGCTGCTGGGGAGGGGCTGCTGGCCTGGGCTCCCTGGGGCGGCGTTGGGGGCTCTGCCTACAGCCCCTGTGGCTCATCCTTGGCCCGGCTGGCAGCCCTCACGGGAAGCGCCGGGGAAGGCCACCATGTCCCCTAGCACTACGAGCTGCACGCAGACGCGGCTTCCAAATCACAGCGCCCTGTGCGGGCGACCACAGCACCTCTCTGAGCCCGGGCGGAGCGGGACCCTCATCTCTATCCAGACGGGGGCTCGGGGGCTGGTCCTTCCTCCTTTCCTCCTGGGCTCAGAACCGAGTCCATGTCAGTCCCCGTCCCCTACCTAGGTGTGGCCCGTGAGTCCCCTTCCCGGGGACACACCCACATGCACATCCCCACAAGCATGCACACACACACACACACCTAGGTGCCCACGGCCACTTGTTCTTCACTCAGGGCTACCCGCGTCTGCAGCCCTGGGGTTCATGCCCCTCCGTCTCTGCCCCGGCCCCTTCCCCAGAGCGCGGCCGGCCCCCTCCCTCCATGCCTCCCGCCCCTACTCCTCTTCCCCTCCACCACCAGGTGGGGGTCACCTGTCCCGCACCTGTTGAAGGATGACGTGGCTCCTCCCCCAGCCAGGCAGGGGAGGGGTGGGCGTGGGGTGCCCCTCCCCCTCCCCAGAAATAAACAGGTCAGGGGGTTGGGGCTCTGAGCATCTTGACCTGCAAAACGAGCACTGCAGGGTGAGAAGAAGGGCCGCACTCTCCCCACGCACGTGCTGCGCCCACGCCCTGTCCCGGCCCCCCAGGGCTCAGCCACAACCGTCTCCAGATGGCCGGCTCTGGGCGGGGGCAGCTCCCTGCCCCGGAGCCACCCTGCCCACTCGGCCCGAGAAGAGCCAGGCCAGGGCAGGGTAGGCACGGATGCTGCGGTGGCCTCCCAAGGGTCCCACCCCATGGCGCCATGGGACCCGGCGGCACAACAGGCACCAGCGTCCCCGAGCCCCAGGGGCCTTGTGGGAGGTGAGACCTGACACAGGACCCAGAGACACGGGGGAAGGTCGGTGTGGGGACGCCGAGATCAGGCCAGTTGGACAAGCCAGAGCGGGGTCTGCTTCTGGGACAGCCCCGGCCTTCTGCTGCCCTCCCCAGCCCAGACCCAGGGCCGCTGTGCCACTCAGCCCGGCCCTCCCCCTGGGACAGAGCCAGGGGACCCCGCCCGCTGAGGTGTAGTTGCTCTGGGGGACGTGTGCTGTCTAGGGTCTCAGAGGCCCAGTAACTGACGGAGTGGAAAAATCCTGACTCCCAGCTAATCCACACAGACCTAAGAAATCCAATAACTTCCTTCAAAACAAAATAGCTCCCGCCAGGCATTCCTCCCTGAGCCTCAGAGCATCCCGCCCCCTGGGGAGGTCCTTCCAAAGAGAAACAAGAGACAGCGTGTCTCGGGTTGGAGGCCAGTGTGCACGTACGTGTGCACGTGCATCTGTGTGCGTGAACACGGTAGAGACGATGTTTCAGCGCCCGCTCCCGACCCTGCAACAGCCTGGGGAACCGGAGCGTCCTCGCCGGGGGAGGGAGGTGGGCGGTCAGACCCTCCCCGCAGTCCTGCGGGCACCCAGGCCTCTTGGTCCCCGGTCTGGTTCCACGGTGGCTGGAGCCCCTCCGCTCGAGCCCACTCCCGTTTCTAGTCTGCCCGGAGGACACCAGAGGTGGTCCCCAGGATGGCTGCCCGGGAGGAGCCCTGGGTGCCCCTTGTCTTGCTGTCAGCCACGGGTGGTGGGTGACACTGGACGCCCTGACATCCAGGCCTGGGACAGTGCAGCCTGAGCTCTGGCCACCGGGCACCCTGGCCTTGCAAGCCTTCTCCAGCAAGGTCACCAGCGAGGAAAGGGGTGTGATGGCTCTGGGGTGCTCCAGGGCAGGGGTCAGGAGGGCCCTGCCTGCTGGGCTGGCGGTGGGCCTGTTCTCCCTCCGGCTCCTGGGAACCCGTCAGCTGACAGGGGGCGGGGCGGAGGGAGCCTGGCCTGTCAGCCCCCGCACTTCCCCTCTGTGCTGGGATCCAAGCCCGTCGGGTCTGGCTCCTCGGCCAGGTCAGAGGGCCTGCAGAGGTGGGCAGCTTGGTGGGGGCCCCTTCCCAGGCCGAGATTGACCCTGGAGGCCTCACCAGCCCCGGTCCCTGGGAACCTGCCCCGTGGACCCGCCCGGAGGTGCACAGAGCCCCGTCCACACAGCGCTTCCCCTTCTCTCTTCCCAGCAGAGGTGTCTGGGCTCCTTGGGAACTGGGAGGACGCATCTTCTGGTGCTCCCCAGGCCCCAGGGTGAACAGAGGGACTCCCCAGGTTACCCTGTCACACCTGGACTGGGTGGCCCCCCAGCCACGTGACACCATCCTCCTCAGGGGCCCTGTGTCCTCACTGTCTGCGTCGGGAAGTCCATTGGGTGACGCTTCGGGAACCAGGCAACCAGGCCCAGGTTACCCTCTGAGCGGGGGCTACCGGGAAAGGTGCTTTCCCAGGGGCCAGAGTGGGCGCTAGGCCTCAGGACCCAGAATGGAGGGCAGAGGGCAGGGTGGGAGGGGCTCCAGCTCAGCTCTGCACCCACAGATCCCGTTCCCCAGGGCTGACCACTCAGGACCCCGTCACCCTGGCCCACCTTCTCTCTACATTCCTCTTCCAGGAAACAGGCAGCGTCAGCTCTGGAAGCGCCCAGGGGGCTGGTCCTGGGCCCAGCAGGCCCAGATGGTGATGGGGGCTCTGGGGCCAGGATGAAGAGACGAGCCAGCTGCCCACAGGGCCTGAGGCCACGGCTTGGGGCCCACAGCGGGGGCCGCACGGCTCCAGCCAGCAGCTCCCCGGGTCCCATCGTGAGCCCCTCAGGGGCCAACATTCCAGGACGAGCTCTGCCTGGTCTGCCCTCCCCCCGTCCAGCTCAGCCACCCACTATGGGACCTGAGCGGGGAGGTGGGTGCCGGGGGTTCACACAATCCCGTCCCCACGCCCAGGCCCTCCCTTCCCCGATGCCTGGTCATGGTGTCCGTGTACGGGATGAGGGGGGTCAGGCACCTGCCTCCTTGCCCTTTCCTGATGCCACTTGGGTTTGACGGTCAGGCCACATCGGGCGGGTCCATAGCCACTGTCCATACCCACGGGATGCCTTACCTGGGTCCCAGCATTCTGCATGGGAGGGAAGCATGCAGGGTGGGTTCCTGCTGTGGACACCCCCATCCTCATGAGGTCCCTGTCCCTGGAACTGTGGGCTGGCTTCTGAGGACTGATCACAGTGACAGCGGGGGCAGTGCCCGGAGGCTGGCTTCTGTCTCAAAGGACGCAGGGAATGTTTTCAACCTGGCAACATGCGTGTGGTGCCAGGGGGGCAGGAACCAGAGGTGCAGGGGGAATTGGTCACTAACACGTTCTGTGACCTACCTCCTGTCCGGGCAGGACACCTGCTGCTCCTTCCAGGGGACACAATAACAGAATTAGAGAAGGTGACTGCCCCCAGCAAAGGAAAGGATTCTCCTATTGGCTACTGACCCCAGGCAGGAGGGGAAAGTGGGTTTCTGTACAGAATGAGGGCCAGGAGAGCCGCGTGGGAGCACGGAGCTCCCTGGGGGCCGCCTGGTACTTCCAGGTCTGCAGGACAGGCTGGTGGGACCATGGCCACCAAAGACTCAGCCGCCTGGGGGATTGAGAGGGGGGGTCGTCCATCAGGCGTGAAGCCAGGCGGGCTGCGGGCGGGGAAGGCGGAGCGGGCAGCGGAGAAAGGAGGGCCCGCGTGTCGGCCGCACCCCAGGCCGGGCCCCGAGTGAGGACCAACATCCTGGCCCGCGTCTCTGCTCGTGCGCGTGTGTGATTCCTTCGTGGTTTTTCCTTCTTCCCATTACAGTTTTATATACATGTCGTTGGAGGTTAACTTTATAATCGTGGTTTTTTGGAAGCAGAACCTTCCGTGGGGCTGCGGCCGAGTGTGGGAAGTAGGTGCTTTCTCTGGGTGACAGCTGCAGGGGCCGTGCGGTGCCTCGCGTTAGGAGAAGGCGGGCATCTCCTCACCTGCACGGGGGATCCCGGTCTCTTTAGGGGGAAATCATCCTCTCCCCCTGTTGCCGGGAAGATCACGTGGGCCTGGAGGGGAGTTAGAAGGCCACCGCGCAGGGGGGCCATTCATCAATTCAGTGCCTTTCGGCCCAAATCTGCCCTCCGTTACCCTTCGTTTATGAGAACTTCACGCCGCGAGCAGCTCTCTGCCGCTGGCTTGATGTTCGTGTAGGGGTCCCCTCGCGGGCTCCCGCACCCCCTCCTCCTGCGGAACCCGCGGGGCTCAACCCGCAGCGGGCGTCACGCGCCCCAGTCCTGACGCGGGTGGGTCCTGTCTACCGTCCTAAGCGCCACCGCAGCCGACTGCTCTGCCCTCCTGACGTGCTGTTTTTTTTTGTGACAGTTTAGTAGGTGTTTTGTTTTGTTTTGGACTTTTCCCGTTCCATGGAAATATTCCACTCCGGCGTGTAAAGGTGTCCACGACATCTTCTTGTGACCGCTTAAGTCGCCTCAGGCTGTGTTGTGACGCTGCGTCTTCTATTTGCAACACTGGTTATTTGTACTTTCCGTCTGTCTATCTCTCTGCTTCCTCCTTTCTTTCCTTCTCCCCTTATTTCCTCATTTCTTTCCCTTAAGCGGACTTGCCCAAGATCTGTCTACTTGATTAGCCTTTTCGGAAACCACCTGTGACTATGCACATCTGCTCTGTCGCTTTTTCCGTTTCAGTCGTGGCCGCTCTGCATTACTTCTTCCTGAGCCACCTTTGGGGTTCCCGCTGCTGCTCTTTCTACATTTCCTGAGCGAGAGGGTTAACCCTTCTTTGGCCTCCGCCGTGAACACACGCAGACGAGGCCAAGGGCCCCGCTCTCCAGCTGCAGGTATGATTCACGAGCTTTGATGTAAAGTGTTTTTAATTCGTTTAGTTCAAAATATTTTCTGATATCCATGTGATTTCCTCTCCGGCTCATCAGCTGTTTAGAAGAGCATTTCTTTTTTTTTTCCCTTTCCTTTCTTTTTTTAAATTGAAGTATGGTTAATTTACAGGATTGCTAGAAGAACATTTCTTAATGGCCAGGCCTGCAAGGAGTTTTTTAGAAGATTTGATGTATAATACGCTTGGTTGTCATCAGATAACATACTCCTCCATTTTAATCTTTCTCTTTCTCTTTAATCTTTTTGCTTTGTCGTCTAGTAGTTCATCAATTTTTGTAAATACCCTTGTGGGCTACCTGTATGTGTAACAGTCAAAAACTGGAAACCCTCGAAATGTCCGTCAGCGGGCAGATGGACAAACAGCCTGTGGTACATCTTTGCTTGGATACTACTCAGCAGCAAAAAGGGAGGAACCACCAATTCCAGCCACAATACGGATGCATTGCAAGGTCACTTTTTCTGAGTGGAAGAAGCCAGTAAAAGTGTAGGTTCTGTATGTTTCCACTTACATGAAACTCTGGAAAATGCAAACTTATCATCTGTAGTGACAGCAGCCGTTGTGGGGAGAGGGGTCCAAAGAAACTTTCTGGGTGACAAGCACGTTTATTTACCTTCATCGTGATGGTTTCATGGACATACACATATTTAAAACCTTAACCAAGTGTCCACATTAAATGTGTTCAGTTTGCTGTATGGCAGTTTTGCCTCAGTGGAGCTGTTGGAAAGGATTTCCTTGTGTGCTTGGTGAGAAACGTCCGTCCTAAGGCTGTGGAATGCAGTGCCCTCCCCATACCCACGTTATTCAAATCTCGCGGTCCTTATCGATCAGCACCCCTGCTTGGACTGTTATCTACTGAGGGAGGTGTATAAAGTAATCCCACAGGATTGTGGGTTTGTGTCTCTTGTGGGTCTGTTATTTTTGGTTTGGTTGTTACAAGGCCATGTTATTAGTCACATACAAATTTAAAATTCTTTTATGTTCTTGATGGGTTGATTCTACTATCATTATCAAATAATCTTTGAATCACTAGTAATTCTTATGTCTTCAAGTCTGTTTAGTCTGATACTACTATAACGTTCATTGGATTAGTATTACCCAGGGAATCTTTTTTTTTTTTGCGGTACGCGGGCCTCTCACTGTTGTGGCCTCTCCCGTTGCGGAGCACAGACTCCGGACGCGCAGGCTCAGCGGCCGTGGCTCACGGGCCCAGCCGCTCCGCGGCATGCAGGATCTTCCCGGACCGGGGCACGAACCCGTGTCCCCGGCATCGGCAGGCGGACTCTCAACCACTGCGCCACCAGGGAAGCCCCCAGGGAATCTTTTTCTTTCCTTACCTCCTAACATTTCTTTACCCTTTTGTCTTAAATATTTCTCTCATAAAACAGCGTATGATGGATTTTTTTAAAAGTCCTGTCTGATCAGCTTGTTGTTTTAAGAGGTGCATTTAGTTAACTTTATTGAATGTGATAACTAATATATCGGGGTTAGGTGTACCATCTATTTTGTGCTCTATATTGTCCCCACCTGCTTTTACCTTCCTGACACTTCCTTGGATTATTTTTCAATTCATCATTTTCTTTGTACTAATGTGTAATAAATATATGTATATATACGTACATGTGTATATATGTGTGTATATATTATGTGTGTGTGTGTATATATGTGTGTCGGCAGAGTAGACGCGGGGACTTCCCTGGTGGCGCAGTGGTTGAGAATCCGCCTGCCAACACAGGGGACATGGGTTCGAGTCCTGGTCTGGGAAGATCCCACACGCCGCGGAGCAACTAAGCCAGCGAGCCACAACTACTGAAGCCCGCGTGCCTAGAGCCCGTGCTCCGCAACGAGAAGCCACCGTGACGAGAAGCCTGCGCACCGCAACGAAGAGTAGCCCCCGCTCGCTGCCACTAGAGAAAACCCACGCACAGCAACAAAGACCCAACGCAGTTAAAATAAGATAAAAAATTTAAAAACCACAGAAACACCAGACACGGGATTTCCTGTGACGCAGCAGCCCCATTTGAGCATACAGCTCTGAGCCGTTTTTACCGGCAACACGCCGACAGCAAATGTGAGGGTTCCCACGCCAGCCAGCTCTCTGGCTCTCCGGCGCCCACTGGGGGCCTACAACTCAATTTTGACGCTAGCTACCTGGAGTCAGTGCAGACCCCACAGGTTAGGGGCTCGACCCCACAGGACTGTCCTCACACCAGACGCCACTACTTCTCCACCGACTATGAATCGGGCTCCCGTGATCCCTCCTCAGGCTATTTGCTAGAGCAGCTCACAGAGCTCAGGAAAACAGTTTACTTGCTATTTCCGGTTTATTATTAAGGACACACGATGCACTGAGCAGGGCTGGGGAGCACATCCTTCACACCCTCTGTGGCCCGCCTTCCCCCGGGCTGCACGTGCTCACCAAGCTGGAGCCTCTCCGACCGCACAGCTGGGGGGTTTGGTGAAGGCTGCGTCGCGCAGGCGTGGTTGATGAAATCGTTGCCCGTAGGTGATGGACTTCCTGGAGGTCGAGCGTGGGGCTGGAAGAGCCCCTGGTCTTGCTGGACACCAGTCCCCACCCTAGAGCTTCGTAGGGGTTCCTAACCACGCCCCCCCGGAACCACTGCTCCGCCTTCCGTCTCCGTGGGGTTCCTGTTCTGGACCTTGCACACACACGGAACCACACAACTTGTGGGCTTTTGTGTCCGGCTTCTTTCACTCGGTGTCCTCAGGGTTCATCCATTGTGCAGTGCGTGTCAGAATCCTCTTCCTCTCTGTGGCTAAAAGAGATCCACGCTGCGGTGCAGGCTCACAGCCCCCGGAGCTCTCCTGCCGAAACCGGGAACCGGCCCCCGCACGCGGAGGGCGACGAGAGACAGCAGAAGAGGAGGACCCTACAGGTCGGCAGGCGCCATGAGTGAGGGAACAGGGAACGTCCTCACGAGGCTTGTCCTGGGCCGCAAAACGAGTAGCTCTCCGCACCCAACGAATCCGAACAGTTCATTCAGGGGCCTTAGGGGCTTAGGCGGGCGCGTGTGCAGCTCAGGTGGCCCAGCCGCACAGGGCTCTCTCCAGGCTGCGTCCTGGAAACAGCTCCGCGGCCGGCACTGGCGGAGGCGTGAGGAGCCTCGATCGCCCTGGTCAGCGGCGGTCACGTCCTCTGTTGACGGATGGCTGGGATCTTGTGTTCATCCGTCGTGGACACTCGGCTGTCCCCAGTGTATGGCTGCTGCGGACCTCGGTCCCTCACAGCAGGTGCGCCAAAGTTACCAGGAGCAAAGGCTGTGTGGGCACGTGTGTGGTGTGCGCCTGTGCGTGTGCACGTGGTGTCTCTGTGTGTGGTGTGTGTGTGGCACGTGTGCGGAAGACCCAGGCAAGGCCACGTTTCAGCATCACCCCCACTCCTCTCCGCAGCAGCCTGGAAAACTGTGGCTTCCTCACCAGGGAAGGGGGGTTCTGACCCTCCTGTGATCCCGCCCTCTCCCACACCCAGGCTGGTCCTGCGGTGGCCGGAGCCCGTGTCCCCTCTCCCTCTGAGCTCCCACAGTTCTGCAGCCGTCCTCCGGCTGCCCTGGCTTGGCCCCACCACGCAGGGCTAAACCCCAGCAAACTCCTGGGGCCTCAAGGGCCCTCCCTCCCGGGGGCGGGGCTGCTCCCCGGCCCTCCCTCCCGGGGGCGGGGCTGCTCCCCTTGAAATGGCCCCCAGGTGGCGGTCACTGCGTCCACCCAGATGCAGCTCTGTCTTCCTGCCCATGCAACCGCCTTCAGGGACCTCAGAGACCTAGAAGGAACCAGAACTGCGCTAGCTCGCAGGTTCCTGGACTCAGTATCTCCAGCAATGTCGTGGGCACAGCTCGGGCTGGGCCCACACGTCCGCCCGGCCCAGGCCAGCTGGGTTAGAATCCCACTGCGGGGGGTGGGACGCGGTCTGTGGCCCTTGCCCACGTCTGCCCCTGTCTGGCACACAGCTGCCACACTTCCCGGTCTGCAGGGAGGGCTTGGCTGAGAGAGATGGGGGGCTGAGCCCATCTGGGGGGTTGGGTTTTCTGACGTCTCCGTGCCTCTAAGGATCCAGGTGCCGGCGAGTCCAGGGCTTGGCTGGACCGCCCGTGTCCTTGGCCTCAGGGCCCCCCATTTTGACTCTACAGGGTCTCTGCTTGTCGAAGGGCAGAAGGTGGGGTTCCAGGCAACACTGACCCATCCTGGGGACAGGCTGGTAACCGGGCTGCCCAGAGCGTGGGGAGGGATGTCCAGCCAGGCTCAGAGAGAGGATGCGGGTGGGATGAGCGAGGGGGTGTCCCAGGCAGCCGGCCAGCAGGACAGCTGTGGCAACACTCAGGCCGGCAGGGGTGGGTGGCGTGCTGTTCACGGTGACTGTTCAGGCTGTACTGATGCTGAACAGCTACTCCTTGACTTGGCCGAAGTCAAGTCACCGGGAAAGGCAGGGCCCCTGCGCTCGGAGGACAGGGCCGGGTAGGAGAGTGCAGCGGTGGGAATGTCCTGCAGGGCCCCTGCGCTGCTGTCACCGAGGGCCGGGCCCTCTCCCCCTGCCCGCAGGCGTGGGCAGCTCAGCGCAGAGTTTGCCCTTCAGACTCTTAAACGCGGCACCTCTGTCCTCCCACCATGACAAATACAGCAGCCGCAGGCCCGGCCTCACACTTGCAGCACCCCTCTCTGTCCAGCCCCGGCTGTGCCCCGCAGGACCTGAGCGCCTGTCCCCCGCCCCCCAGCCGTCCTTGGGGGTACAGGCCCCGGGTCCTCACGCACCGGATCATGGCATATGCCACTTCCAAGAGGTTGTTTTCATTTAGCGAGAACGTTGCTGTGGAAGGGCTCAGCAGGGACCTGTCTTCTGGCTTGTGGGCACTGCCCGCTAGGCCGGGGACAAACCACTCGCCCTGAAGCCTCAAGGGGCTGGGGGTCGGCAGAGTCCAGGACGGCCCAGGACCCCCCGTGGCACTAGGCAACGGCTCCCAGGCTGGGCCTGCCCAGGTCACACAGGCAGGAGCCCGAGGCCGCCCTGGGCCTGGTGGGGACGGTGATCCTGGCCCATGGCTGGCCTCTCTGGGCCTCGGTTTCCTCATCTGCGCAGAGGGACTGAGATATGTCCACCTCTCAGGGACGGGTGGGGATTACGGAGGGAATCCAGGGTCCTCTTCTGCTGGCTTCAGGGGTGCACGGGGGTGCCGAGAGCAGGGCTGGCCGGGCTGGATTCCCTGCACTGCACTTGGCCGGCCCCCTCCCCCTCCCTCCCAGCCCCTGACCTGGCTTTCCTGGAAGCTCTGCGAAACTGAGCTGGGGACTGTCCGTGGGGGTGAGGTCTGGCCCTTCAGGGCCCTCGGCAGGGAGAGTAGTACCCACGGGGCACACCACGGCCCCATCCCGGCAGGGACGGAGGGGAGAGAAGTGGCCGTCAGTGCTGCCGACGCAGGGACTCCCCTTTTATGGGCCTGCTTGGCAGGCGCCGCTCCCTGGGGGTGCATCTTCTGCACTTTCCTCCTCAGGACCCTGGCGGGAGGAGAGGTGGGTGCAGAGGGCTGGGGGGTGGGCTGGGCAGGGGCAGGGCCCACCTCAGCGGGGGGGGCATCTGGGTCCCAGCCTGGGGAGGTGGGGTGCCCGCTGGGTCCAGCAGCTCCCGTGGAGGGCCCCGAGCTTCCCATTCAGATTCCTGAGAGCCAGGCTCTGCACCGCTTTGGCCCCCATCCCGGGCGCCCCACGCTGGGGGTCAGAGGCCTGCTGTGTCTCCCCTGCAGCCTCACCCCAGCTGCACTCCACCGCCGGTGGAGGACAGAATGCTCCGTCCCAGGACGGGAGCATGACGTTTCCTTGCCCGATGGGGCAGGGCTGGGGCATTCTCGCGGCAGGAACACGGCGCAGAGCCTGGGCCTGCCAGCCTCCACGCTGCTGCACAGTCCCTGAGGCCAAGGTCGGGGTCCCTGCGGTCACAACCCAGAGGGAGGGCAGGGGGCAGGGCAGGCCAGCCTGGCGGGGTGGGGCACCCACACGCTGGTCCTGGGGACTGGGGGATAGTTGGGGAGGGCGTAGGCAGCCCCCAAAGAGCCCCTCCTCCCCACTGGCAGCGGAGTGCATGGGTCCTGGGCTCCATCGGATAGCGGGAAGGACCTGTACTTGACCCGTGGGCCCGTCCTGAGTCACCGCCTCCTGCCCTTGGCCTGGGGCAGCCTGTCCTAAACAGAAGCCCTAGCCAGGCCACTGGGAGAGCCCAAGGCCCAGGGCTTCAGGCCCTGTCTCTGTCCCAGGCCCCCTCTCCTCTGGGAAGGGCCTGGCCCTCGCTGGGGCCCTTCCTCCCCCGGGAGTGTCTCCCGTTGCCAGCTGGACGGCCGCCAAGGCCTCTCCAGGTCAGCTGCAGGCCCCGGGCGGGGAAGGGGCGGGGGTCTGGGCAGCCGAGCCCCCATGCCTTGACCTCCCCGGGCCTGGCCAGTTAGCACAACTCACCTGCTTCCAGACTCTGGCCACAGTGAGAGGAGTTGCAGACAACAAGCTGGTTTTCCTGAAACTTCCCAAAGGACCCGTCATGCTCCAACAGAAGCTGGGGCGGCAGCTCCCCCAAGACCTGGCCTGCACCTCCCACCCTGCAGGCCCCAACGACCCCGCTGACCCCACCCTGATCCTAACCCCCCGAGATCATGCCTAAAACCTGCCCCTCTGCACTCCTCCCGGGCTGGGGGCGCTCTGCCCCCCTCAGGTGCTGCCCTCCCACCGGGTGCTCTGGGGAGATCTTGAGGGGCAGCAGTCGGCCCCTCCACAAGTACGCCCACCCCTGCGACCACCTGGCCTTCCCTGGTCAGCACAGGCGCCTGCAGCAGCGGAGGCCAGGCGGGGTCCCCACCCCACCCCAGGCCTGAGTGGTGCCCTAGGCCCAGGGATCCCACCTCCCGGCCCTGTTCATCTCCCTGGTGTGGGGCCAGCAGAGCAGGGCAGTGCTGGGTGAGCGCAGGCAGCGTGGGATGACACCCCTGAAGGCCCCCCACGTGCTGGGGAGCTGGAGGTCCCCTCTGCAGTGAGGGAAGTCTGGCCCCGTCCCCACATTCAGGGGCCTGGCCCGCCTGTCCACTGGAGCTCCTGTGTGGACGGGTGCCCAGCAAGAAGGGCCAAGCAGGGGCTCCCCTGGTGGCGCAGTGGTTGGGAGTCCGCCTGCCGATGCAGGGGACACGGGTTCGTGCCCTGGTCCGGGAAGATCCCACGTGCTGCGGAGCGGCTAGGCCCGTGAGCCATGGCCGCTGAGCCTGCGCGTCCGGAGTCTGTGCTCCGCAACAGGAGAGGCCACAACAGTGAGAGGCTCGCGTACTGAAAACAAAAAAAAAAGAAGGGCCAGGCACAGGGAGTTCCCTGGTGGCCTAGTGGTTAGGATTCGGGACTTTCACTGCCGTGGCCCAGGTTCAATCCCTGGACTGGGAACTCCCGCAAGCCACGTGGCAAGAAAAAAAAAAGAGAGAGAGAGAGAAGGGCTAAGCACAGAGCACCTGGTGGTCCCATGAAAGGGCCAGCGATGCACCTGCTGTGGGACCACGGCGCCGGGGGCCTCGGACACGGCAGCCTCACGTCCGGGCGAGGCCAGTGTGCTCCAGGTCAGTGCTCCTTGGGCGTGAGCGGCCCCTCCACATTCCCCGACTAAGACTGCCAGTTAGAGGGTAGTTTCCATAGAGTTTTCAAGGTTTTTCTTTCTTCTAAGATATTAAAAACCACCTCTCATAATTAAAAGGCCCAAACAAATTATAATTAATAAATACCTTTACATAAAAACGATTCATCTGGGGCTTCTCTGGTGGCGCAGTGGTTAAGAATCCGCCTGACAATGCAGGCGACACGGGTTTGAGCCCTGGTCCGGGAAGATCCCACATGCCGCAGAGCAACTGAGCCCGTGTGCCACAACTACTGAGCCTGCGCTCTAGAGCCTGCGAGCCACAACTACTGAGCCCGTGAGCCACAACTACTGAAGCCCGTGTGCCTAGAGCCTGTGCTCTGCAACAAGAGAAGCCACCGCAATGAGAAGCCCACACATAACAAGGAAGAGTAGTCCCCACTCGCCACAACTAGAGAAAGCCCGCGCGCAGCAACAAAGACCCAACGCGGCCAAAAATAAAAACAAATAAATAGATACATTTAAAACAAAAACGATTCATCTAGAGCTACAATTGTTTCACCTAGTTTTTGAAAATTTAATTAGAGCTTGTTAAACATTTTAGCAAAAGCAAAATGCGCCGCGACGGTAGCCCTCCGTTCCCCACCGCCCCCTCCCATGGAAGGAGCCAGCCGCGGGTGGGGCTGGCCTGCTCTGTGGCCTCGGCCCTTTGATCCCTTGAGAGGTCCTGGCGTGGTCCCTGGGATGCTCAGCTCTGCTGGAAGGACCCTTTCTTCCCCAGAAGCTCTGAGAGGGGCCTCTAAGCAGCCTGGCCTGCCCATACCCCAGAGCAGAGGCCCTCCTTTCTGTCTGGGGGACACGGGGCCAGGCCAGCTCTGCGCTGCAGCCCATGTGACACAGGTGCCTGTGTGGCCTCCAGCTCTGCTCTGCGGGGTCTTTGTTTTCCCCTCTTCCCACCAGCCCCGTCTGCCCTTCTGGGAGGCTGGCGCCGAGGGACACCGGGTGGGCACGGCCCAGACTGGGGTGTCGGGCACAGTCCCTGCCCGCTGTGGACACACCAAGCCCTCCAGGGCTGCGGGCTCCTGCCAGCAACCGCCACCCCAGGCCTCCTAGTCGGACTGGGCCAGTGGGTGCGAAGGGCAGGTGGGCATGCAGAGGTGGGGCCTGGGGCCTCTGACCCTGCTCTCCGGGGACCAGGCAGCAGTCCCTCCCGTTCTGTGGCCTACAGCTCACCCACGGAGGCCTGGTCCTCCCCGCAGCCCAGGGAAAGAGGCTGCTGGGGGGCATGAAGTGGGGCTGGGGTGGGGGTCCAGCTCCCAGGTGCCCCCTCAGCCTCACCATCGTCAGGGGATGGTGAGCACTGGACCTCAAGCTCCCAGGGGCAGGAACCTGCCACCTGTGTGCCCAGAGGCTGGCATGCAGTGGGCGTTTCAGGAATGCTCATCAGACAGACCCTAAGGCTCCCCAAACAGGGCGACTTGGGCCCTTCTCCCAGGCCCGGCTTTGGCCAAGCCAATGACCTGCTCCCTGACCCTCCAGCCCCGGTCCGGCCCAAGCCAGGGGCTGCCATTTGCCCAGAAGCTCTCCCCAGGTTCTCTTGAGGGAGGCTGCCCCTTCTCCTGATTAGGGGGGGCACAGTGGGAGGGGGACAGGCAAGCACACAGTGGTCTGGCCGGGCAGTGTGTGTACCAGGCACAGGCGTCCACAACGTCCTGGAGACAGCGCTGACTGGCCGTGGCTGTCGCCCAGCAGGGGCGGGGGCGGGGTGAGGGAGGGAGCGGGGCGGGAGTCCTGGGACCCAACAGGGCACTGGGTGGGTGGGCGTGCGTGGGGGGCAGCACCCTCCCACGTCCCCAGCGCTGTGGGAATTGGTTGATGTTGTCAGCTGTTTAACAGGACGGGTCTGGACAGGCGAGCTCTCGTGGGCAGGGGCCGGAGCTGAGCCCACGTGGACCCTGGCACCGCAGGCGAGAGCACTTCCCTCCCTACGGCCCCCGGCAGCTGTCCCTGCCGGTGGGAGCCCTGGGCAGACCCTGGCTGGAGGGACGGAAGGACAGCTGGATCCCAGAGTGATTTGCTCTGTACTCGCGCCCTTTGGTCTCTGTTTCTCGGGCATCGGATGGTTGCAACCACGGATTTTCTCTTTGGCGTTTCTTCCACTGTCGGGGACCCTTGGTGAGGGATGGGCGAGTTGGCCAGGACATTGGTGTGTGGAAGGGACGCGCAGTCTACGGGGGGGTTGGGGGTGTGTGTGGACCTGTCCCAGCACTCGACCCCCTCCCAACAGTCCACAGTCACTCGGAGGGGCCCCTCTAGGCAGCGGTTGGGGGGGCGAGGACATCGTTTCCAGTCCCCGCCTGCCTCTCCCTGGGCCTCGGAGCTCCCACGTCCCAGAAAGGTCTTCTCTACAGGCCAGAGGTCATCTTGTGGGCCCTCATGGCTGGTGACCTCGGGCTGACACTGGGTGTGGGCTCCTGGGGGCAACCCAGTCTGTCCAGGGGTCCCTCCCTCTGCACCTAGAGCCCCCGTGCTCACCCCAGTACTGGCAGGCCTGCTTCCCCCAGGTTGGGGTACAGATCCCCCCACCTCTCTTTGTGCTTCCTGGCTGCTCACCCACATGATCTCCCCTTAGGGGCACCTGATGCCCGATGCCAGGAGTGGACTCAGCGCCGGGGGGGTCGGTCCCAATCACGGGCCAGTCTTGTGCCCTGTCTGGCCCTGCCAGCCCCCGTGGTGGCTGTGAGGGGCAGCTCAGCCTCACATCCTCCTAAGACAGATGCCAGCTCACCCCAGGCCCAGGCACGACCCAGGAAATGGAACGGAGCCTCCCTGCCCGCCCCCTTGAAACTGCCTACCCTCCCCAAGGGCCTTTCCTGCCTTGGCCACAGGGCCCCCTGGGACTCTGGGCCCCTGCCTCCCAGGAGGGCGCTCAGTGGTCAGCAGGTGACAAAAAGGACCTGAGGGGCGGGTTCCGCATCCCTCTAGAAAAGACCGACATGTCTGGACAAGGCGAGTTCAGGTCCTGGGCCCACCCGGGGCAGCCCAGCGAGGCCAGCAGGGCAGGCGTGCACAGAGTCAGGGAGCAGGAAAGACAAGGACAACCACAGCGCGATGGCCAGAGGAGGGGACACTGGGGACAGGGAGTCTGGGCACTCTAGGCCTTGAGGAGGAGCCACTCCCCACCCCTACCTCCCTGGGGAGGGCTCTTCACCAGGAGACAAGCCGATGCCCTCCTGGCCCACCCGGGAAGCGGCCCCACGTGTCCGTGAGATGACAGGTGGGCAGAGACCCCGGCCGGGTCCAGCGTGGTAAGGAAGAATCCAGGAGCTGAGACTGACAGCGTTTAATGAAGGCAGCGCCCCGAGCTCCTGGCGGCGAGGCGCAGCTTCGGGGGCGGACGGGAGAGAGCCCCCCACTCAGCAAGGGGGCGGCGAGAGCCGCACCTCCAGGGCCCTGGCTGCTTGCTTGGTGCAGGGCTGCCGCCGGCCTCACCTCCTCACCTCTGCAGCACAGACGAGACCCATCCAGGAGGGAGCCGCGCGCTGCCAGCCCCCTGCCACACTGCCCCACCGGCGCTGCCCACTCACCATCCAGGACGTGAAACTGGTCCGCGGCCTCGCAGAAACCTGGGGGCCGGGGCTGGGGTCAGGGGTGGCGGGGCCGGCGCGCGGGGGAGAGCGAGGTGGACCGCGGGAGACGCAGGGACACTCACCATACTTGGGGAAGAACAGGATGTGGTCCTCGGTCAGGTTGGCACCCTGGACCCGCTGCTCAAACACACTCAGGAATGATTCGCTCACAGGGAGCGAGCGGGCTGTGTGCGGGACACACGGGGCTCCTGGGCGCCCGCTGGGTGGGTGCGGGCTGGGCGGGCAGGGCGCTCTGGGAGCTGGGCTGTGTGCCGGGGGCTGTGATCTGACCCCTGCCCCCCACCCCCGGTCTCCTCTCTGTCCCCACATCTGGGCCTAACGGCAAGGGCAGGGGAAAGGGAGGGGAGCGTCCATGTGCCCATCCGGGCCCACCCAGACGGCCCTGCGGGCGTGCAGACCCGGTCCCGCGGGGACGTACCGTACAGCTTCACCGACAGCTGCCGCGCCCGCTCCAGGTACAGGATGGCGAAGCCCTGGTAGTCCGTCTCCCCAACGACCACGTCCACCGGCCCTCGGGCGCCTCGGGCTGGGCAGAGCCAGGTCAGGGTCAGCCTCACCCCCAGCCCTGAACCCTTGTCCCCATGGCCCGCACCTCACCTTGGAGCAGAAAGCGACCTGGGAGCCCCGTGTCACCGTAGAGCTGCCGCACCTGCCAGCAGATCCCATCCCTGGGGGGTGGGGGTGGGAGGAGGCACAGCAGGCTTGGGGACCCCAAACTGGGTGGGGCCTGCCGGGACCCTGGTCGCAGGGCCGCAGGCCACAGCAGGGGTAGAGTTGGGGGCCGGGGTGGGAGTCGGGAGGCTGGGTGGGGGCGGGGCTCCGTGCCGGAACTCACAGCTTCCGCAAGGTGCTGACAGCCATGGCGGCACCCTGAGGAGTCACGTGCAGTGTGCTGGCCTCAGCCCGGTGGCCCTGCTCCTGCAGGAAGCGGCACGCAGAAGCCACGGCCACAAGGAACCAGGTCCCTGAAAACTGGAACAGGCCCCGTGAGGGCACGCGGGGACGGGGGCTGCAAAGCTGGGCACGCGCCGCTCCGGCTCCCCCAAGCCTACCCGCTGCGCGTCGAAGTTGGCCTTGGGCTGGATGGCGCTGATGGGGGACGGGGGCCGAGGGGGTCTCTGAACCCTCTGACCCAAGGAGCCGACGGCCAGGAGCAGAGTCAGGAGGGATGCCGTCCTGGGGGGCAGCATGGCGATAGCAGCGACGGTGACAGGCCTGGGGGAGGCGCAGGGCAGGATGGTCAAGTCCCGGGTCGGAGTCCACTGCCTGCTGCCCAGCCGTCCGGCCCGGGAAGTCTGTGTGCATCCCCCACCCCCCCGGCCCTGGGCCAAGCAAACGGACCGCCCCCACCCCGGCCCTGCCCCTGCCCCGGCCTCCTCACGAACTCAGCCTCACCCTGCACATCTGACCTCGGCCCTGCACTTCCCGGCAGGGCCCTGTCGCCCTGTCCTGTGTACAAAGTCCGAGTTGACCTCTGGCTTCTTGCCCACAAGCCACCACGTGACTTCCAGTGTGGCTGGTGCTCATCCCTTTGCACATTCATCTCCCTTAAACCGCCAACAGCTCCTTGAAGTACGGACTAGTCTCATCCCCACAGCGAAGAACACTTGTGCCCGACACTGGGAAGCGCCGGAGCCTAGTCTCGAACCGGAGATCTCGAGCCTCGCCCGCAGCCTCGCTCACGACCCACGGCGCTCGGCCGCCGCCCCTCCAGGCCGCCAGGGGCGCTGTTTCTGGAGAGACCGAGCAAACACAGGCGCACAAAGAAGCACCGCCCGGGCCGCGGGGCCTGAAGCGCAGGCGCAGTAACAGCCAACGCGGGCTGCTGGGCTCGGCCCTCGACGGCCATCGATGCGTCGGGGCTCGTGACGTTGGCCTGGCGGGCTCGGTCATAGAGACGCGACGGCCGGAGCGGCGACGGAGGGCGGAAGCGGGTCTGCGGGCAGAGGCCTGGCGCCGGGGCGGGGGCAGCGCAGCCGGGCGGAGGCGGCCGCGGTGAGTGGGGCCGGCCCGGGGAGCGTCGACACCAGCCATGTCCGAACCCCGGCCCGGACCCCAGCGCCCTGGCCCCGGGGAGCGTCGTCACCCCGCCCCGATACCGGGCCCGGCCCCCCGGCCCCCGTCCCCAGCTCACCCGGCGGTGGCCGCACTGGCCCGTCGCCCACCTGGCAGGGCTCTCCTAGGCCAGAGGGCAGAGGCCAGGGCCGGCTGGCGTCCCTGGCGGCGTCTGGGGCAGGCGGGCTGGCCCTCGTCCCGCCGCCCCAGGTCTCTCCCGAGAAGGATCTCTGTCCCATGTTGACAGCTCCGAAGCCTGGGGCAGCAAGGTCAGAGAGGCAGGGTGCACAGGGGCCACCGACCCTTCGTTTCTCGGCCTCAGAGCGGTCACCAGCCCTGCCAGCCAGATGACTCCCTGGGATCCTGTGGGGGGCGGTCAGAGGGACCCGCCCAGGGCCCCACTCAGGACAGAAGGCCTGTCCCGAGGAGGGGGCTTTTGGGGTGAGGGTCGGTCTGGGGTCTCAGGGCCCGCCGCCAGCTCCGCCTCAGGCTGGCCCAGGCCCGGAAGCTGCCTGTTCCGGGGATGACTTGGCCTTTCCGGGGACCCTCAGGAGTGCGGGGTCCAAGCAGCGTGGCCGTCCGGGAGGCTTGATGAAGCTCTTGGATCCTTGGCCGCGGGGGTTCTCCGCACAGGCTTAGCCCCTGGAATTCCCAGCGGGGCAGTCGGCAGGCTGCCTCAGCTCAGCCGCAGGCCCCTGCGCCTCTCCTTGGGCCTGGGGGCTGGTGTCCTCCCTGGTCCAGCTGGCGGCTAAGGGGACCGTGCATGGGTTTCAGGGCCGCCTGGGCAGAATGTCACGATGGACGAGGGGGGCCTACCCCTGCTCCCCGACAGCCTCGTTTACCAGATCTTCCTGAACTTGGGCCCGGCCGACGTGCTGGCCGCGGGGCTGGTGTGCCACCAGTGGCAGGCCGTGTCCCGGGATGAGTTCCTGTGGAGGGAGCAGTTCTACCGCTACTACCAGGTGGCCCGCAACGTGCCCCGACACCCAGGTCAGCACCTGCATTCCGCCCTGAAGCCCACTGGTGCTCGTGCTGCTCGAGGACAGCCAGGCTGTGCCTCAAAACACAGGGCCTGGGAGGGAGGCCGAAGGGTGGGCAGGGCTGGCCCCTGGCTGTCAGGGGCCTGGCTCTGAGGCGTGGGGCCCCAGTGTGACACGCCCGTACACACACAGCGGCCACATCCTGGTACGAGGAGTTTCGGCGGCTCTATGACACAGTGCCCTGCGTGGAGGTGCAGACTCTCGAGGAGCACACCGACCAGGTCCTGCACCTTAGCTTCTCCCACTCAGGCTACCAGTTTGCTTCCTGCTCCAAGGACTGCACCGTGAAGGTGAGGGCGGCTAACCCTGTAGGGAGAGAGGGCCAGGCCACGAGTGACAGCTGGCCCGTTTGCTGCATCCGCACGGGGAGGCCCGGGACCTGGACCACTGGCCTGGATCACCCGGGCTGGGAGGCTGGGGCTGGGCGGCCCTAACTGCCTACAGAGAAAAGAGGGTCCTGCTCGCAGCTGTTCCAGAGCCGGCCCCAAGCTCCACGTACTCACATCCCTCCGGCGGTCTGACAGCCAAAGACAAGGGGCCCGCACCAGATGGCAGTTTCCAAACACTGGCTCAGCGAGCCGACCAGGAGAGGGGCCCCGTGCAGGGCGGGATCACGAGGTGCGCCTGCTCGGCTCCCCATGCAGATCTGGAACAATGACCTGACCATCTCGCTGCTGCACAGCGCAGACATGCGGCCCTACAACTGGAGCTACACCCAGTTCTCCCAGTTCAACCAGGACGATTCTCTGCTGCTGGCGTCCGGGGTGTTCCTGGGGCCCCACAACTCCTCCTCGGGCGAGATCGCCGTCATCAGTCTAGGTGAGAGTGGGCCGAGGGTGGGCGGCCCTCACACCGGGGCTGTCCCACCCAGGCCCCTGCTCCATCTCCATCTCTGCCCCGACAACCCCGCCCCTAATGCCCAGCTCCGCCCCCCGCCTGGACAGCCCCCCCCCCCCCCCCCCCCCCCCCCCCGGCCTCGCCCCATCCTGCTGCTCCCCGCAGACACCTTCGCCTTGCTGTCCCGCGTGCGCAACAAGCCCTACGATGTGTTCGGTTGCTGGCTCACGGACACCAGCCTGATCTCGGGAAACCTGCACCGCATTGGGGACATCACGTCGTGCTCTGTGCTCTGGCTTAACAACGCCTTCCAGGTGCGCGCGGGGGGGCCCTGCGGCCAGCGGCGGCCCCCAGCAGCCCGTGCCCACCCCTGCGCTCCTGCCCCCAGGACGTGGAGTCGGAGAACGTGAACGTGGTGAAGCGGCTTTTCAAGATCCAGAACCTGAACGCTAGCACCATCCGCACCGTCATGGTGGCCGACTGCAGCCGCTTCGACAGCCCGGAGCTCCTGCTGGACGCCGGCGCCCCTGGCGCAGGCCCCGGCTGTGTCTTTGACCTGAGCAGCGACAGCGAGGACCAGGCAGTCGACCCGGGCCCGGCCCGCGCCAAGGGCTTGCGGCGCGTCCTGGAGGGCCGGGCCCAGCCCCAGCCGTCAGAGTGCGCGCTGGAGACCAAGGCGGCCGAGCTGCTGGCCCAGGGCCACACCAAGCCCCCCGAGCGCAGCACGGCCGCCGCCGGCAACAAACTCCTCATCTTCACCACGGGCTGCTTCACCTACTCGCCGCACCAGATCGGTGAGGGGCCCGGGCGAGGCTTCCCGGGGTGGGGCGGGGCCCGTCTGTGCGCAGAGTCCCTTCCTCCCTTTGCTCTGGGGGTGAGCGCTCGTGCAGCCCCCCGGGGCGCACCTTCGGATCCAGGGGCACAGGGCCGGTGGCGCCGCGGGCGTCTGGGCGCTCCCAGGCACTGAGGCGCTGCCCACTCGGCCTCCACAGGCATCAAGCAGATCTTGCCGCACCAGATGACCACGGCGGGGCCCGTGCTGGGCGAGGGCCGGGGCTCCGACGCCTTCTTTGACGCGCTCGACCACGTCATCGACGTGCACGGACACATCATCGGCATGGGCCTGTCCCCCGACAACAGGTGGGCGTCTGTTGGCAGCCTGGGTGGGGGCGTCCGCGGGCCCTTACTGAGCAGCGCGCCTGTGCAGGTACCTGTACGTAAACAGCCGCGCCTGGCCCCGCGGCTCGGTGGTGGCCGACCCCATGCAGCCGCCGCCGATCGCGGAGGAGATCGACCTGCTGGTGTTCGACCTCAAGACCATGCGGGAGGTGAAGCGGGCCCTGCGCGCCCACCGTGCCTACACGCCCAACGACGAGTGCTTCTTCATCTTCCTGGACGTCAGCAGGGACTTCGTGGCCAGGTCCGGGGGCGGAGCCGGGTGGGGAGGGGCCCCAGTGGGCGGTCGGGGGCTCATCCCAGGCGCTCTCGCAGTGGGGCAGAGGATCGGCACGGCTACATCTGGGACCGCCACTACAACATCTGCCTGGCCAAGCTGCGTCACCAGGACGTGGTCAACTCGGTGGTCTTCAGCCCCCAGGAGCAGGAGCTCCTGCTGACGGCCAGCGACGACGCCACCATCAAAGCCTGGCGCTCGCCACGCACGGTGCGTGTCCACCAGGCCCCGCGCCCGCGCCCACGCCCCTTCTTCTCCTGGTTCGCCAGCCAGAGGCGCTGAGGGGCGCTGGGACCCACCGAGGAGGCCACGGAGGCCCATGGCCCTTTTTCGGGGGTTGAGCTGCTGCCCAGAGCGCGTGGGGGCAGAGAAGCTTGCTGCAGAAATGCCTTAGGAGGGGGGCCCCGCGAGGCCACGGCGGGGGACGGCCTGGCCCCCACCACGCTCGTGCACGCACACCGCCTCCCACAGCTGTGACGCTCAGCCTTGGGCAGCCGGGGCCGTCTCTGGCTGGCTTGGGCTGCACAGGACACTGGGCCCCCGCTCTTCACCCACCCCCTTCCCCTGGGCCTGGGCTCTGGGACAGTCTGCACAACACGTTCCCCTTGGCCAGCCCTGTGGGGCCCTGGCGGTGTTTGCTGGGCCCAGCCTTGCCCAGGGAGCCCAGGCTCCCTCTTCTGGGAACTTCCCAGCGTCAGGGTCGAGATGCGGGTCAGGCTGCCATGGGCCAGGCTGCCATGGGCCCAGGGGACCTGCATGTCACTGGTTCAGGATCTGAATAAAAGGTTGGCAACAGCACAGCGCCGACCAGTCTGTGCGGGGAGGGCGTGGCATCCAGTGTGTGCAGGGAGGGCGTGGCATCTATACGGGCCCTCGTCGTGCCTGCTGGACAGGGCGGGTGCCCTAGGCCACACGCTAGGAGCTGCCCTGAACTGGGCAGCGGGACGCGAGTCTGCGTCCCCAGCCGCTGCCCCCGCTGCCTCTGTGGACAAATCCCCGAGTGCAGACTCTGGAGCACGTCCGGCACGTGTGTGCTCCCCGCCAGCAGGGGGCGCAGAGGGACACGACCTGGCAAGTGCCGGGCACCGGGGACAGCAGGCGGGGCGGGGGGGCGGGGGGGGGGGGGGGGGGGGGCCGGTTTCAGGGCTTGGAGTTCTCAGGGGGTGCCCTGGCTGGGGCAGGGGCAGGGGCAGACCTCTGGGGCCTGGCACGTGACAATGTGGACACAGCGGAGGTGGCAGCAGAGGGGCGGGGGTGGCCCCAGCTGTACCCTCAGGCCTGGCCCAGGCCCATCCTGGGGCCTCACCTGGCCTGCTTGCTCAGCTCGGGACACCCCGGGGTGGAGGTGCAGCCCGGCTGCACGTGGAGCGATGGTGCTGAACTGCCATCGGCTCCACACTTGGCACGCGCCAACGTGACGGTCGAGAAGACACGTGGATGGGCCTTGGGGGACAGCGTGTTTCTCCAGGCCAGAGGCAGCGGTGAGCAGAGGCTGTCCCGGTCGCCTGCGGGGTCGGAGCCAAGCTGGCCGCAGGCAGACGGGCTGGGCAGGGCTGGGTGCAGACACGAGGTCGGGGAAGCTGACCCAGGAGGAGTTCGGACTGGAGGGCAAGGTGCCCAGAGGAGCCAGCCAGTGGCACAGCTGCGCCCCGAGGACAGAGCCCCAGCCCCACGGCTGCAGCGGGGAAGCCTGGGCCCCTGGGTCTGTCTCCGAACAACTGGACGGGTGAGAACAGGGAAGGGAGCTCAACAGCAGCGGAGCCCGAGCGCTCTGCCTGGGACCCGCCTGGAGCTGCAGCCCGGAGCCCAAGCTCGGCCTCAGACAGGAGCCAGGAATCCCCACGGGTAGCTGCGAGGTGACGCGGTTTCTGGAAAAGACTGGAGATATGTTTAATTTAAAGCCATCAAGGAAACCTACAAAATCTATAAAACAAAAGCAGCTGAATCGGAATCAAAAACATGCAGAAATCGAAAAATTAGAAGGGAGCCAACAGAGGAGAGGGTGATTGGAACTAAATGCTTAACACACGTAAAGAAGGCTGGACCAGGCCCACCTGGTGTGAGGACTGGGAAGCGGGTGACAAAAAGCAGAGAAACAGAAACGTGCCAGAGGAGCGGGGAGGCCCGGGAGGCGGGGGTGGGGTGGGGGGGAGAGCAGGTGGAGGCGGGGTTGGAAGAGGACACCCATCCCCAGAGCACGTGCGAGCTGAGGTCTGATTGAGGGCAGCAAGCAGGCTCGAGCCTCCAAGCTCCATGGGAGGCGGGTGCAGGTGGGGAGGCGGGTGCAGGTGGGAGCTGGCTCGAGGCCCTGCCCCTCCGGAGGTGTGGCCAGAAACCTGAGCAGAGGCTCGGGGCAGCCGAGGGCTCCGACAAGGGTGCCATGGCAGGCGGGGCAGGGGCAGCGGCAGCACTGGGGCCCCCAGCACTGGCACCTCTCGCCGGTGCCCACCCTCAGTTCCTGGGCCTGCACGGCACAGCCGCCAGCCTGCCATGGGGTCGGGAAAGGGGACTCGTGAAGCTGAGTGAGTGCAGAGAGGCCGGGTGATCCCCGGGGGCTGTGTGGCCCCAGGCACAGCCGGACTAAGGAGGGGCACGACAGAGCAGGGTTAACGGGAGTGCCAGCTTGCAAGCTGGAGGCCAGACGGGGTGCCAACAACCAGACCAGAGGGAGCAGCTTGAGAAACAGCCCGTGAAGTGGCTGTGGCGCCCAGGACCACCCGTGCGCTGCCCGTGCGCTCCTCGGGCTCAGGCCAAGGCTCGGTGGGCTTGCAGAGCAGCACGCAGGAGCGGCCGGAAGAGCGTGGCTTTCGGGGCTGGGCTGGCGTGGGGTCCAGCCCGCGGGTGGCAGTGGGAACGTGAGCCTGGGCCTAACCAGACCCACGCCTGTAAGGTCAACGTCCAGAATCTAATCTACAGTTACCCAGTACACGAAGAGCTGGTTCGTTCAACTCAAGGGAAGCCAAGGACGCTCAAGTTACCTGACACAGACAGAGTGGCCATTATAAACTGCCTGAGTGAGCAAACACATTCTGCAGTGGATGTTAAGATATAAACAAAAAAGGGAAATAACCAAAAATTAAAACTCTAGACAAACTCCATAGCAGGATGGAGAAGTCAGAGGAAAGAGTCGGTGAACTTGACTGAAGACAGGACAACAGAGATGGTCCAACCTGAACAGGCGCTCAAAGGTCTAAGCGCGGAAGGAGAGGAGGAAGCGATTTGAAGAAATGATGGCTGAAAACATCCCCAAATTTGGATATAAACCTACAGATTCAAGAGGTTGAGCAAAAGGACAAACTCAAGGACATCCACACCTGGACACATCTAAATCGGCACTGAAAACCGAAGACAAAAGAAACCTGGAAGCAGTGAGAAGAGGCACCTCGGCCCCCGGGGACAGCCTGTGGCGACTACAGATTCCTCATTAGAAACCACGGAAGCCACAGGAAGTAGCACTTTTTTTTTTGGGGGGGGGGGTGCGCTGAGGGATCTTAGTTCCCTGACCAAGGATTGAACCTGGGCCCCGGCAGTGAAAGCCTGGTGTCCTACCCACTAGGCCACCAGGGAACTCCCAGAAGTAGCACATGTTTTAAGTGTCGGGGAAAAGGAAAGACTCAGCTCGGAGTTCTATATCCAGTGAAAATGATCTGCTCTAACAGAAATGCCGATGGGAGCTCTTCCGACAGGAAGGAGATGGTGTCAGGAAACCTGGATGGTCAGCAGGGAGGGGACAGCAACAGAAACGGTGAACACTCTCCTCTTGAGTTCTCCAAACACATTCGGCTGCTGAAAGGAAGTTTGTTATGGTGTCGTCTGGTGACATGTCCAGCACACAGAGGTAATGGGGGAACCACAAAGGGGCCTCCAGGGTGGTAAGGTTTCTATATCCCAGTTAAAGAGCAAACTACTGATTCCAAGTAGACTGGAACAACCACTAAAACCATAAAGAGAGAGAGTCAGTATCACAACAGATGAACTAAAATTGAATACTGGGACTTCCCTGACAGTCCAGTGGTTAGGACTCCGCACTCCCAACGCAGGGGGCACGGGTTCAATCCCTGGTTGGGGAACTAAGATCCTGCATGCTGCATGGTCAAACAAAACAAAACAAAACAAGCAAACAAAAAACCCAGAGAGAACCAACAGAAAACAAACACAAAATGGTCAACTTATATCTAGCATATCAATAATTACATTATTGTCAACGTGAAACTTAAAAAACCCTACAACCCAACTATGCCATCTCTAAGAAACTCAAATATAGTATAGGTTAGTTAAAAGTAAAAGGATGGAAAATGTATACCACAAAAATACCAATGAAAAGAAACAGGACGTTAATATCAGACAAAGTAAAGCACATTTCAGAAAAAGTCTGTTACCAAGAAAAAAGAGGGACATTACACACCGATACAAGAGTAAATTCACCAAGAAGATACAACAATCCTACATGTGTGTGCGCCTAACAACAGAGCCTCAGAACACACAAAGCAAGAAGTGACAGAATGAGAGGAGAAATAGATGCATCTGAAGTTACAGTTGGAGACTAGGTGCTCCTCTCTCAGTGAAGGTCAAACTAGTCACAGAGGCAGCAAAGTGCAGGCGAACTGAGCCCTCCCCTGTGTTAGCTTCCTGGGTGGCTGGAACAAAGTACCACAAACTGGGAAGTTTAAAACAACAGAAATGTATTGTCTCAAAGTTCTGGAGGCCGAAAGTCCAAGGTCAAGGTGCTGGCAGGGCCACTCTCTCTGGGGGAAGCCCTTCCTGGCCTCTTCCTAGGTTCTGGCGTTTGCCAGACATCAGGCGCTCCTGACCTGTAGACGCATCACTGCAGCCTTCTGGCTTCACGTGGCATCCGCCTCCGTGGGCCTGTTCACGTGCTCGTCCCTCTGTGCACGTCTGTGTCCACGTTTCCCCTTTTCAGAAGGACACCAGTCATATTGGATTGAGCCCACCCTAATAACCTCATTTTAACTTATCTCTGTGAAGACCGTATTTCCAAATAAGGTCCCAGTCTGAGTTACTGAGGGTTAGCACTTCGTATCTTTTGGGGAGTCACAATTCAATACATGTCAACTATGAGCCAACTGAATCTAATTGATACGTGTGGAACACTCCCCTCACCGACAGCAGAAGACACGTTCTTTTCTCTTTTTATTTAATTTATTTATTTTTGGCTGCGTTGGGTCTTCGTTGCTGCGCGTGGGCTTTCTCTAGTTGCAGCGAGCGGGGGCTACTCTTCGTTGCGGTGCGCAGGCTTCTCATTGCGGTGGCTTCTCTTGTTGCGGAGCATGGGCTCCAGGCGCGTGGGCTTCAGTAGTTGTGGCACGCGGGTTCAGTAGTTGTGGCTCATGGGCTTAGTTGCTCCTCAGCATGTGGGATATTCCCGGACCAGGGCTCGAACCCGTGTCCCCTGCACCGGCAGGCGGATTCTTAACCACCGCGCCTCCAGGGAAGCCCTGACATGTTCTTTTCAAGTGCACATGAAACAGCCACCAACGTGGACCACAGCCTGCACCACAGAACGAGCCTCAGACACAGGAAGATGAGGGGGCACAAGTCAGCTGTGAGCAGACAGCACACATGATGCTGTCCCTCTACTTGAAGGTTTGTTTTTTTTTTGCCGCACTGCATCCATGCGGGATCTTAGTTCCCCAACCAGGGATCGAACTCGTCATGCCCCCTTCAGTGGAAGCGCAGAGTCTTAACCATTGGACCACCAGGGAAGTCCCTACTCGATGTTTCTAAATGATTATTTTGTGCGTTGAAAAAATAAGATGGAACTAAAATTCTAGATAACATGGAAGACAAGGGAGTAGGAGGTCAAATAAAGGCATAAATTAAAACTCACATCCCAGTGGGAATGCCAGATGGTGCGGCCACCTCGGAAGGGAACTTGACAGCTCCTCCGATAGTTCAACACACGCCCCACAGCTCCCCTCGGAGGCACCTTCCAGGAGAGAGGGGAACACACGTCCATGCTAAGACTCGTACACAGTGCTCACAGCAGCCAAAGGCGGCCCCACCCACGCGTCCATTACTGCGTGTCCGTCCACACCGGGACGGCCATTCAGCTTGAGACTTCAGAACCTTGAACACCTCATGCTCCAAGAAGCAGACGTCAAGGGCCAGGTTGTGCGACTGCTGATACGAGTGTCCAGCACAGGCAGACTGGTGGAGACATGGGTCAGGGGTTGCCAGGGGCAGGGGGCGGGGGACGCGAACGTCCTAAACCAGGTTACAAGGCAGCGGCCCGCCCCCGGGTTCCTCCTCTGGAGCTCAGTTTCCCCCTGGAACCTTGGTTCCCTGGCAGAAGTGACTCCACAGCAGCTCACACTCCTCAAGGGCAGGGCCGGCGCCTGCAGTCCTGACCGCAGACGTCCACTCCTCGCTCCATCGCAGGGCGGGCACCTGTCCCGAGCTCCTCTGGTAAGTCCCCCAGATGGAGACCCTTCCCGCTGCAGTCTCTGAGTCCACGCCCTTCCAGCGCTACCTTCTCCGGACCCTGGGCACCTCGGGGCAGCCACTCCCGTGCCCACGTCCCACCTTCCCAACGAACGGGCTCAAGTCTTCCTTCTGCTGTCACCTTCTTCCCGCTCCTTGTCCTTGTGGCTGAAGAGTACCTTTCTACGCCTCTCATTTTACTGTTCTGTTTCATTTTAAGGGTAAGGAAACAAACTCATTAATCTACCTGGTTTAACCTGAAGTGACCTGATGGAAACACACACACAAACACCATATATAAACAAACTTCAGACATAAAAACCCAGTATGTTAAAAACAAACAGTATGTTTAAAACTATCAGAAGAGGACTTCCCTGGTGGCGCAGGGGTTAAGAATCCGCCTGCCAATGCAGGGCACACGGGTTCGAGCCCTGGTCCGGGAAGATCCCATGTGCCGCAGAGCAACTAAGCCTGTGCACCGTAACTACTGAGCCTGCGCTCTAGAGCCTGCGAGCCACAACTACTGAGCCTGTGAGCCACAGCTACTAAAGCCCACGCGCCTAGAGCCCGTGCTCCGCAACAAGAGAAGCCACCGCAATGAGAAGCCCACGCACCGCAAAGAAGAGTAGCCCCCGCTCCCTGCAACTAGGGAAAGCCGGTGTGCAGCAATGAAGACCCAACGCAGCCATAAACAAATAAATAAATTTATTTTACAAAACCCCAACCATCAGAAGAAAACAGTATTTGTCAGGCCGGTGGGGGCAGGGGGCTGGGACTTCTTGACTAAGGGGCCAGCGGCACTGTCCATGACCCGCGTGTGTACAAGCGCTCCATTTCTGTGCACACCTGCACACGCAGCCCGCACGTGCTCCACGGCCAGTTTCCGGGAATACTGGGAGCTCTCTCCGACCAGGAGGAAAACAGGACCAACACCCCAGCAGGCAGGCGGGCGGCAGGCAGGGACCCTGGAGGAGCAACGAGCCTGCACGCACGAGCAGCAAGGGCTGGACGGGATGGGACAGGCAGCAGCGGGGATGTTCTGTCCAGGTTAGGAGGGCAGAGCAGGGAGGCATGTGCCCGAGGGAACGTGGAGGAGGGACACCGTCTGTGTCTGCGCCTCGCCTGCCGTGCCATGCTCAGCACACCAGGCGTTCCCCTGGGGGAGGGGAAGAGGGATCTGCAGAGGACTGGGTACACGAGCCTTGCTTGTGGGTGACCACAGAGACAGAAACTCAAACAGAAAAGGATCCAGATCCATGAGGGCGGAGCCTTGGCCAGTGAAGGAGGTGGTGAGAGGGAAAGGAAGAAGGACTTCAACTTTTCCGCAATGTTTCTCTTTAATTAAAATACAGAATTCAAAACGTGTACACGTGTTAATTCTGGACACACGGAGCTTATTACTCTGTGCCTTTCAATTCTTTAACTTCTCAAAACAGAGAAGCGACAACGTTGTCACGGGTCCTCCGTAAGGACTCCACTCGAGCACCCAGTCCCGGTCACTAGTGCACCTGGGTGTGGCCAGCTCCCGGCCAGGACGCCGTGCCCATCCTGCAGCCCCGGGCTGAAGCCCTGACCGGGTCCAGCCGAGGTGCAAGCCTGTGCTCAGGCTGCCCGGGCTCTGCCGCTGTCGAGGAAACACCTGGAGGCTGGGCAAGTCCTGGTCCTGGGGAGATGCCACCTGTCAGGTCCCAAATGCAGACAAAGCCGTTGGCCACCCTTCCAGGCCCGTGGGCCCTGCACGGAGGGGCGGGGCAGGCCCAGAATCGGGGGCACGCACGTGGCACTGCTCTCCAGGGCAGACCCTGGGGAGCCTGAGGGACGAGGAGCTGCCCAGCTAGTAACATCCCAGAAAAGAGAATGGCTGGCTTCACTGAGGCCCGCACCAGCCAGCCTGCAGTGTCAGGGAGCCCACGGAACCACTCAAGGAGCTGGCGACACACGGGGCGTGCAGGCCAGCAGGCCAGGAGGCCCTGGCCAGAGTCACTGATGGCCAGGACGAGAGCCAGATGGACACCACTCACCGCAGAGATTCAAGGGTTTAACAGCAACTCCTCCACACCCAACAGGGAAGCCAACGTGTCTTGCGGAGGCTGGGCAGGGGGGTGCTGGACGTGCGCCCTGCGCGCGCCATGGGGCAGGGGACATGGGATGCCCTCCCCGCCTGCCGGCCTGGTCAGACTGGCCCAGCAGGGCTCTCCCTGGAGTGGCAGCCGGGCCCGAGACCGTCCCTCCTCTCCAGCAGCTCCTCACTGTGGCCCCGGCCGCCCCGCTGCAGGCTGAGGGCTCCACACCTGCACAGCCCACCTGCTGGGGACACATGGGCCTACAGCCCACCCTGATGGCCTTGGGCTGAACCCCTTCCCGGGAGGCGGCCCCTGCCTCTGGGACGTGAGCTCGCAGGTGCCCGCCCAGCACGGTGGCCCTGCTCCCGTGGGCAGCAGCTAGAGCCCTGTCAGGTCCACTATGGCCTTGATGAAGATGGCGTCATCACGCACGTAGGAATTCTTGGCCTCCATCTTGGAGACGGGGCAGAAAAGCGGGCAGCCGCTCGCGATGTTCATGTCGCTGACCGGCCTCTGGAACGAGGATGAGGTCACGTCGGGCCTGAAGGCGTCAATCACATGCTCCCGGTTGTTCTGGTCCAGCAACATCAGGGTCACCTGGGAGGAGAGCACCCAGGGGACAGCACGTGAGTCACAGCCTGCCCAGCCGGCGGGAGCCCGGTCTGCAGTCGCGTGCCAGGAGCACGGCCGCCACGGGTCTGCCCGGTCTGTCCGTCTGTGCCCGTCCCAGCGTCTTCTGTCCACTGACACCAGGATCCGAGGCTGAAGCCCAGGACCCCGCGCCACGTCCATTTGTGCTTTTTTCTGACAACACTTGTCTAAGAGACGTTTTCTCACCAGAGAGCTCACGCAGCTGTCCCCGCCCCCAGGAACAGCACCCCTCAGGGAGAAGCACGAGCCAGCCCCGCGCTCAGTGACGCCACCTCCTCCACGAGGGCCACGGGGCTGCCCAGCGTCGTCATGGCGTCTGTCCTGACTAGTGCCTGGGTCTCCGATTCCTCCCCCACGTGGGCTCTGGCTTCCCAAGGGTTGGGCCATGCCCTCAGATCAAGGCCCCCTGGCGGCCCCCCTTCCTTGGGACAAACTCTGAGGCAGCACCACCACTAACTGCTGGTCCCGAGTGGCTGACCAGTGGCATGGCCCAGGAGACAATGGACACTGCCCGAGCACTGAGGCGTGGTGACGCCGACACCTGTCACCCACGGGCTCCCGCGTGCCCGCACAGCCGGGGCAGGGCCTTGCGCACCTTCTGGTTGAAGGGCCAGTGCAGGAGGGCGTCGTGGGGGCCCTTCATCAGAACGAAGAAGAGGGACAGGTGCGTCCCGCGCCCAGTGCCATCTCCGTTCAGGTAGGCGCGCAGACACATCTTGTAGCCGTACCTGCTGGTGTAGAAGGCTGTGGGGAGGTGCTGGTGAGCGCCCAGGGCTCAGCCCATGCGGCCACCTCCCCCGGAAACACACACGCGCCACTCAGGGTGGAGGGCACAAGGAGGGAACGTTCTCCTCCAGGCACGCAGTTAGCTGCTCGTGCAAACAGACTTCTCTTGAAAATGGAAGTAGTAATCAGACACAGCACTTTTAAGAAACCCTAAATGCGACCCCGCACTGGCCCTGCTACCAACCGGGAAGGAACCTCAGGGGCTGGACTGAGACTTGAGCACCAGGCAGGGGCTCTGGGCAGAGGGGCTGCGGTTGGACTGAGCCCGACCTGGACAAGTCTCATGTCCAACGGGGAGCAGAGGGGGCGACCACGGACACGGTGGGCCTGCCGTTTAAGGAACGAGATGTGACCCTGACGTGAGGCTGGTGACTGTGGGCTGAGGAGCTGGCTCCGCCGGGGGGCCCTGCTGCTCCCGGCCGCAGCAGGGGGCAGACCCCAGCCCAGACATGCGGGGGCCCAGGGTGGCAGCAGCTCAGGGGGAGGGCAAGTTCCGGAAGAACACCTGGGGAGAAGATGGCGGGCGTGCGGCCAGCCACGGCTTCCTGGCGCTTCCTGGCGAAGTCCGGGATCTTCCAGATGAACACCCCGTCGAAGGTGGACGCCTCCATCTCGTGGACCTTCTGCTCCAGGTCGGCCATGGCCAGGTCCTTCAGGCCGATGCTCCTCTCCAGCTGCTGCACCTGGGGGCACGGGGCCCGTCAGGACGCGCCCCTGGGGCGCCGGGCCAGAGGGGCCTGGGGCTCACCCGCCTCCACAGAGACCAGCTTCCCTCTGGGAGGAACATGCTATGAAACGACCCCCGTGCCCAGTGCCTCAGCCTTGCTGGGTCAGTTGCTCTCGGATGGGCTCCATGCCCACGAGACCCCCGACCCCAGGAGGAAACGTGCTCGCTCGTGGGTGCCGCGTGAAGCTCCAGGCACGCTCCCCACGGCCGCCTCTGCCCCCAGTCAGAGGAGAGACTCCACCAGCGGCCTCGCTGAGCCCCGCGTTGGGCCCTGCGGGAAGGGGCTCAGAGAAGAGCTCCGTTCAGGCCCAGCGCGGAGAGCCGAGTGCCCGCTGGAAATGCAGGCGCTGCCCTCAAACTCCTGGCTCTGCAGCCCCCTGAGCCCCTGGCACCCGCCCGACGAGGCCTGGGCACCGCGGGCGAGCGGGCACAAACCTTATTACTCAGGGCTTCGATCCTGTCTTGGTCCAGCCGGTGCTGCCGGCCGCAGGCCTCGGCAGTCACGGCCACCCGCTCCACCTCCCGGTTCAGCACGCAGACGATGTTCTCGAAGGTGGCCGTCTTCCGCTCCAGGGCCTCGCACCTCTGCAGCAGCTCCGCCGCCTGGGAGGGCGCTGCCGCCGGGCCTGGCGTGCTGGCCCCCCAGCCCTGCTCGCCCTGGCTGAGGAGGGGGGGCCCGGCCTCCAGGAGGGCGCCCAGAAGCAGGGCCAGGTGCTCCCGGAGCCGCTGCGCCTCGTGCTCCTGCAGCCTCTCGCCCTCCACCTGCCGAGGCACGACGCCCGCTTTCAGTCCCGGGGGCCCACGGCCGCACACCTCGCTAGAGCACCGGAGCCCGGCGCGCGGCGGCGACACAAGGGTGACCTGCCCTCTCGCTCACCTGCCAGCACTGCGTCTGTCACTGTCTGAACTCAACCACGTCTGCAAAACACAGACCTCCCTGCGTGACTCACTCGTGTTTCAGGTGATGGGCGGGGGGAGGGGGATAGGACGCATCTTAAATAGTCCCTACGGATCTGGCTTTGCAGCCACGTCCCTTCCAAAGCTCCACAACGAGTTTGGAGGGTCAGACAGCCTCAAAAAGCCTAAAGTGGAAAGAAAGGGACGAACCTCCGCGTGAGGCCCAGCGCCCGGGAGCGCCCTGGGATGGCTGGGCACCTGAGGCTTCCGGAAGCTGGGCCGAGGCCAGCTGGGTCCACAGGGGCAATAGGACACTCGTCCTCACTGGGGCGTGAAGAGGCCGTGGCAGCGTGTGCCCTAGGCCCTTCCTCTGGCCTCTAGCGCCCCCCACGCCAGGGATCCCCGGGCCTGAGCGGGAAATGACCACACCGTGTTGCCCAGAAGCAGGATGTCAAACACAAACCCAGGGAACGGGAGGGGCACTGCCCTTGTTCACCCTCATTAGAAAAAACAAAGCAGGACACCGAGACCAAGTGTTGCGAAGTCACCAAGTGACAACACCGCCAGGACTGCTCCCACCGGAAATGCTGCTGGGGTGTCGCTGAGAGCAGAAGGCTGGTGTGCCGTATCTATGGAGCCAGCCTCCGCTTGCAGGGCCTGCACACGCCCCGCCCTCGGGGGCACAGAATAGGTGGGAAAGGAGGGCAAGGGCACATAAGGAGGGAGCCGCCCAGGCCCGAGGGAGCCGCACAGAAGCTGGTAGGTGCGGCGGGCAGACAGGAGGTGGGTCAGGGCCCGGGGCAAGTCAGCGTGCTGGAGGACAGCCAGGCCGGTGACCGGGGTGTCGTGACACAGGAGGGCCACGCAGGCCACAGAGGTGAGGCGGGGAGGCAGAGAGGCTCCAGGACCCGTCTGCAGGCAGAACGGAGGCTCTTCTGGGAGACTGGATGTGATGGGAGAGACAGGAGGCAGCTCCAGAACGACCACTGTGCTTTTGGCCAGAAGAGCCGGGTGGAGCAAGGTGTGCTTTTTGGGTGAGGTGAGAGGACGGGCAGAGAGGCATCGCTAGACCTCAGGGGGCAGCAACACGCTGGGGGTTCCCAGCAGCTGGGCGGTCAAGGCTGGGCACCAGGGATCACCTGGGGGACGAGTGGACAGAGCCGGGACACCTGAGGGCCGGATTGGAGGTGGAGTGGAGACCGTGTCCGCACGGCGCGGTCACGTCCGCCGGCCTCTGCTTGGGAACCAGGAGCTCCCGGTGGTCCCGCCGCAGACCTGGACTCACCATCTCGGGGCAGCCGACAGCGTGGAACCTGCAGGGGACTCGGCATCTGCCACATGTCCTGACGTGGTCCTGAAACTGACGGGCCTGACATCAGACACCGGTCCGCCTCTGCTCCAGCCGCTCCCACACCGACTGGGTCAGCGTCCCATCAAAGGACCCTTGCACCCGCCCCACTGGCCTCTGCACGCTCGGGCCAGACAAAACCCCACAACCTGCTCCCAAAGCTGCAGTGCACATTCACGCACACACGCAAACACGTGCACGTGTGTGTTTGAGGCACGTGGGCCATCTGGGATCGCCCGCAGAGCCCGTCCCGCGCGTGGGCCTCTGCGTCCCAGAGAGCAGCCCTGCCCACCCCCTCCCTCACAGGCCGGTCTGAGGCCCTGGGGCCTGGGGGCCGACAGCCTGGGTTCCAAACGGAGCCAGGAGTGAGACCAGCAGCCTGACCAGGGATCAGACCCCACTGCTGACCCGGCGTGGCGCTGGCCCATGGCCACACTCAGCAGAGCAGAACCCATGACCCAGAGCGTGGCCAGCTGACCCAGCAGTGTCTGGGGCGAGGGAGACACAGCCAGGCCGGCATTGCCAGGAGTGCGGGGAGGGGAAGGGGCAGCCACTGGCCTCCACCTGACAGGGACCCAAAATGTGGGAAATCAGACTTACGCCTGCAGGAAACAGAGAATTTCCTCTGCACCTGGGAGCGGAGAACGATCCCAACTCTGGATCAAAATCCAGAGACAACGAGAAAAACCTTGCAAAGTGCCCCCAACACAGAAGCAAACCAAAAGCACCGTTAACTAAAAGGACAAACAACTGCAACTTACAGCCTTGATAGACAAAGAGCTCCAAAAACAGAAAACAGGACAAGTGCCCTGCCAAGAAACGCACGGGAGTCACAACTGCTCCCCAGGAAAGAAACGCAGGTGAAGTTCAGGCAGAAAGCTCGCGGTCACGCTCACAGCTTGAGAAATGCCGCCTAAACTAGCCTGGGTGCTGTTTTCACCCATCACGTGGGAGAGGCGTGCGCGACCGAGGACAGCTCGGGAGGGGTCCGCGCCCCACCAGCTTCCGGAAGCACCCTCTTCCCAGCTCTTGCCCTGGAGCACTGTAACCGTTGCACAAATCCACGAGGGCGCAACCTCAGAAGCTCAAAAGAAGAGACGAAGGGGCCTCATGGAACAAACTGCAGCTGCCTCCCCGGGGACCAGGCGCGGGCTTCCCACAGGCATGTGAGCATACGCCCTCCCTCTCTCCCAGAGCATGGAGGCCGCCTGGCCGCCACCACCACCACCGACTCAGCTCCCAGCACAGCCAGGGTGGGCCTGGGGGCCTGCCTGTGGAACCAGCGCCACAGCAGGAGCACAGACAAGCCACCACCCTGTCCTCAGGGACAGAGTCCTCAGGGACAGAGACCTCCCGCAGCGAGAAGAGCCAGGTAAACAGTCCAACTGCCCAGATCCCGGCTCCCTGGGGCCAAGTGGCTCAGACGCAAGGCTGCGCAGCCGGACCTGGGGGTGGGGGGGGTGGCAGGAAGAGGAGGAGCCTGCGACCCCACCCCTGGGAACCCCACCCCCAGAGCCGAGGTGTGGCCTGTCCTTTGAACACCACGCTGCTCAGGGGCACCAGGGGAGCGCTTACTTTCTCGCGTGTGATCTTCTTCTTGCCGCAGCCCTCGCAGGTCAAGGGGAACTTGGGGCAGACCTGGTGGTGCGCCTGGAAGAGACGGGGCAGCCGTCAGAGCTGGGGCCAGGCCAGCAACGCTCCTGAGCCCCAAGGTGGAGACGGCATGCGACACGGGGCTCTGCAGATTCAGGACCTGCCCTCGCCTGGCAGCCGCTGGGGCAACACCAGGAGGAGGAGCGCCCCAGCGCCCCAAGAGTACTGCCACCCGGGTGCCAGGCTGGCGGACTTCCTGGTGGTGGGGGACCCAAGCGGCCAGAGCACCTCCGAGACCCCTGACGAGATGCGCAGCGTGGGCGCCCCGAAGTCTCGGGCCCTGGGCTGCCTCTAGAGCTGAGCTTCCTGGGCGTGAAAAACACCTCAAGGACCCGACCAGCCAAATGCAGACTAACGGCCGGCTTCTTCAACAAACGGCAGAGAGAAAAAGACACCCACAGGGAAAGGCTGAAGGTGAAAAGACCTGCAGACACCAGGGGGGCGTCTGGGTCCCGACCCAGCAGATCCACGTGACCCACACGGACAGACTCCGGAAACGTGGGCACCGAGCTCACTCGTGACCTCAGGAGGCGGGAAGGTGGCCCGCCCTTCACAAACAAGCGACGACTTCCAGATAAAGCCCCACGGCGTTCGGGGCCTGTTCAGCGTGAATCCAGGGAGGCTGCTGCCGAGCGAGAGTGAGGGTGGCGTGGCCGCACGCTGCCGTCCCCCTGTGCAAGCTTGCCCCCGGCCCGGGGCCGCCAGGAGCCTCCGAGCCGCCGGGCGCGCGCTCACCTTCATGTCGGCCGAGCAGCAGGGCGCCCTGCAGTGCCGGCAGCTGAGGCTTCGCTCCGGGCACGCGTGCTCCAGGTGGTGTTCCTTCTCGCCCAGGCGCACCAGGCCTTTACACGCCGGGCACTCGGTCAGCACGAACGGGCAGTGTCCTTCGTGGCAGCTCTGGCAACGAAGGGAGCGAGGCGTCGGCGGAGCGCCCGTGGGGTTCTGGGCCACTGCCCCGCCGGCCGTGGACCGGTCTGGGTTCGTTCTTGGCGCTAGGCCACGGGGGCCACTGCGTTCACTCCACTACCCCTGCTCCAGCGCAGAGATCAGGACCCAGATCCAGCAGGCGGCACCCCGCCCTCGGGACACAGAGGGGACAATGAGAGGGGCTGCGGGAACAGGTTCTAAACGGACGGAGGGCAGAGAAGTGATGCCGTGGGGACCAGAGCGAGAAGCGGATGCAAACGCAGGCGCCCACCCGTCCCGACGCCCAGGCTGAGAGTCCCCGTTCCCGCCCTCCTGGAGCTGAGGACGTGCAGGGTGACGTGGCCAGGGAGGCAGGGGCCCAGCCTGGGCTTCCGAAGGGTCAGGCGGGGCCCAGGCGGAGCCCAGTAAAGCCAGCAGCGCGGGGAGGCCCCGACCCGGACAGGCGTGGCCCTGAGCAGCGCAGCACTTGGGGGGCCGCGGCAGCGGGCTGAGCGGAGGTGGCAGCGGCTGAAGAGGTGAGAAAGGGTGGGACCCGGAAACAGGGCTGCAAGCCTAGGGGACAGACAGAAGCTGTGCGCAGCTCTCAGGAAACGCCGGCCGGGAAGGGGCACAGAGGGCGGGCCGGTAAGCAGAGAACGGGAGATGACGGTTTGTTTGCTGTTTTTTAAAAACTGTGGTCAAGTACGCATCACACAAAATCGACCCCTGGTGCCTGGGCACCGAGCACATCCACGCCGTGGGGTCAGCACCTCCACCAAGATTCAGGCTGGGCGCCTGACAAGCTGGGGCAGCTCAGGGCCCCCGCAGAGCTCGTAGAGCTCCGCCGCAGTGACCTTGAGGAAGGAGGAGCCTCACGCGGGCTCTGTCTCCACGTGGCCCACAGTCCGAGGCCGAGCGAACAGGCCGGCTGAGTCTCCACCCCATGCAGCAGGCTTGGCTGCCAGGGCCAAAGCTCACCATTCGGGGAGTGAGCAGTGCTGCCAGGTGAACCCCAGAGACATGGCACGTGTGGTGCTCTCCCAGCAGCCGGGGTGTGGAGACTTCAGATGTGGTGCCCGTGGCACTCCCGCCTCCTCACAGGACCCCGGGCTCCACGTCTCCGCAGGGACACACGTCAGATGGAACTCGGCCTTCTCAGCAAGACTCCCCCGTGACCCCCCTCAACCCGACGGGGCTCTGTGGACGCTGCCGCAGAGGCCCGGCCCCAGGACACAGACCGGCCGTGCGGGTGGGCAGGACGCCACTAGGTACAGGGAGCAGAGCAGAGGGGACACCTTCCCCGAGGGCTCCTGCTCCAGCGACAGCTCCTTAAAGGCTCCACGGCGGCCACGCCCGGGAGGAGCTTCCCTCGACCGCCAGGGCACCCCCAGCTTCCCCAGACAGGGCCCTGGCGTGGCCACACTGAGCACAGCCCGAACAACCACACCGAGCCACAGGGGATCCCCGGAAACAACCAGGCTCGTGAAACAGAAACGACAGCACCCAGAGGGCACCTGGATCTGATCAGAGCCAAAGAACACGCTCAAGGTGAGCCCCGGGGCCACTGCACAACTGGAGAGGGACGCCCGCGGCCAGCGCTGAGCACCCGGCCCCACACGGCTCGCCACTCAGCGGGTGCCCCTGGGATTCAGAGCCCTGAAGCGCGCACCTGGCGCAGGAGCAGCAGCGTCCTCACAGGCTGGCACGGGCTCCGCGGGCTCCCACTGCCACCAGATGGCTCAGGGAAGCACCACTTCAGCCAGAGTTCAAGCTAAACGCTCCGGCATTCCAACGTTGGATTCCCCGACACGCGAGCACGTCGACTGCTCACCTTTCAGCTGCAAAATGTCCCCATCAGCTGGTCCTCCCTCAGGTCCGCGCGGACCCCTCCTCTGAAGCCCGAGGCCCCTTCTCCCTGCTGTTCCTTCCACGTAGCCCCTGCTTCTCGCTTCCAGAAAAGCAGTCCCCAGGGCTGCTATGTGTACTTGGCAGGCACTTCTAACACCTTCTAACTGAACTGGAGTCTTAATTCCCTGAGTTTTTAGAAAATACTAGACGGGGCTGCAAAGGAAAAGCTTATTCAAAGGCTGACCAGGATTTGCCCCACCTCGCCACACTCTCAGGAGCTCAGCCGCAGCCTCAGCATTTCCCAGCACCGCCCCAATTCTGAGCAACCCAAAGGGCAAACGTGTTGGCTCCGGGCTGGGAGCAGGGCCACCGCTGCAGCAAGGTGGCCACCCCATGCCCCGAGGTGGGGTCTCACCCCAGCTAGAGAGAGGTTTACCCGACGTCAAAGGCTGCACCGAGAGACCCAGAGCAGTGCCCGTCTCCCACGTGACCAACCCCAGGGACTTTCCTGAGTTCCCCGGGTGTAGCCAGGGACTTTCCAGCCCGCATGCCTGCAGGGCCGGCGCAGGGCCCACGGGCTGGCTGTGGTCCCAGGCCCTCGGCCAGGGGCCTGCGAAGCCACCACCCGCACCAGCGGCCTGGAGACGGCAGAAACCCCAGAGGACGCGGGAGCTGGGGTTATTCCGCCTGTCCCTGGGGGTCTTTGGTCCCCTCAAAAGGCGACACAGTACCTGCTGCACTCCCTGCTGGGGCTCCCCACCGCCCAGGAGAGACCCTGCCCGAGGCCGGCTCTCCGGACAGCGCTGGGCAACAGCTCAGGCCCGTCTGCTGAGCAGGGCCTCAGTGGCAGCACCCCCTGCCTGTGCCCCTGCCCCACGGTGGCCCCTGGGCGTCGGAGGCCTCTGTCCACGGACTGCAGTCCTACTCCCCGGAAGGGCACAGAGAGGCCTCCGCTTCCAGGCCCAGGTGCCCGTCAGAGGAAAGCCCAGCTCTGTCCACCCGGCCACTGGCTCCTCCCCAGAGACAGCCAAGCTGCCCCTCTGGCAAAACGCAACCGAGAGCCTGAAGCCCACGAAGTCGAGTCGGTCAAGACCAGCGGACGCCGCCGCGCAGCGCCCGGGACGGGAGGCGGGAGGAGCCCCAGGAACCCAGGACCCAGTTCCAGAGCCGACAGGCTCTCCCGTGTCGTGACTCAGTCGCAGCCCGGCGCCCACCCCATGGCAGGGAGGCTGCTCCGTGGCCTGGGCAGCCCTGGGCGTAGGCGAGCCGGGTCCCCTGCAAACAGCCCCTCCAGCCTCGCCAGCCTCGCCGCATGGGACAGCAACAAGGCCTCCCCACCTTAAGGACCCCGCCCATTACTCTGCACCACTGCACACGACCTCCCGGCCCGGGCAGCCTCCACTCCACCTCCTGTCTCACAGGGCTGGTTCCCGCATGTTCTGTCCTCCTCTGCTGGGCTCATCTCCCTGAGACCCCAAAGCTGCAATTGAGAGTGGCCTCAGCGTGATGTCCCCAAGGTCCGTCCCCGCTGTAGCCTGGGGCGGGGCTCCCTTCCTCTCATGACTGGACACTATTCCGCGGCACGACCAGCCCACATCTTGTGTGTCCCGCCCTCTGCCAGGGACACTTGGCTGCCGGGAACAGTGCTACTGGGAACACTCATGCGCAGGCACCTTGGAAACGGAAGTTTTTAAGGGCATTTGATCACCAGGAAGAGTGTCCGGAGGGGCTCACAGCCGCAGGTTCAGCTGCCGGAGGCCCAGCACACAGGGACCCCAACTTGCCAGCCTTGCACGGCAGAGACAGGCCTGCAAGATACGCACCCGGCCACTGCCCTTGTCCCTGGCCAGATGCCTTCCTGTGACCCCAGAACGGACGTGCAAGCTACTCCCGCGTCTTCCAGTGGCAGCGCTATCCAAGTGAGGAAAGACAACGAAGTCCCGTCGGCGAGAAAGCTAGTTTCCTGCCTGCGCGGCGCTCTCAGGGCCGGACCAGGGTCCCCGCACACACCCCTGCTCACCGCCACCGCACTGCGGCTGGAGGACCGCGTCCACGGACACACCAGGAAACAGCCCAGACAGGGTGAGCACCCCACCCTGGGCCACACGCCCGGCTCCCCCGGCTCCAGAGTCTAGGTGGGCACGTCCGGAGCAGCAGCTGCACCCCCTTCCGCGGGACTCAGGCGGGCTTGAAGCTGCTCTGCGGGAGGGGCTTCAGCCAGCGCAGGGCAGCCCCTACCTCGTACTCCTTCAGGGTCCCCTTCCAGGTGCAGCCCTCGCTGGAACAGACGGCTGGCAGGCTCTCTACCTCCCTGCGGGCAGCATTGTCCGGGAAAGCCTGGGGAGAGAGCGTACCTTGGGTAAGCCCCCTCCCAGACGCCCACCCGCCTGGCGCCCCACACCACGAGCCTTGCGGGGAGACTCGGGACCAGGGCGCCTCTCCCACGGCCGTTCCCAGGTTCCCTCTCCCCTCGACACCGTCAGCGTGGACGGATCACTCACTGAGCTGCTCTCCAGGATAGAGACGCCTTCCTCGTAAATGCCCTCGTTCACGCAGGCGGCACAGTTCTGGGGCCCGGAGCTGGTGGGGAGAGGGGGAGGCCGCACCGTGAAACCCGCCATGGAGGGTGGGAGGCCCGCGGCCTCGCCAACACAGGCCCACGCCACGGCTCGGGCTCTGGAGCCTCTGTCGGCCACCGGCGTGGCCAGCAGACACGACGCACCGTGCGAGACGCTCGGGGCCCAGCCCCAAACCCCGGCCTGTCTGAACGCGACCCGCGCAGATGGATGCCAGGACCAGGGGCTGCTGTCCTCCTGCTGACGGGCCGGAGGCCCCACCTCCCGACCCCGCAGGGACTCGGGCGCCCAGCGCAAAGGGAGCGGGAGCCTCCAGGCAATTTTAAACTGTCCGCTTCCCACCAGAGACAGGAGAAGCAGGGAAAACAGACTCTAAGGAGATGCTTGACTTCACCCCACACCAAAGCAGCCCTGGGCCACGCGGGCATCAGCGTCCGCTCCTGGCAGCTCCCGGCGCCCCTACCTCAAGATGCTGCTCAGGCAGAAGGAACAGTAGCGGTGGCCACACTGAGCCTGGAAGGGCCTGCGCAGGACGTTCCTGCAGGCCGAGCACAGGTACTTGTCCTCTAGCTTGGTCCCCAGGAGGGTCTTGGAGAAGCCAGGCTGCAGCAGGTCCAGGGAGGCGGGAGGGGTCGCGCTGGCTGCAGCCATGAGCACCGCAGCCCCACCAAGGCCAAGCCCTAAGGGAGAGCACAGCGTGTCACGGCGGGTCCAGGGATGTGCAAGGCCTGGACCATTAGGCCTCTGAGAGGCAGGACGTCAGCGCTCCGGGGAGCCCAGCGCAGGTGGGGCTAAGGCTGAGACAGCGGGCACCCGCACGCCCGCTGCAGCCCTGGGCCCAGCGGGCTGTCCTTGTGGCCGCCCGGCCCGGGCCTCTGCTCCCAGGCCAGCTGGCCGGGCTCGCATCTGACCGTGATCGCGGACCCCAATCCTTGCGCCCTGCCGTCTCCCCAAGGCTCCAGGTGCGAATGTGTCCTTAGAACATTGGACAGCTTGGCAGGCGACGGCCCCGGGCAGGCCCAGGAGACAGCCGTACCAACCCTCAGCCCCAGGACAGGGGTGCGGCCTGCGTGCAGCTGCTGCTCTGCTTCCGTCCCCACAGCCAGGGTCCCTCTCGCTTCAGAGCTGCCCTTTGCCGTCCACCAGGCCTTGGTAAGGCCGCCATGCAAGATACCCAGGATGGGCGAGCGGGCGGAGGGCCCCCCACAGCGCTCAGAGGCCTGCTCTTCGTCCGCTACCCTGGCAGGCCACCCCAGCCCTTCGTGCAAATCCCCGAAGAGCCATCCCTGCCCCCGCACGCCCCCAGCACACACGCCCACGTCTGCTCTGGGGTCTGGGCATGGTCAAGTCAGGACGCTATGAAACTCTGCCCCTTTCTGGGGCGCGGAGGCGGGGGGGTCTGCTTGGGCAGCGACCGTGCACAGGAGGCCACGTGCACTGTCCTAAGCTGGCCTGACACCGAGGGGACAGCACAGACGGTGTCGTCCCCTAGCTGCTGGGCAAAGCCACTCTCAATCAGCTGTGGGGTCTGTAACACAGGAGGCCTTACTCGGAGGGCCCTCTGCAGCTCCCAGGACGTTTCACAACCGACATTCTTGCCTCCAGCCACCAACAGAAGGGACGCTGTGCCCGGGCACCTCGGGAGGGCACACCTCTGCCTCTCTCGCGCTCTCTTCACACTGGCAGGCCTGGCCCCTGGAGGGGCCATCTGTCAATTCGACAGCTGGGGGATCTCATTCCTTTAAGCCCTCACAACACAGACGTGCAAGCATGAGAGGTGCCTTTATTAGTAACACCTTTTGGTCGACGATGTGAACAAAAAGTCCCAAGAGCTCACGGACACGCCCCCAGTGTGGGCCAGGGCAGCTCAAGGTCAGGCTGTGGTGGCCACACGCGTGTGTGCGTCTGGAACACAGGCCCATGAAGGTGCACTCCCTCCCGCGTGAGAGGCATCACGTTCCTAGCTTCCCTCTTTTTCTGGTCATGCTAACTAAATTGATTTCATAACCTTGATGGTTTAAAATATCATGGCTCCAAACTACATGAGAAAGAGGAGTTTTTATTTTTGAATATAACATGAAAAAAAAAAGCCACCTTCTTTCAGTCGAAACTCTGTATTTGTCATAAGGTGTTAAATAAAATGAAATGTGGGAATTCCCTGGCGGTCCACTCGTCAGGGCTTCACACCTTCATTGCCGAGGGCGCGGGTTCAATCCCTGGTTGGGGAAACTAAGATCCCACGAGCTGAGCCGCGCGCGGCCATAAATAAATAAATAGACAAACAAAATAAGCAAGACGAAACGCAAAGGCCTCTGTGGCTGCAGCCGTGTTTTACACAGGCAGGGCCAGAAGGCAAAATAAAAAATGGAGCTCGTGCAAGGCGTAAGGATGAGGGTGACGCTTTTCTCGCTGCCAACCTCAAACAGTCTCCAGCGGACCTGTCAGGAGAGACTTTCTTCTTTTGCGATGACTTTCCGCCCGAATGTGGCCGGCCTGGGGGAAACACTTTCTGGCCGACTGACCACACCTTCTGTGGCAGATTGAGCCCATTTTATTAATCCATGGACCTTTACTCCTGTTGGACATAAAAGAACCACAAACGGTCTCTTTCTTGAGCAATAAAGAAGGAAAAGGCCCCAACACACAGTAGGCCTCGTCTTCCCCGCTCAGCGGTCACAGCTACCTGGCGCAGCAGGAGGGTGGGCGGCCACGCGGTCAGAGGGCGCCCCCGCCACGCCCTAGGAGGTCTCAGTGCTTAAGGCCTTAAGTGTCTTATTCAAGTCACAGTTATACACTTGAACCCTCAAGAACCGTAATGGAAAACATCATACTCTAAAGCGCCGTGCCCAAACTCAGCACCGAAAGCCACCCGACCTGCCCGAACATCAGAAGAAACCTCCGCGTCTCTGGCCCTTTCGGACCCTCCTGGCGCCACACACTCCACCCACCTGCAGTCACACAGGGCTGGGGGCTGGGCGACCGGCAGCCTTTGTCCTTAGGGGTCAGATGTTACAAGCCTCCAATATGGAACCAAACCCCCCTACTGGTCCTTCCAAGCTTCCAGTTTATCTTCCAAATCCCGACTCTCAGGTGTGGTGGTAAACAGGAACTGCATCCATTCACACGACTCGCCAGGGGGTGTGAGCGAGCGCTCCCACACGCCCGCCCGGCCTCACACTCACTTCACTCCCCAACATGCTCCAGACGGGAATGCACTAACTTTATACAACAAACTTGCATTTTGTTGGAACGGCATTTCTACTAGACACAAAACATCACTTACAGGATAATTTCAGTTACGTGAAGCTCGAGGATAGGCGAAACTAACCTATGACAATAGAAGTTAGAACAGCAGTTACCCTTGGGGTTGGGAACTGGGATACAACAGACGTTGGGTCTGCGTCCTGGTTCTTGGCGCAAAGCACCCAGAACCCCTGGGGCTTCCTGAGCCATGGGGACAGAGGAGCATCTCCACGGTGGGGGGTGGGGGCGGCGACACTGGCCATTGACTTAATCACCAGTGATTCAATCAATCCTGCCTTCAGAACCGAGCCCCGGTGAAACCCCTAAACGACCGGGTTTGGAGAGCTTCTGGGTTGAACACGTGGAGGTGCTGGGAAGGGGGGGCTGGAGAGGGCATGGAGGCTCCACGTCCCTCCCTGTACCTGGCCCTGTGTGTCTCTCCCAGCGGGCTGTTACGCATGTTTCTCTGAGCCCTTCTAGCAAATTACTGACCCCAAGGAGGGGGTCATGGGGACCCTCAATTTACAGTCGGTCAGTCAGAAGTATGGGAGGCCCCGCCTCCCCACTGGCATCTGAAGTGGGGTGGGGGCAGCCTTGTGCAACCAAACCCTTAACACAAGGGGTCTGTGCTAACTCCAGTCGGCCAGTGTCAGAACTGAATTAAGCTGCAGGATGCCCAGTCGGCATCTATCAAGAAAAGTAGGGCTTCCCTGGTGGCGCGGTGGTTGAGAGTCCTCCTGCCGATGCAGGGGACGCGGGTTCGTGCCCTGGTCTGGGAAGATCCCACGTGCCGCGGAGCGGCTGGGCCCGTGAGCCATGGCCGCTGAGCCTGCGCGTCCGGAGCCTGTGCTCCGCAACGGGAGAGGCCACAGCAGGGAGAGGCCCGCGTACGGCAAAGAAAAAAAAACAAAAGCCAGGCAGAACTGCTTGGTGTGGGGAAACCCACACATCTGGAGTCAGAAACCCCGTGAGACGTGAAACAGAAGCTTTCCGTGGGAGGCTCAGTGCTGCCTGAGGGGTGCGAGGGCTTCCGGAAGGCAAGGCGCGGCCGTGCGTGGGCACAGGCGCATCTGCCCCTGCGTTTAGGGCTTGTGCATTCTGCGGTATGTGTGCCTCATTTTAAAAAGAAAGCGATGGAGCTTCTATTCCCGAGAGTCGAAAGAAAGATGGTGAAATCCCTAATTATGGTACACCCATGCACGTTTATCCAGAATACCCCTGCTTCGTAATGTTAACAATGGCAGAATAACCTCAAAAACCGGTTTTAACACAAAGGAAGCCCCCCAGGTGGGGCTGCATCTCCCTCCTGCCTCCCCACCCCCAGGAGAGTGGGGGGGCATCTGGCACCCCACCGCTGTTCTGCCATTTCCTGTGCCCCCTTCCCAAGCCCAGGTCCCGCCTGGGTACACAGCAGGAGGACCCCGGGAAAGAGCCGTCCCTGTGAGAAATCACAGAGACCCCGACTGAGCCGGAGGCCGCTGGGCAGCTGGGCTCCACCGTCCTCAGTCCGGTGTGTGGGGGTCAGGGACTAATTCTCAGAAGGCTACGTTGCTGCCCAAACCAACATCACATTAGGTGTCGGAGCACTTGGTTGCCGGGGGCCACCTGTTGCCAGCAGACACACGGGTTCAACCCAGGAGCTTCCCTCTGGGATGCCCCAACGCAAGGACCAAACCACCCCAAATCCACGCTCCAGTGAAAGCTGCCCCTGCTGCACGCCACGCTGGGCCCCCAGGTCCGAGACTCCTGAAGCAACTCCCGGGGACCTGTGACCGCACACAGCGTGTGTCCTCATCCACGTGAACGTTACGCTGACACTACCTTCATCTTCGTTCAAGCTCAACGTGATGCCAAGCGTTCTGGTACCAACTTAACGCCCAACAACCGTTTACACTAAAGCACACAGCGAACGCTGCGCCGTCCCTCCCGCCCGCGCCCACTCACAGCTACTCGTGCCACCAACACACCCAGATTCTTATGAAAACCTGGGGCCGCTGATCAATGACGCAGCGCTTCGGCCCCTTTGAGGCCTCAGCCCCACCTCACGCTCACCTCAAACGGGCCAGGAAATCCACTGGCTCTACCCGCTACAAACATCCAGGACCTGACCACACTGCTACCACTGGGCCCGGCCACCGTCCACTGTGACCTGACTCACCGCAGGAGCCTCCCGAGGCCCTTGAGTACGAGCTGGGGACTTGGGCTCCTCCCTCAGACCCCCAAGCTTCCAGGGCCTCTGCTGCTCGGCTTCCTGAACAACCCTCGCCTCCCCGCACCGTTCCTCGGCCCGGGCAGCATCGCGGGCCTGGAGGCAGGGAAGAGGGATCCGGGCCCATGGGAGGTGCAGGGGTGCCCTCCGTGCTCCCAAGGCTCCCGCCGGTCACTGGCTCCTACACCCGTGTCTGACCCTTCCTCCATGCTGCACCACTGGCCCAGCCGGGCACCACCCCACCACAAAGCAGGGCACCCCAATCCTGGAGCCCGCACTGTAGTCACCTCCACTACTCACCTCCTACCCCCACCGCTGCTGTGTCCTCGCCTCCCTAAATCACAGCCAGTCCCCAAGAACACCTGCCCCAAACGCCATCTCCACCGCCTGCTGGCCCTGCAGGGAACACGGTGGCCACTCTGTTCCTGCTCGGAGCCAGGGGACAGCTTCCGCGGAGCCTGCCCCCCTCACTCCCCGAGGCTCAGCTGCCCAGGCCTTTGGGGGTGATCCTCACCCACCTCTGTGAAGGAGCAGGCCCAGGACACAGGGAGGACAGGGCAACAAGCCCAGGTGTGGACACAGGAACAGACGGAAGGGGTGCACCCCATTCTTGGCATGATCTGTGGAACCTGTGGGTCATTTTTTCTGGGTTTTCTTCTCTGGACCTTCCTCCCCTTGCCCGTGTGTGTGCTGCCCTGTGGTGGAAACCCACCTGCCGGACCGTGCCCAGTCCACGCTGGTGTGCTGACCGGGTGGGCGGGCAGGCAGGCGGGCAGGCGTCTCTCACTGCCAGAGGGGGGCCCACACCTGGCTCAGAACTAAGTCAGAAGGCCTTTTCTTCCCAGAGAAAACATTTTCTCCAGCACCAAGTGATGGCTGTAAATTCCGTGCTCTAGTCCACAGTTTACGACCACTGTTGAAACAACCCATTTCTTCAGGTCCCCGGAGGAATGACATGCGTGTTTGTCTCCCCAGAGGGCGCGAGCCTGTGATGTACATACGGGACCGGCACTCTGTCGCTCGCATGGATGTTTCCAGGCTCCTGCTGTGCATCACGCGTGGAGCTGGGGAGACTGGGCAGCACCGTTACCGATGTGGCCAACAGGCGAGGGCCACAGGGCACAACGCAACCGCAGGTGGCACAGGTCTGGGACGCAGGGGGGACACCGGAAGGGCCCATGGCGCGGCCTGGGTGTGTCAGGAGGTGCGCTCAGGGCTGTCCCAGGCCAAAGGACCAGAGAGCACAGAGGCCCAAATCACAGCTCCGGCCTTTGGGAGCTGCAGCCTCACGGGGGCTGGGCTGTGTCCCCAGGTGTGGGGCTGAGGTGCGGGACCGGCCAGGCTGGGGCCTGGAATCAGAGAGAGCGGCTGCTCGAATGTGTGAAGATGCTACTGCTGAAAGCACTGAAAGCTTCTACTCCTCAGAAAAGCTTTCAAAAAACCACTGCTTAGGATTTTGTTTGTTTGAAATTCAACGCTGAGTTCTGCGGTATGTAATTTACACTGCAATAAAGCTGTTAAAAATAACTCAAGCAACAATTCTGGGCTCTTGGGACCCCCACCTAGAGCCAGTAACTGAGTGGCTAAACGCTGTCGTCCTCGCCGGGGACATGTGGTCCCTGAGTCACGCACGGCCCGGCGTCAGGCCTGGCACGCCCCCTGCTCTGCTAGATTCAAGGCCGGGCGGAGCGGCTGCTGTCACAGGCGCAGCTGTCCCCAGCTCTCCCCCGTCCCCACCGTCCAGTCCACGAGGAGCCCGCTCTGCCTCCAAGGAGCGTCTGGCCCCGCACCACAGCAGTTTTCTGAGTCCCCACGCCAGGCTCCGTCCGCCCCGGCAGCTCCCTGGACCCCTGCATCCTCCCCATCCACCTCGGGGCTCGGTGTCACCGTCGGACAAGGCCCAAGCTCGGGGGGTCGGAGACACGGGGAGAGGGCCCGGGGCAGCAAGCGACAAGCGGCGATCCCCGAGGTCCAAGGCCGCCCGCGGAGCCCGTCCGGACCCCGAGCGGGGCAGGAAGCCCCTCGGGGGCAAGAAGGGGTGGGGCACCGCAGCCGAGGCTCGGGGGCGGCCCGGGGGGCGTGGACCCCGCGCGGACCCGGGCCGGCCGCCGTGGACGCCCCGCCGTTCGCGAACTTTCCTGTGAGGGGCCCGCTCCGACTTTCAGTTTCCGGCTCCGAGAAATCCCCTCAGGCCCGCGCGCCGCGGCGGCCGTGCCTCCCGCCGGGCCTCCTGGCACCGCGCGCCCCCCCGCCCCCGCCCCTCGACCTAGACCCCGAACCCCAACCCCAATCCCCGCGGCGCGACTCACCAACCGCCGCCGCGCGCCCGGAACTGCCTGCCCGCCTGCCGCCGCCGCCGCCGCCGCCCCGCCCACGAGCCCGCCTGATGGACTGATGTGGAGACCTACCAGGAGAGAGCAGGAAGCCACACAGGGCCCCGATTGACCAGCTTTCTCCCCCGCCCCCTGCTTCGGGCCCTCCCTCCTGACGGACTGACACAAAAGCCTACCAAGTGCCGCAGAGAACCACAGCGGGCGCCGATTGGCCAGCTTTCTCCCCCGCCCCTCCCACCTCGGGCCCTCACTACTGACTGACTGACACAACAGCCTACCAGAAGCGCGCAGGGAGCCGCAGCGGGCGCCGATTGGGCGGAGCTGACGCGGCTAGGGTACTTAAGTCGCCCGCGGACGCTCTCTAGACGGAGTCCGTCTTCGCTGGCGCGGCTCTGTGGTTGGAGGGCGTGGTCCCGCTGTTCCCGCAGAGGGTTAGTTCCAGGCGCAGGGAACCAAGGCGATACCCGGCGCAGGGCTGGGCCCCAGTGTGGGTTACATTTATGAGAAAAAGTACAAATAGACGCCGCTCACCTAAAGGGTAGGAAGGCTTTAGAGATCTCCTTTCGGAGTAGTGAAATGTTCTAGATCTAGGTAGTGGCGACGGTTGCCCGACATTACAAAGTACAAATGACACTGAATTGTAAGCTTTAAAATGGTTTAAACGGTGAATTTTATCTTATGTGAATTTCACCACCAAACAAAACAATATGCACAGCCTATGGCACATGGACACACACGAGTGGAAATATTTAGAAAGGAAGCGCTGGTCTTGACCAGAAAAAAGGGGCGGCACACTGCCGCTAAGTGTGTGACCTGAGGACAAGCCGTTTCTCATCTGCTAAAGGAGAGTGGGGACAATTTGGATTCTCTCCTGTGGAACACAGCTTTCTAAATACCTGAGAACAGCGTCTCATCTGATACCAGCACCCGGAAATGGGGACGGCCCTCCCCATTTTGCAGAAAAGGAAAGATTACGAGAGGCAAGATTCCTTACCCAGGTCACACAGCACACTGGGCACCCCCGCTCCAGGGGGAGCATCTGAAGCCACGCAGACTGTTCAAGGACAGAGTAAACGACACAGGCAGGCTGTGAAGCCACATGATGTAAAGGGTCCACGCTGTGTCCAGAAGTACTCACATCACACTGCATAAATCATTACTAGGTTTGGAGTTGGAATTCCCCGATCGCAAACGCCACATCCCCGGAATACAGCAGCAAGGCCCCTAGGCCTCCATTACAAGTTCCGTGAACTTCAAGGCTGAGTTTGCCACCAGCAGCCGTGGAAACCTCCTCAGTCCCCACCTACGCGTTCCATGAGGTTTCCCTCAAGGCCCATAACTAACCGAGCTCTCAGGTGTAAGGAGGTTTCTCCTCCCGGGGTCTGGGGGGCCGAGGCCATCCTGTGAACCCACTGGCAGCACGGAAGGAAGTGGCTCTTGCTGCAGAGAGGAGGTCCCCCCTCAGCAGCACCCCTCTTTCTTCAGGGTAAAGTGGAAGTTGTTCGCGGGCCTTCTGCAGTGACTCCCTGGGGAGGGTCAGACCTCACTCACCCTTCCAGCATCGGGGACAGCACAGGAGCGCTGGGCTCAGGGCCCCCTCAGCCCACCCTGCATCCCGAAGAGATTTCCTGGACGAAGGTCTTGCTTCCCGGGAAGGAGGCTGCCTGCAGCCCTCGGCACTGACAGGGCTGAGCCCATCTCGAAGGACCTGGCGATGCTTCCAGCATGAAAATGATTTCATATCTCTCAGACTGCCAGTTTCAGAGGATTTTCCTGAATACATTGTGTGTGTGTATGTGTGTGTGTGTGTGTGTGTGTGAGAGAGAGAGAGAGAGAGAGAGAGAGAGATTCTGACAACAGGCCCCCGAGTTGAGATGGGGTAGAGGGAGCCTCGGCAGGGAGGGGCTGCTGACTGAGAAGCGGCCAGCCCACCCCCGCCTGCCAGCTCAGAAGGGTGACACCTCGATCCAGGCGGGCTGGAAAAGGGATGACTCACTCTGGTCGTCGGGCAACTCAGGGGATTCCCACGCGGGTTCCTTCCTGCCAAAAAGAAAGCAAAACTCAGCCTCTGAGGCAGCCATGCGGGGAGGTGGCTGGGACAGCCCCAAGCAGACCCTAGAGGGGGCCTGCGTCATCCACCTGCTCCCTGAGGGCTGGGGTCTAGGGCCTCTGTCCTGTGCCTCAGTGCCCCCCAGAGAGAGGCGTGGGCCTGGCTACAGATCCGGGTCGATGCTGCGGTGGACGCTGGCTTTTCACAGCTCGCCGTCCAGGCAGGAGAGGCCCCAGCAGCTGCCCACTGGGCCTGCAGACCCCGGGGGAGGTGCTGCCGCGGCCACGCACTCTGCCCCAAGGCCCCCTCTCCCAGGCCCCTGGCACCTGCCCCGCCCCCTTGGCTTTCCTCCCTTGGGTCCTGGTCTGCGCCCAGGACATTTCTGAATGCTGGCGGTACCTCCGCTCCCCACTGGCATGGCCAGTCCCCTTGGACATCTCACCTCCCATCCTTTACTCACCCAGGCCTCTGGGAGACAGCACTCAGGGCCAGGAGGCAGGAAGGCCGACATGGGCCCCCACTTAGGACCCTGGACATGGGCTGCCCCTCCTGTGCCGGTGCTGTCCCCAGAGCAGAGGCCGGCACTGAGCAGAGCCAGCCTCCCAGTACAGCCCACTTCCCGTCCTGAGAGCTCGGCCCCGCTTCTTTTCTCGCTTTTCAGACATTTGAAGGTCAACCGCGGGCTGCAGCTTCTGAAAGGAGCTGGTTTCACTCTCACTGTGTAATCACCTGATGGATGCGTTTCCAGAAAGGCCGGCCTCCAGCTCTGCCCAGAATTCCCCTGCCCGGGAGTCAGCCACAAGGGGCTCCCCCACTCCCCCTCCTGGAACTGCACAGCCAGCACCGTCCCTCCCCAAGAAAAGGAGAAAGACGAGGCTGGTGAGACCCCGCAGCTGACTTCATGGCAGCAGCCAGTGCTCTGGGACCAGGACCGCCCACACCCAGGCCCTAATGAGGTGCAGAGAGCACGGTGGTGACAGCGTGCACATAGTGCTGCGTCCTCTGTAAGCAAAGGTGGAAAAGAATGGTTTCCGTGTCTGTTTGTACTCTCTGTAGACTTGGGAAGGGTGCGGGAGAAAGTAATCAACGTGATGGGGGCCAAGGAGCAGGCCGTGGTCACTGTACACCATCCCACAGTGTTTAAACCACCTGATGATACCACCGATTCAAAAGCATTTGGTTTTAAACAACAGAAGGTCATTTTGGAAGCTCTGGAAAACACAGAAAAGTACCAGGAAGAAGGCAAAGATCACCCCAAATTCCCCCACCCTGCCCAGATTCCCCACTCAACACCCACCTCCCTTCAGCCGATCTCAGAAAACGGACGCCACCCCACACCCGGAACGGAAGGCCTGGGGGACAACCTCACATGCAGAATCACAGGTGCCCGGGCTTCCCTGGCCAACCCTGGCCTCCGATCGCCAGGCCGACCCGGGACCCGGCCCCAGGGCCTTTACACCGGCCAGTGCCTTGCGGGGACCAGCTCCCTCACTCCCCGGGCGAGGGCTCAGCCTGGGCCCTCTGCAGGTCCTAGGGTCTCAGATAGAGAAGGTCTCTCCTGCTGGCCCTGTGTTAAGTGGGTCCCCCCACACACACCCCCCGTGGGACTAGACTCGGTTTGTGTGCCCGTGTCCTCTGCCAGCTGGGTCATTGAAGGGCAGCGGCCTTTTCGGCCTCATTGGGGAGCAGCGGCGGGTCCGCGCGCGCCCTCTGCCGGCCACATCCGGAACTGCCGCTCTGGCCCCTTGACTCCGGCCGGACCTCCCGCCCAGGCACCGCGCCCCTGCTCCCTGTGGGGACCTTGCTCCACCGCCTCACTTCGGACCCGCAAACCGTAAGATGGCTCTGCTCACACTCGGACCCAGCAAGTGATCACCTGGCCAAGGTCCGCAGCTCTGTGTCGGAGAGGCTCGGGGTGGCCCTCAGGGGTCTCCCAGCACCCCACTGCAGCAGGCATTCCCCGCCCCACCACTGCCACCCTCTTCCATAGGGCTCCCACCTGTCCAGGACCCAGCATTCTTCAGCTCAGCTGGGACCTCTGACCCTGGTTCTGCCAGCTGTCAACCGTACCTCCTTGCTTCCCCAAACCCCAGGCCCATCCTTGGCAGCCCCCACTCTCCAGCCGGCCCCCTCCCCTCCCCTGGCCATCTGTAGAGGCCCTGCACCCGGCTCAGTCTAAGTGGTCCTGCTTTCTGCAGCTGAAGGAAGTGGCCACCAGTGCGCAGGAGAAGCTGGCAGCCTCCTCCACTGCCCAGTCCAGCCACTCACCCTCCTGGACCACAGCCCATCCTCTCCTCCCGCACACCTGGCCTTTCCAGTGCTCGCTGGGGACGCCCAGTGGATCTTTTAACTCCCCTTCTCCATGGGACCAAGTGTATTCGGTGACAATGACAATGGCTGAGAAGAAAAGCAAGCTGTGAAAATATTTTCTTGCTGAACTTCATGTACACAATCATGTGAATAAAAAGTAAATACATTCAATAAACAGTACAAAAGGGAAAGTGATGGATCAAAACTTTCTTTACATTATGTATTTTCTCAAAAACAAGGGGAATACTTACACCGACATATCCATTTTTCACGTTAATGAATAACAGCATAGACCAGTTTCTGGTTTTGAGTCTTAATATCTGCAAATTTCACAGTGCTTTTGTCACCATCAGTCTTTTTTCTTCTTGTCATGTTCAATAGAGTATCCAGACATATTTGTCCATCTATTTTCACTCGTAGTTGATCAAAGGATACTTTTTATTGACCTTAATAAACCTGTAATTTTCTCTCACTTGAAACCACAGACGCACCAAGTTAGGAAGAACCGTATGTACCTCCTGCAAATTGTGATTCTTTTAGTGTCTTTGGTCAAAGCCGATCCCTGGTGCCTTTCAGACCTCTCCGCAGTTGAAAAATTGTAAATTCCAATGAAAACTCTGAGTGGCTGTATAGAACGACAGGGTTGAAGTAAGTCGGGCGCAGTAGCGGTGCTAATGTCACCTGCTTTGCTGTCTAAATGCAGGAGCACAGAGTTCTGCCAGGGCTGGAAGTACACATGACACCCAAATGTTAGGAACATTCCCCCGAAACACAGGGTGTAGCTGATTTCCACGTAGGACACAAAGCGTGCTGGAGTTTGCCGGTGCCAGCAGCCGACAGGAGACATTTTGAGGAGGAGTATTTGTATTTTATCACTGACATCATTTAGGATCACTACATGAACCTTCAGCTAATTGCATCATATACGATCTACCCTTTGGGTCCCAGAGTGAGGGGGGTCATCAGAGGCTAGCTGCGCTGGCTCCAGGCAAACCCAGAGGCCCCGGCCCCTGAGCAGGCTGGGCTGCAGGGAGGGGCTGAACACTGTGTAGGGACGGCTGGACCCCAGATCCCGTCTCCAACCCACACAGCCAGGCAACTTCCCTCTCCTCACTGCTATGGAAGGCAGGAGGTGATGAATCCAAAGGCTCTCTAGCCTAGGGACGCCGGGCTCAGTTCTTCCCCTTGGCGGCCACCTGGCTGGCAGTCAGGCTAAGGAGGAAACAGTGGGTTGGCCACGTGTTGCTCTTTGGGACCCTCAGACGAAATGGCTCTGTCCCACCCTGATCACCCCAAAGAGGAGCCCACCTTGGCAAGTCCTGCCATGCACGTGAGGCTCCCAGCTGCTCCCAAGGGCCACCCTCTTGGATGAGACAGACAGCCAAGGGTTGGGACAGTTGCGCGAAAGACATCAAAACAGATGAAAGGAGGGGGAGGGAGGGTGCAGGTACCTGAAAAAAAAACATGACCAGAACTAAACTTGGTAACCTCAGAGGGACAGAGAGAAGAATATGTGAAACAGGGTGCTATAAATTTCAGTGCCGTAGAAGGAGCAGATAGACTAGAGCAGGGAGCACTTAGAAAATAAAAATGTGATACCAAATTAAAGAAAAAAGTCAGTGAAAGGGTGGTAAGTTGAGGAAATCTCCCAAAAGTGGAGCAGAAAGAAAAGGAGTTAAAAATAGAAAAGATAAGGACATTCACAGCCCCAGGAGGGAATCTAAGATCTTAGTGATAGGAATTCCAGAAAGTGGAAACAAGCAACGAAGGGAGTTAGTTATTGAGGAAAGAGCACAAGAAAACATTCTCAAACTGAAGGGCCTTATTGTCCAAACTTAGGGGGTCTAGAGTGTGGAGCACATGGTGGGGAAGCACACCAAGGCCATCACCCTGAGGTTGCAGAGAAAGGAGGGCAAGTAGAAGGTCCTAAAACTTCCAGATGGGGGGAGCGGGGAGGGAAGGGAGAGGAGAAGGAGGGAGAGACAGAGACAGAGGCAAAGAGAGAGAGGAGGAAGCCCACACAAAGCAGGTCATAAATCAAGGACTGACAACAAGAAAGACATGGGACTTCTCAACAGTAATATGGAAACTAGAAGATAATAGAGCCTGACTTTGAAATTCTAAGAGAAAACATATTCCAACCTGTAATTTGTTGCTCAAAGTATCAATCAATCACCCTGAGAGTTGATGATGGGATAAAGACATTTTCAAACATGCTGTCTCAAAAAATTTTCCTCCCATGTAGTCTTGGTCTGAAAGTTACTAGAGCCTGTCCACCAAGATAAGAGTGAAAGGAAAGAAGATGCTGGCATTGGCTCCAGGAGACAGAAGAAACTCCTCAAAAGACAGTTCCAGGCTCGGGTCTGGACGAAGCCCACCCAACTTTGCTGGGGAGAACAGGCTGCAGAGGATGAGGCTTGGGAAACACAGGGATGGCCAGTCACCTGATGGGTGGAGAGGAGATCTGCAGCCCCGACAGACAGTCTGGGGCTGAATTAATGGGGGTAAATAAAAATGAAGTGAATTAACATGCAGCTAATCAAAAAAATTAGAGACACTTGTCAACACAAGGAAAAAGTATGGGGGAAAGGAAGTAGAATCCTAATGCATTATGTAGATCTGCTGTGAACAATACTTGTACAGTCATATTCATCAGAATACTAACAAAGGATGTAACCAATAACTTTTAAGTTAACAATGAGTAACAAGTAGCTTGTTGGTCTGTTGATCCAACCTGACATAGTTAGCTTCCATAGGGTGTTCAGCCCCTCTCAGCCCCCTGACCACTCCTTTTGCCCTGGTCAGTCCAATTCACTGCCCATACTCCCCTGAGCACTGCCTTCACCCCATGTTCACACTCCCATCCTCCACACTGGCCAGAGGGCTCTTCCCCAAAGGAAAACCTCAGTGGGTTACTCCTAATCCCCAAAGGCTCCTTCTTTTCAGAAAGTGCCTGTCTGGGGACTTCCCTGGTGGCGCAGTGGTTAAGAATCCTCCTGTCAATGCAGGGGACACGGGTTCGAGCCCTGGTCTGGGAAGATCCCACATACTGCAGAGCAACTAAGCCCGTGCACCACAACTACTGAGCCTGCGCTGTAGAGCCCGCGAGCCACAACTACTAAGCCTGCATGCCACAAGTTCTGAAGCCCACGTACCTAGAGCCCCTGCTCTGCAACAAGAGAAGCCACCGCAATGAGAAGCCTGCGCACTGCAACGAAGAGTAGCCCCTGCTCGCCGCAACTAGAGAAAGCCCGTGCACACAGCAACGAAGACCCAATGCAGCCATAAATAAATAAATAAAATATTTGACTACTAGTGAAATTTTTCCCAATTTTTTTTTTTTGCCACACCTTGTGTCATGTGGGATCTTAGTTCCCTGAGCAGGGATCGAACCTGCACCCCCTGCATTGGAAGTGCATTGTCTTAACCACTGGACCACCAGGGAAGTCCCAAATTTTTCCCAATTTGATGAAAAACATTAATATATAGATCCAAGAAGCTCAGCAAACCAAAGGAGGATAAATATGAAGAATGGTATAATTGGGCACATAATAGGAACCCCCTCTCCCCCCCAAAAAAAGAGAAAATCTTGAAACAGCCAGAGAACATGTCACATTACATGCAGGGCACAATGATCAAAATAGATATGAACGACGGATGATTTATCATTGGAAACAATGGAGGTCAGAACACAATGGGACAATATTTATAAAAGACATCCTTCAAAAATAAACACGGCAATTCCTCAAAAAATTAAAACTAGAGTCAACACATGATCAGCAATTCCATTTCTGGGTACATATCCAAATAACTGAAATCAGGGTCTAGAAAAGATACGTGTACATCCACGTTCACAGTAGCACTACTCACAGTAGCTAAATACGGAAGCAACCTGTGTTCATCAATGGCTGAATGGATAAGCAAAATGTGGTATGTACGTGCAATGGACTATTATTCAGCCTTGAAAAAGAAAGAAGTTCTGACACAGGCTACAACATGGAGGAACCTTGAGGACGTCATGCCGAGTGAAATAAGCTAGTCACGGAAGGACAAATATTGTAGGATTCCATTTATATGAGGTTCCTAGAATAGTTAAAGTCCGAAAGTCCGAAAGTAGAGTGGTGGGTGCTGAGGGCTGGGGGAGAGGAGGAATAGGGAATTAGTGTTTCATGGGAACAGAGTTTCAGTTTTACAAAATAAAGAGTTCTGGAGATGGATTATGGGTGATGGTTTCACAGTATCATAAATGTATTTAATGCCACTGAACTCTACACTTTAAAAATGGCTAAGATGGTAATTTTTATGTTAAGTGTATTTTATCACAATAAAAAATGCTTTTTTACGGAGGGGGAAGGGATGACACAAAATCTGGGCTGCCAGGAAGTGCGATCCTTGGGGCCACCTCAAGGGCTGTTGGCCATGGTGATCATGAGCTGCCTTTGAATGTGTGAGTAGCCCCCGCTTCGTGAGGGTACAGACCTTCACGTTTACTAGATTTTACTGGATAGTATTTAGTTGATAACTTTTAATGCTAATTTTCACCAGGGAGGGACTTCCCTGGCGGTCCAGTGGTTAAGACTTCACCTTCCAATGCAGGGGTTGCGGGTTTGAGCCCTGCTCAGGGAGCTAAGATCCCACATGCCTCGCGTCCAAAAAACCAAAACGTAAAACAGAAGCAATATTGTAACAAATTCAATAAAGACTTTAAAAATGGTCCACATCAAAAAAAATCTAATTCTCATCAGGGATACAATATTCAAGTTAATATCTTTATTTGGGAAATAGAGAAATAGCCATGTTTTATCTTTGTTTTCCAGAAGGCTACAGAATTCTCTTTTCCCTTCTCCATGAATGGAGATGTGTGACACTGGTTACTTTAGTGAAGGCAAGCAGGGGATTCATTAAACAGCAGTGGTGTGGCGCCTCAGGGATGTGAGCTGCTCACCTGGCCTCTTGAAGCTGATTCTCCATGCCACCTGCTGCAGCTTCGCCCCCAAAGCTACTCTCCCATGGACCCTGAGTAAATCAGGAGCACCCAGAGCCAGGAGGGGGTGAGCACGGGTGACCCGACAGGGAATGGGTCGGGGGGAGGGGCACAGACACCTGTACCACCTGTGCCCTGGTGGTAGCTCATGCCACAAGGACGGGGGCTGCAGAGGTCTCTGTGGCATCAGACCTGGACTCCTGACCAAGGGCCAGATGTGATGATGGCTATCCTGGCAGACACCTGCATGGACAGAAGACACCAGGGTCTAGGATGCCCCCTCTCTGGGCTGAGCCAACCAGGGCAGATGCAACACCACGGAGCTGATGCAACTTCTCCTTTGGGCATCACAGCCCTCAAGAGAGGGCCTCACTCGAGGGTTCACACGGCCGGGTGTTGCTTAAGTTCCAGGAGTAGGAGATCTTGACTTAAAGAGGTTAAGACCGCCGTCTCTTTCTAAGCAGCCTCCTCTCTCTTCACACTCTTCCTGGGCCCGCTGCAGTGACCACAGGCATTTTTGGGACCCCACTAAGAGGAGCTTGAGTTGGGATGCACTTAGTTGGGGTACATGGGCTATTTTTATGCTGTTCACAGTCTTGCTGGCCTGTCCTGGGGCAGGTACATCTTCCACATCTGCCAACTACTACCCGCACAGCGCCCGGAACTGGAAGTACGTGGAGCAAAGGAGAAACAAGGTTTGTCGTATGAACCAAAAGGGAGTCTATGCAAAATTGTTAGCAGAGGACTCGGCTGTCCTGACTCCTGGATAGAATGTGTGGATTTAATTACAGAAAACTCAGCCAAAGTTGGAGTCGGCTCGGGACTGGCCTGTACGGTGTGCCCTCATGCCTGCCATGCAAGTCAATTACCCCAAACAGGAAGAGATCTCTGCCTACATCTTGGGCAGGAAGGTGCCTCTACTTACCGTCAGGCAGGAGGAAGGAAACTTCCCTCCACCCCCCAACAGCCCAGCCAATCAGAGACTGCAGCAGTCCAGCCAACAAGAAGCCTCCATTGGACCCCCAGCTCCCCAAACTCTTTGGTTATCACAGCCCGTCCCAACTCCCCCTTCTCCCTAAAAAAGCAAGTTCTTCCTGTTCTCCCGATTTGCCTATGGTCTGCCACAGTTTTAATATTCTGAACTGTAATTCCTAAATATACTTGCTTTTGCTGGTAAGATAACTGGATGTTATATTATTAAAGTGTACACATTTATCAGAATTCCTGTGTTGTGGAGCATAAACCTATAAGAATGCTACAAAGAGTGAGCACATCTGTGCGAAGCGCAAGTATTACCCAAACCGAGGTCAATGCTAACAATCAGAGACAAATTTGATCACACAGGTTAGAAAAATGTCTGAATTGTCTTCCTGTTCTTTCCGTAAAACAATTCTGCAAAGTCATGATGTGGCATTCAATGAGGATACAGCCAAAAATGTAAGCAAAAGCATTAGAGATGCATTCATTAATTCATACAAACGTTATTTTTCTGAATTTTGTGATGTGTGGAGTTTGTCAGTTTTTTTAAATTTATAATTTATTGACTTATTTTCTCATTATACAAGATTATCATAGGGCTTCCCTGGTGGCGCAGTGGTTGAGAGTCCGCCTGCAGATGCAAGGGACGCGGGTTCGTGTCCCCGTCCGGGAAGATCCCACATGCCGTGGAGCGGCTGGGCCCGTGAGCCATGGCCGCTGGGTCTGCACGTCCGGAGCCTGTGCTCCGCAACGGGAGAGGCCACAACAGTGCAAGGCCCGCGTACCGGAAAAAAAAAAATATACTAAAAACCGATTATCATAAAATAACTATAAAATATTACAAAGTTATTGTAAAATAACTTATTCACGTTATATTATGTATACATATATTACATATTGTAAAATTATGTATATATTATTCAAAATATACATGTTATACAAAAACATTCTCTTTTGTATCTAATTTTTTTTATAATTTTATATATTTCCTTGTAGTCCTCCCACAAAATGTATTTGCTTCAGGCCCCACCTAACCCGCACTCTGGCCCCCATCATCTTTGCATCACGTGAGCAGAACTCCAGAGAAACAGAACTTCCATTTGCGTGCCAGGTGACCAAAAAAGGCATGAAACAGAAACTAACCTCAACTACAGGAAAATCAATGAGGCTACCTTTCCCTTGCATCCAGTCTGCGCGCCCACCTTGCCCGCGAGGGGCCAGGCCAGGCCGGGGCTGCTCGATCCCCATCCCCAAAGCTGCGACCAGGAAGCCAGGTGTGGACCCCAGTCTCCCTCCCCCTACCTGCTCCTCCCCCGAGTCCCCTCTTCTCCCCTTCTCGCCCCGGCGCACAGCACCCGCTACTCGCATTTCCCCTTCCCCTCCCAGTACCCCTCTTCACGTCCTGCGCCCCGACCCCGTTCCAGAGCCACCCTGCGCCGCCTCCCCAAGCCGGGTTCCCCTTCCTCCCACCCCCTCATCCTCTCGCCTCCCCGCCCACGGCCCCTGTACCTCTCATTGCCCCACATGCCCCTCATCACCCCCCAGCGCTCCCAAGCGCCCCTCCAGCTGCCCCTGGCGCCCCCCCCGGCCACCCCCACACACAACGCCCCCCAGCGGCCGCACGCCCCGGCCGCGACTTCTCCCGCCCCACGTCACGCACCTCTGGCGTTTCCACAGACGAGCCGGGCACGGATTGGCCCCGAGCCGCGGGAAGTGCCCGCCCCCAGAGCCGCCGGCCAATGGGAGGAGGGGGCGGGCCCGAGGCGGGCGCCGGAAGCGCTCGAGCGATTAGGGGTCGTCGCGTCGCCGGGTTTCGAGCAGCTGCCGCGGAGCCGCCGGACGGACCGCCAGCGTCGCCTGCCCCGCCATGGCTGAGAGTGACTGGGACACGGTAACGGTGCTGCGCAAAAAGGGCCCCACGGCCGCCCAGGCCAAGTCCAAGCAGGTGCGGGCTCAGCGCGGGCCTCGGGGCCCAGGAGCGGCCGGGCGGGCGGGGCGGACGCGGGGCCGGGGGCGGGGAGGACGCGGGGCTGGGGGCGGGGAGTGGGGACTGGAGCAGGGACCGGGTGGGAGCGGAGCGGGGACAGGGGGCGGCGACGGGGCGGGGGCCGGGGGCAGGAGTGGGAGACAGGGGCGGGCTGGGGGTGGAAGGCTCCGGATGGTCTTAGGGCAGTGACACAGGCCTGCGGGCGAGGCGCTGGACCTCTTGGTGGGGACAGGTACATAGGGACTGGAGGGGAGGGGGGCGAGGTTAGCGGGGTGGACCTCGGGGCGCAGATGGGGGATGGAGCGCAGATAGGTGGTGGGTCGAGGGAAGGGATGGGACAGGGGCACGGTTGCCTGGCACCCCCGCCCCAGGGTCTCCTTCCCGCTTCTGCGGGCTGCCGGGTGCCTGGCCAGTCCGCTGCCGCCTGTGGAGCCCACTGAAGCATATTGCCGGTCATAGGGAGTCCCTGGCCCCAGGCTGAGGTGGCCTAGGACCCAGCGTGCAGGTGGACCCTGCGTCCCCAACTTGCAAGGGTAGCCGGCATGCCCTGAGGGGTACTTGGGGCAGAAGGTTCCCTGGCTAGTCCGTCGGGGGTTCATCTGTGAGTCGATGTGAGGGAAAAGGGGAAGGGCAGTTTAGTCCCCACCCCTGCTTGATTCTGCTCTCAGGCCGCCTTGGGCCAGCCTTAGACACGCAGTGCCAGGTCTGGGCCAGGACTAGCTTTGGCACTGGTGATCAGCATTCATTGACCTGCCCAGGACTTCTCAGTTAGTCAAAACCAAACTCACTCTCTTTTTTTTTTTTTCCAAAGGAAACTTAATAGCCACAAGCTAGGAATCATGTGAACAGCTCTAGAAAGCATCTGTGCACCTGTCACACTGAGAATGTCGCACAGTCATGTCTCTGAGGTGTCAGAAGCTTCAAGAAATACACTACATTAATACTCGGGGACTGTAGATCAGGGGGTGTCGCTGTCTTGGCTGATGTTGGGGACGGGGGCTGCAGGCTTTGTGCGACGTACTGTCTTTTATCAGGAGCCGGATTGGCTGAGGAAGGCCAGACCAGGTCCTCACTTGATGTTCCTTCCTGCTTTTGCAGGAGAGTGTACTAGAGAGGTAAATCTATTTCAAGTGTGGGTTTCCGAAAGGAATCCATTAGCACGTTGTTTTCAGCAGCCAAGACGTGAGCTCTTTCTGTTTTCCTTAGCAGGAGTTTATTGAGAGTTGCCTGGATATTTGGTTGTAGAGGGATTTGTATACCGGGCTTTGGTTTAAACCCAGCATTTGCTTGTCAGTGCTTGGAAAAGCATCAGGTACTAAGCACATAGCACTGCGCTTAGGGGCATGAGCTCGGAGCTCACGGGCTCAAAAAGCGCCAGGCGTTAGCGGTGCACTGACTGGCTGACAGCAGCCTAAACCGGTGTTTGCCGAATACTGCAAAGCTAGTTTTGACCGAAAAACACTTGCTAATTTTCCAGGCCATCTTAGCAGCTCAGAGACGAGGAGAAGATGTGGAGACTTCCAAGAAATGTAGGTACTCGTGTGTCCACTCGCAAGACCGGGGGGGGGTGCTCTTGGGGTTCGTACCTGCAGACGCGTGAGTGCTGCCCCCGGGCTGTCGGGTGGCTGCTGGCAGCTGAAGCCGCCGCAGAGCTGGGCGACGTCAGGGATCTTGTGAGAGCAGCTGTGGTTGGCGTAGGTCAGGAGGGATTGTTCTCCTCCTTAGTTCACAGATTCTGGACTTGTCCTTTGCGTGTTCTTGTCCCCACTTTGGGTGGCCTGGCCTAGCACGTCACCCTGGGCACAGGGCGCCTCTTGGGCCTGGTTCCCGTTCTGAAACGGCTCTCCTTCGGCTTCATTGCAAACCCTCTCCTCTGCTCTTGCCTCGTGCCGGTCCAGGGGCCGCCGGCCAGAACAAACAGCATTCGATCACCAAGAACACAGCCAAGCTGGACCGGGAGACCGAGGAGCTGCACCACGACCGGGTGACCCTGGAGGTGGGCAAGGTGATCCAGCAGGGCCGGCAGGGCAAAGGACTGACGCAGAAGGACCTGGCGACGGTGAGCGCGGCGGGTCCCCTCCTCCCGGGCCGTGGTCGGGCAGGCGGGAGGCGTGGGCTCCACTCTCCTGGTGACTTGAGGGCTTCAGTTCGCTCTTGCCCCGGGAACCCTGAGCCCTCTCGGGGGGGCCACACGAGTCAGCTGTAACTTCCTGAGCTGCTATCCGCTCAGACCCTCGGCCTGCACAGTGCCCCGGGGGTCGGTGCCTGAGGCGCCTCACCTGGATGTGTTCTAGTCTCCCAGCATCTCCTTCTGGAACTGACGTGTGCAAATACACGTTCTCTTTAGAAAATCAACGAAAAGCCACAGGTCATCGCGGACTATGAGAGTGGCCGGGCCATTCCTAACAACCAGGTTCTGGGCAAGATCGAGAGAGCCATCGGTGAGTGTCCCGCCACCCTTCAGTGGGTCTCGGCTGCCGCTGCCTGACCGCGCACGGTACGGCCGCCCCTCCTGGGTGGGCTTGGTGAGGAGGGGCGCAGGAAGGCCCCTGGGGCCCCGGAATTCTCCGGCGCCTGAAGAAAATTTCCACGAGCATGTAGTGTCTGGGCGCCTCCCCCTTTGGCATCTCCCCAAGCCCCCTGTGCTGTGGGCCTCGCTCTCCCTGCCCCGCCCCCAGCATTGGCGGCAGCGTGGCTCCCGGAGCGAGGAGGCCTAGTTCTGGGGAGGGGCGTCCTCTGTCCCCAGGAAGACGGGCAGGCACGTGCTCTTCAGAGTCAGGCGTGGAAGCTAGCGTGGTGGGCGTGGTGCTCATCGGTTTCCCGCCCCTCCCCTCACGCGCCCACTGCCCCCCGCCTCCCGTGGAGCCTGGGAGCCGCGCTCAAGGGTCGGTGCTGGTGCCGCTGCCCCCTCCGGGGCAGTGGGTAGTGGTGCTGTGGAGCTGCCCTGTGCCTTGAAGACCCAGGGGCGAGCTGCAGTGGTCATGGGCCGGTGGCTCTTTCAGGCCTCAAGCTCCGGGGGAGAGACATTGGGAAGCCGATCGAGAAGGGGCCGAGGGCGAAATGAGCACAAAGCCTCGAAATCAGTGCGTTCCGGCTGATCTTGTCTGGCTGGTTCCCCTTGACCACCAGCGCCAGCGCGGGTCTCCTCACCGGCCGTGCGGAACACAGGGCGGTAGCCCTGCCCGGGAACCCCCTCTACCCGTACCTGCTGTCAAACTAACAAAACCTTGCAGCGTGTTTGCTTCTCCTGATTGTTTTCCTTCCTGTCCCCGTCCCTCACGTGGGGTGCAGAGCGCTGCCTTCCTCTCCCCCGGGGTCTGCCCTGTCACGGCTGTGGCTCCAGGGAGCTCGGAGGGGGGACCGCCTCGCACACGGTGGGCAGCCACCGTCTGGGAGAGGAGCTGCGTGTCCGGCCCGGCTCGTAGAGAAGCTAATAAACGTTTGTCGCCCTTCCTGCTGGTGCTGAATCCTTGCTGTCCGGCCTCGCCTCTTGTGCCTGCAGCTCCCCCTCCCTCTGGCCCCCAGTGTGGCGAAGGGCTGTTTGCATGCAGCGCTGTGGGGGAGTCTGCGGGCCAGGAGGGTCGCTCTGCAGGCTGTTGCTCGTCACTTCTGCTGGGACGGTTAGTGGGCGTCCATCAGCTTCTTGGCGCCAAACCCTGGCCCTCCCCGGCACTGAGTCCCTGGTCACATCGTTCCGTGCAGAGCCCAGTGGGCCGGGGTGGCAAGGTGGAGCCACTTGGGCTGGAGTCCAGGGTACCTGGCCATGCAGGTGTGGCCGTCACCCCCTCCCCTAGGACAGCCATGCCCGGAGGGCCTTCCAGACCTGGCGGGTGGTGTCTGAATCTCCCTCGTGGAAGACCAGAGCCTGGGACTGTCCCTAGGTCAGAAAGACTCAGCTCCATTTTATTAGATGAGGGTGGCGTGTGGGCGGGGACCTTGACCATGGGAGGGTGGACACGGTGACCTTTATTTGGGACAGGGGACACATCAGGGCATTCCTCCTACAAGTCCAGCTCCATGCCACCTTGGACCCAGTTAAGTGTCTGCTCCTAAGTCTGTCACCGGCAGCTCTGGGGATTTCTCTCTGTCTTAAATCAGATGCAGAATCGCCCGGTGAGGTGGGGCCCCTGATGGGCCTGGGTCGGAGTCCCACTAGGCTGGCCAGAGGCTCACTCGGCCTGGGGCAGGGGCTTCTCAGGTCCCGCTGCGCCTCCCTCCTGGTGCCCCTAGCCCCTGGCGCCGTCTCCGGGGACTGCCTGTTTCCAGTCTCCTGAGCCACTGAGGCACGTGGGAGGGGCCCCCAAGCACATCCTCTTGGGCAGGTCGGGTTGGGTCTGGGGAGCCCGGGGAGCCCCCGCTTCCTGCTGGCCTCAACCTTGGCTGGCCAGCGGGGGGTCCCTTGTGGGCCGGGCCACTTATTGCTGGGGTATGTAGCTGCGGCCCCTGTGAGGGTGAGGGATGCAGGGACTCGACATGTCCTGGGGGGTGGGGAAGGTGTTGGTCCCTGGGCCACGGGGTCTTCTCTGCGTCATCTACTGGTCATTGGTGACCGATGCTGGCAGGGTGACATGGTCCTAGGAGGAAGGAGGAGATCTGTGGCCATTGGGCAGCGGTGGCCCCGCGTGTGGGAGGGTCCTGTTCACCGTCCAGCTGAGTGCAGGGCTCAGGGGCTCCTGCCCGCCACCCCCCCCAGGGCTCCTACCGCGTTGAAGAGAATGTTGTCAAAGCTGGGGGCCACGGTGTCCGTCTCCCCCCAGAAGGGGCAGCCCCCCCTGTTCTGCAGCCAGCGCCATCCCGCAAGTCCAAGCAACACCAGCAGCATGAGGAGGAGGAGGGTGCCACCAACCACCGCTGGCACCGACGTGGCCACTGCTGTGTCTCCTGTGGGTGTGGGGCGCGTGACCCGGGATCCGAGCCCTCCCTGTCAGCCCCACGCCCGGGCACGGCCGTCCCCACAGCCCTGAGGACTTCTGCGCCCCCCGCTAAAGGAGGGGCGCCGGTCGTGCCCACACAAGGCTCCCAGCTGAGGCCGGGCCCTGGTGGGCAGGCGGCTGCCAGCTGCGGAGCTGGGGGAATCGAGGCCCCAGGCTAGGGCCCCACCCCGCCTTTGTCACAGAACACCAGCAACCGCAGGTGCTGCAGCAAGAGGCTGGCTGTGGCCTCTGGCCTGACCGGAAGTGGGGGCGCGGAGTGCAGAGGCCGGGGAGGGGCGCCCCAGTCCTGAGCGAACAGGGGCCAGGGGCGGCCCAGCCCGGCATGGGGCACAGCGGGCGAGCGAGGGGACGGTGCAGGGCCCGGCCCGGTGGCTCTCCTGGTCTCTTGGGCCAGGAGCAGGCCGCTGGCAGCCACGTGGGCCGTGAACCACCGAAGCTGGTGGAGGCCCAGACCCGGGGCAGGGCTTACCCTGGCTGGGTGTAGGCAGCTGGCAACGTTGCCCGGCCAGGTACTCAACGTCATCCAGGGCAATGGGCCCCAGGGCTGGCTGGCCGCCCAGAGTGGCTTCAAACACGATCTGACCGGGAGGGAGAAGAGGCTGGGTGGGCCCGAGGAGGAGGATGGCCCCTCCTGAGCTCCTGAGCCCCCTGAGGTCCCCCGGCTCTGGGCGGTCCGGCCTCACCTGGAACTCCTCGGCGCTGGCCACTTCCACCTGGCCTTCCAGCCACTGGTGCCGCAGGCGCCCGCCCGCGCCCCACACGGCCAGCTGACCCCGGGCGCTGCTCAGGAGCACCCTCAGCTCACCCTTGTCTGAGAGCAGGGGGCCAGGTGTCAGACCCCCGACCCGGCGGGAGGCGGGGCTGCCCCCGTGCCCGTGTGCCCCCACCACCTCGCTGCCGGCCCAACTCACAGAAATGCTCAGGAAAGCCCATGTGGTACCAGAAGCGGAGGCAGGAGGCCTCGGTGGCGGGCAGTGGCTGGCTGCGCAGCCAGGCCGCTCGGCCCCCCGGGCCCAGCACGCCCGTTTCGAAGAGAGCAAAGTGGCCTGGCAACGAGAGAGGGCACGGTGCCCCGTGGACCGGATGGAGCCAGGCCCCCCTGACCTTTGGCCTCTGACCCTGGGGGGGGGCCTGGCTGGGCTGGCCGGTTGGCCCGGACTGGGGTGAGTGAGGTGTGTGGCCGGGGGTGTGTATGGCGCTGGGGTCCCTTCCTGACTCAGACCCACCTGCCTCTGTGCCCAGGGTGTGGTCCACAGGCGGCTGGGGGTAGCGGGAGGGCGCGGCTCCACTGCTCCAGTCCCAGCTGTACCCGCCCAGGCCAGGCCAGGGCAGATGGTTCCAGCCACACAGACCAGCCTCAAAGTCACAGGAAGCTGCAAGGGACTTGGGCAATAAGCGGTGCTGCCCCCGTCCCCGGGGCACCACCGCTGCGGGGGGTAGAGGTCAGGCCAGGCGTCTCGGGGGAGGCACGGAGCTGGTACCACCAGGAGCCAGGCAGGTCCCAGGGCCAGGCCACGGGCTCCCACCTGGCCGAGGGCAGGGCCCGTCCTGGAGGAGCAGGTCGTCCAGCGCGATGTAGGAGCGCTCCACGCCGGCAGCCACGGCCTCAAACACCACCTGGGCGGGCACAGGGCGGGGGGGCTCGCTTCCGGTCGGCACTGGATGGCCCTTGGGGGTGAGGAAGGCCCTCCACCCCGCTCACCCTCCAGGCCCGTTCGGCCTGCAAGTCCACGCTGCCCAGGCGCCAGGCAAACCCTCCATCGGTGCCGATGCTGAGCACCTGCCTCCTCTCAGCCTCCTCCACGTGGACCCTCAGCGTGCCTGCCGCCCGAGCAGCCACAGCCCCGGTCAGCGGCAGGGGCGGCTCCCGAGCGGCCTCCAGCAGGGGCCTGAGGGACCCACGGGCCCCGCTCCTGGCAGCCCCTCACCTGGGTTGCGGAGGCTCAGGTGGTACCAGAAGGTCAGGCAGGCGGCCTGGGCCAGGGGCCTGTGCTCCTCTGAAATCAGGGAAGCCACGTGGCCACGGGGCAGGGCCTGCGGGCTCATGTCCACCACCATGTAGTGCCCTGGGGGGGTGCCAGCGTCAGCCTGCCGGACCCCCCCCTGCCCGCCCCCGCCCCCCCGCTCCCCACCCCCACCCCACGCCTCTGCCCCACCCCCTGCCGGCACCCTGAGCCGTCTCTGTGGTGTGGTCTGCAGGGGGGCCCAGGGCCGCCTGGCCCGTGGCATTGGTCTGGCGTGTCCAGAGGCCCCGGCCCCCAGTGGAGAAGCCGCAGGCCGAGTCCTCGAAGGAGCAGCGCTTGGGGGCCCAGCAGGGCCCGGGCCGCACAGTCACGTCGTCCAGCGCCATGGTGCCGTGGTACCCGTCCCGGAGGCCCTCGAACAGCAGCTGGGGGACAGCGGGGGGTCAGCTGTCTGGGGCCTTGCCCTGCCCACCTCTGCCGGGCACCGGGCCTCACTTGGTACTTGGCGCTGGAGTCCTGCGGGTGGTGGAGGGTGGCCCAGGCCTCATGCCAGCGGTTGCCGTGGGTGCCAGACCGCGACCACAGGTGCCTTTCTCTCTCCCCTTCTCGCCTCATTGCCAGGCGCAGAGTCCCTAGGGGGAGGCAGGGTTTGGAGGGGACAAGACCCCGACTCCTGCCTCTCATCCCTCCTAGAGCCCCGACGGGCCCAGAGACAGAACTCGAGCCCCCCGTGGGCCTCCACCGCGGCCCCGCCCAGCAGGGGGTCTCACCGATCTGGGGCCCATAGAGGTGGTACCAGAAGGAGAGGCACTCCTGAGCGGCCGCGGGTGACTGGGGCCAGGTGAGCAGGTGAGCACCGGGGCCCTGGGCTGGGGGTTCCGTGGGGTCTAGGAGCATGAAGTGGCCTGCAGGCGGGCCGTGGGGCTGAGCCGCAGAGACGCCAGGCTGGGGACACTCAGCCCAGAGCTCCCCTCTGCCCCCTGGGAGTCCGGTCTGGGAGGCCCCCGGGGTGGGTATGGGAGGCCGCTCCGAGTCTGAGAGCCGCTCCCAGGTCGGGGCGCCCCCGCCTCACCTTGGCCTGTGGTGTGGTCGTACCCAAGGCCACGGCTCTCGACTCGGTGCCAGTGGGCATCGGTGAGGTGGCCAGTGTGCCAGCCGCAGGTGCCCCGCTCAAAGTTACAGGAGATCTCTGGGGGTAAGGCACTGGGGGGTCAGCAGCCCCCGCACCCCTCCTGAGCCCCGAGAGGGTGGGAGAGACTTGCTCCCGGACTGGGGACTCCCGGGGGTCCCTCGAGGAGGCCTGGGTAGGAGGCCCCTGGGTGGGGACTGGGCCACGGTGGTCACCTTTCTCGGTGACCGCCGCAGGGCTGCAGTCCTTCAGGGTCACGCCGTCCACCCCGGCGCCCTGCTGGCCAGGGCCATCCAGGTCCAGCAGCCCAACGAACTCCAGCTTCACGGGGGCGCGGGGGACGGGCCGGTAAGTCAGGGCCGGCTCCGCGTGCCCCTCGCCCCCCGCCCCAGGCTGCCCGCCTCACCCGGAAGGGCCGGTGGCGAGCCCCGAGAAGGACTGTGTCCACTTTCCAGCCCCCGGAGCTGCTGCCCGCGGCCTGCCACACCAGCTCACGGCTGCTGCCTTCCACCACGACCAGCTCCAGGAAGCCTGGTAAGGGGTCACTGTGGGCTGGCCCGCCCCACCTCCGCCCCAGGGCTGGGCAGAGGGCCTGGAGGGACAGCGGTACCTTGGGGGTGACTCTGAAAATAGTAAGCCATGTGGAGTTCACAGCGGGGGCCAGAGGGGCCCAGGGTGGGTGTGAGGACGCGGGCCTGCTCTGCCAGCTGCCCCCAGGCCCTCTGCACGGACAGGAAGTGCCCTGGGGAAGAGCAGGCCTCTCAGAGCTGATTCCTGAGAATGGGGGACACCTCCCAATTCAGAGACCCTCCCCGGTGAAAAGAAGCAGAGCGGGGACCCTTGTGCGGGTGCAGTTGGAAGGCAGGCTGCAGGCTGCCCTGGGCGGGGCACTCGGGCCTCACCAGCGGCCCCGCTGGCGTCCATGCCAGGGCTCCCGCTGTCCTGGGCCGGGAGACGCACCCACTGCAGCCGCCCCACACTGGCATCCTCCCAGCCCCCGGCCGAGGGGGACTCGAAGTCCGTGGTGCCTGCAATGGCAGCCGGTGTGAACGGTCCCGCCCACCACTGCGAGCGGGGCTGGTCTGGGGGAAGGGAGGTGAGGGCTCCCCGCACCCAGCTCCGCCTCTTACCGCATTCCTGCTCGTCCTCGCCCCCAGGGCACTGCTGCTGGAAGTCACACAGCTGCTCCGGGGGGACACACAGCTCCCCACACAAGAGATGTCCGGGCTCGCAGAAATTCCAGGGCTGCAGGCTGGACAGCTGGGACCGGGGACCTGGAGCCCAGAGCCCAGGAGGTGGGCCAGCCACCTCTGTGGGGGCAGAGCAGGGATCAGGCAGGTGGGTGGGGGCTGTGCCTCTCCTCACGGGGGGCGGGGGGGTGCCCAGCAGGCTCACCTGGGACTGGTTTGCAGTGGTCAGACAGGATGAGGTCATCCAGGCCCACGACGCCCCCCGGGCCCGTCTGCCCGGCCAGGAGGATCTGAGGGCGGAGGCGGCTCTGTCATCCCTGGGTCTGCTCCCTCGAGCCCTCTCCCCATGACCCACACCTCGTACCTGTCTATCGCTGGACGCTCCCTCCCGTCACCACCCCAGCCCTGCAGGAGGGGCCTCGGCGGGCAGCCCCTCCTCCCCTCTGGCTTGCCTTCCTGCTGAGACAGCGGAGGGGCCCAGACCGGACTCCCTGAGGGGCCCCTGGACCTCCCCACGTCCCTGCATGGTGCTGCCCTCGCCAGCCTCACCCGAAAGGGGTGCTTGCTCTGGATGTCAATGCGGTCTCGGACCCAGGCGGCCCCCAGTTCCCCGTGGCGCCTGCGCAGCAGGACAGCGGCCTGGGGGGCGCCAGCGCTCCGCGTCTGCAGGAACACCTGGAGGCAGCCGGCCTCGGACCCGTGCAGGTAGTGATAGAAGGTGAGCTGGAAGGGGAGTGAGCATGTCAGGGGAGGCTCTCCAGGGCCCGGGCGATCAGGGTGGCCACCCTGTGTCCTCCACCCGCCTCACCGAGCACTTCTCGGGGGCCGAGGCCTGGAACTCGGGGCTGGAGAGGATGGCTGGGGCGCTGGGCTCTGCCACGGCCACCAGGAAGGAGCCTGGGGAGACAGCAGGCGTGAGCCGGGCTGGCAGGGGTGCTGTGGCCGAGCGTGGCCCGGGTGGCGGCCGGGGTCCTCGGGGGGCCTCACCCTGCGCGCTGTTCCGGCTGTGGTCACGGTGCGGCCAGGCGGGGTGCTGCGGGCCGCCCGCGCTGTGGTTCCGGGCCCAGCCCTCTGAGCGGTTCCACAGGCCCAGGCCCCTCTCAAAATCGGTGGCCGTGTGGTGGTCTAGGGCAGGAAGCGGGGCTCCGGCTACCACGCGGGGCCTCCTCCCTGGGCCCCCCGCCTCCCCGGGCCTGTGCTGATGGCCCCAGCTCCAGGTGGACAGGAGCTGCCTCACCCCCAGAAGGACCGTGCCAAGGGACAACCCCCGCCCGTGGCCCCGCCAGCCCCGGCTCACTGCAGGTGGGCGTGTCTTCATCTGAACCGTCGCCGCAGTTGTCCTCCCCGTCGCACAGCTGGTGGGGCTCCACGCAGGCCTTGTTCTGGCAATGGTGATGCCCAAGGGGGCAGTGCGCCTGCGGGGCTAGGGTGGGGGAGGGTTAACCCACCACCCCACCCCAAGGCTCCGGGTCAGGGCAGCTTGGGGAGAGGCTCAAGGCCGGAATGAGGGGACCACGGGCTCCTGCTAACCCCTCCCCCACCCAGGGGTGTGTTCACGGCCTGGGGACCTTACTGGGCAACCCACAGCTCCAGAAGGCCACGTCGTCCAAGGCCACAGCACCCCTGCGGGTGGCGTTTCGGGTGGCAGAGAAGGTCACCTGAAGAGAGCGAGGTCCCTGGGATCTCAGGCAGAGCTCAGACCCTCCTCGCTGCCCCCATCATGCGACCGTCCCCGTCTCACCCTGAAGTCACCCTGGATGCGGCCGGTGGGCACCACCAACTCCTGCCAGCCTGGGACCCAGGGCCCCGAGCTCCGCCACAGGGTCAGTGTCTCCACACCGTGGGTCAGCTCCAGCCGCAGCTCGGCCACACCTGCAGTGGGGCGTCCCAGGCATCTCAGGCCCCGGGACCCCTCCCCCCGCCCGGTGGCTGCTGCGCCCTGCCCCAGGACCCCTGCCCGTCCCGTCCTGGGGGCGCCCTCCCGTCTCTGCGGCAGCTCCCCTTCCTTTCCCGGTCCCTCCCCTCGGGACCCGCACGCGGGGCGCACGGTCCTGGGCCCGCACCTCCAGAGGCCACGTGGTACCAGAGGCTCAGCTCACAGGAGGGGGCTGCCTCACGCAGGGTTGGGGAGCGCAGGGCTGCGGTGGCCACCTCTCTCCCACGGTGTGTGCCAGCAGCCGCGTACCAGCCTGGCCGGGCCGAGAGGTCAGGAGACCGGGCGGGAAGCACAGAGGGGAGGGCTAGTGTGGAGACCCGCCCAGGCCTCACCGAGGTCAGTGCCCAGAGTGTGGTCCGAGCGTGGCCCTGGACCCTCCGGCGTGGCCCCTGCCCGGTCTCGGAGCCAGCTGTAGCCCGAGGTGCTTATGTCCCGCCAGCCACAGGAGTCCTGCTCGAAGTCGCAGGCGAAGGGGGCGCCCAGGGTGGGTGAGGCCCCGTGGTAACCTGCAGGGCAGGTGGTCAGGTGGGGTGCCTGCAGGCGCCGGCCCTGCCCGCTCCCCGCCCGGCCCCGGCTCACCGCACTGGGCCTCGTCGGGGCAGCCCCTGCAGTCACACACAAAGTTGCACACGGCCTCGCGGGGGGGTCTGCAGCGGCTGGGGCCCCAGGCCCAGCCCGGGGACCTTGCTGCCAGCAGAGAGACAGCCAGGTGGCCTGGGGTAGGGAGACACCACATCCCAGTTTGCCTGGGACTGTTCCATGGCCCAGAAACTGCTCAGACTCGGGCGTCCCGGGACATAGGTCACACTGCTTTGGGGTCCAGGCCAGGAAGTCATGCAGGGAGGGGGCTGGGTCTGTGTCGGGGGGCCTGGAACCCAGAGAACTGCCACCTGGGGGGTCCCTGTCAGGGCCAAGCAGAGAATGACTGAACCTGGGGAGGCTGCCTGCGTGCCAGGATGGGGGGTGCATGGGCGAGCGAGGGACCAAGGACCCCTGATGTGGGACACTCCCTGGGGAAGAGAACAGGAGCCCAGCAAGAAACCGGAGGGGCTGCCAGCAGGGGGCCCCCTCAAGGGGCTGCATCAGCGGGTGGCCCAGGCCCCCCAAAGCTCTGTCCAGGTCAAGAGTGGCTGACTACCATCTGCCTTCAGGGCCCTCTCACCTTGGAGCCCAGGTGGAGATGGAGGCCAGGGAGAGCAGCACCCTTCCCTGGCGGGGCCATCCCCAGGACCCCAAGGGCTCGCCTGCGTCCCCCACCGCAGGCCGTCCAGGGCCTGAACCCCTCCTTCTCTGTAGGCCCAGCACCCGAGCCCCCGGACACTCCTGCTTCGGGAGCCAGACCCGACGACTCACCCAGGAGCAGGACCAAGACGGGCAGGAGGTGGCCGGGCAGAGACATGGTCAGGCCAGAGGAAGGGAGACCAAGGGGCAGTGTGTGCACCGGCCAGCCTGGTGGGCACTTTTCCTGGTCATCAGCCCGAGGCCCCACCGGCTGACTCTGCTCTAATCGGAGAGTGGGGCTCGGCCCCATCTGTACCTGCGGCCCCTCGCCGGGCCCCGCCCTGCGCTGACAAGGACGGGCACCCGGCTGTAAAAGCATCCAGGAGAGGGGCCCCTGGCCTAGGTGGGCTCCCACCTGCCTGGCTCCTTCAGGCCAAAGGTCAGGCTCCGACCATCATGCCCACTGCTGCCCAGCCCTGCCGGGTGGAGGCCCCACTGGAGACAGCACCGAGTGACACCGGCCTCGGCCGCTTCTCCTGGGGTCTCTGACCCCACACCTGCTGGGAATTCAACTCAGCCTGGCCCGGGTCGCCAGTAGGAAACCAGCTTGTGCAAACCCCCCATCCAGCCCCTGAGTTCCCTGCACGGGTTGGGGCAGCCCTAGCAACCCGGGACGTTGGCCTCCATAGCTCAGCCTGTGGGTTCCTCTTCGCTTGCTCTTACAAACGATGGACAGACTATTCATCAGCAAGTGTCCTGAACGGTGTGGGCTGGACGCTGCCAGGCACAGGGTCCAGAGGAACCTAGAGACTCTGGGGCTTGTGGCACCGACCCCCCTGGAGGATTTGGAGCCAGGCTCCACCCGCAGTTTACTACCGTGCAGCCTGGGGAGCTTGTCTCACCTGAGCCTCAGTTTCCTCATCTTTGTTTTAAAATTTATTTATTTATTGGCTGCGTCAGGTCTTAGTTGCTGCACGTGGGATCTTTTGTTATGGCGCACGGGCTCAGTAGTTGCGGTGCGTGGGCTTAGCTGCCCTGCAGCACGTGGGATCTTAGCTCCCCGACCAGGGGTCGAACCCGCCTTCCCTGCATTGCAAGACGGATTCTTAACCACTGGACCACCGGGGAAGTCTTTCCTCGTTTTCAAACGCGGTCACAATGGTGCCTGCCTGGACAGGCTCCCGTGAGGGCCCTGGAGGCTCACAGGAGGCTGGCACAGCAGGGTCACAGCCTCGGCAAGGGGCACCTCCGCTCCCCACAGCCCTGCGCCAAGAGAAGGGTCTTGGGAGAGGGGCTCCCAGCTCCAAGTCTGAAGCCCTGCCTGTTTACTTGGAGCAGAGCCTGTGGCTGCGGCGCAGTGCCGTGGGACCTGACCTTGGAGTCGAGGGGTCGTAGACTGCCTGACTCATGACCTCAGTTGGCAGCTGGCCAGGAGGGTGGTTGCTGGCGCCTGCCCTCCCCGCACACTGGGCCCGAGGGACTCAGCCCTAGCTCCTTGCGTAAGGGCTCGTCAGGCCTCCTCCCAGATGTCCTTGGGGATAGCAGGTGCGTGGAGAAGCAATCAGGCCATAAACGGGGGCAGCAGCCCAGGGGCCCCCTTATCAGGCCCCAAAGGGCTGAGTGTGCACTGCCACTCCCGGGGCCCCCAGGGGTGGAGCGGGGTGAGGGGCAGCCAGGAGTGACCCGCTGCCCCCACTCTAGTCAGGGGTACAGAGAGGTGACCTAGGAACAGAGAAGCCAAGACACACAGCATTCAGGGACCAGCAGAGGTGACGATGCTTTTAATTCTCCCCAGAGAGGTAACCCCGGGCACTGAGCCCTGGCCAGGGTGGCAAAGTGCCAGGGGGTGCAGCCCAGCCTCTTGGGAGGTGGCCTTGAGAACAGAGTTCCAAGTGGGTCGCTGGAGGTGGCTGGTCTCAGGTGGGCCTCAGTAGCCGTCGTCGGCCCAGGTGACCTCGTAGTCAGGGTACCTGGCTTTGATCTTCTCAGTGGAGACGGAGTGCTGGGCGCGACCGTAACCCTGAAGGGAGAAGGCAGCTCTCACAGCCCTGTCCTGGCTCTGGGCGCCCGGTCAGCAGGGACACCAGGGGCCAGCTCAGGAGGGGGCTGTCATCCCCTCCGACCACACCAGGGCGCTCTCCTGTGGAAGCGTGGCCACCAGGGTGAGCAGATCTTGAGGGAGGTTCCTTTAGCTGGAGGCCCAGACCCCTCTAGGTGCCCCCGTGTATCTGCTGGTAGCTTGGTGAAGGGAGGGACAGGGGCCTCTTAGTTTCACCCCAGCACTGATGGCCTCAAAGCACTAAAGGATGACGGCCAGTCAGGCTTTTGGACCAGGAACAGCACGCAGACCGTCAGAGCAGAGGGGCAGGGGGCGGCTCCCTCCCACCCTGTGTGCTTCCTGTGTCATGCCACGTGAGAAATGGGGAGCCTACAGGCTCCGGATGGGGGGGTTCTGCCGCCGAGAAGGGCTGGAAAACTGAGCACCCCAGGTCAGGCAGCTTGGAGGGCCAGGTCTCCCCAAGCCAGGACTGGGGCCCTCGGCCCACCCAGGCCCGAGGCTGTGGGCTCACCATGGAGTAGCCGTACACATGGATCTTCTTGTCCTGGCTCTGGTGGGAGATGCGCCCGCCCCCCAGGCACACGCAGTCATAGCCTTTCTTCTGCATCTCGCCTGATACCTTGTCATAGATGTCCGCTGGGATAGGAAGGGGGGCTCAGCACGCGCCCTGGCTGCCCTTGAAGGCTGAAGGGGTCTGAAGCCCCGCTCTGAGCAGCTCCCTCCCCAGGAGAGGAGACCCTCTGGGAAGGGATGAAATGGAGGAGGGGGTGCACCCGGGCAGGGGCGCTGGGACTAGGAGGGAGGAGTCGGGCCATGGCAGCCCCTCGTCTCCAGGACCATCTGGGTACTCCAGACTCTGGGTACTCCACGCTCCTCTGGGCCAGCCAGGGATGAAACCGGGTACAGGATCACCTCCCACTACGCCCCTCGGCCCCGCCCGCAGCCGTGGCTAGTCCCGCCCACAGACGCCGGAGACCCCGCCCCCTGGCCCTCCGCCCCGCCCTCACCGTGGTACTCGGCCCACTTGTAGCCGCGAACGATCTCTTTGCTCTCGCCCGCCGGGGCCCCGGAGGGCGGCACCGCGTGGACTCGAATCAGCACATACTTGAAGACGCCGTCGGAGTCGATGTCCACGTCGGGGATCTGGGAGAGGTCCGCCGCCGTCATGTTCCCGGAGCGCACTCACCCCCTGCGGCCCGCGGCCCTTCCCCCACGCGACCCGGGGCTGCGCCGACAGTGCGGGAGGCGGGGCCTGGGAGCCCATGACCAATCCTGCGGGGTCATGCTGCCCGAGCCCAGTGCCTCAGCCAACCACGCGGCAACCCGCGGCACAGACTGGCCAATCGCGATCCAGCTCCTTGCAGCCCAGACACCACGCCGGCTCCACTTAAAGAGGAACTTGGGACCGGGAGTAGGTGGTGACTCAATCCAGCCCCCGTAAAAGTTCCTTTCCAGGGAGCTTGCGGGGAGGAGGGGGGTGTGACAGGCCCCTTTGGTGGGGGTTAGGAGGCCCATGAGGCCCAAGGGACGCGCGCCGGCCCTGGCGCCGTCCCCCACGTGACCGAAGGCCTCCCTTCCCCTACACCGATCCTGCTGTCCGCTCCCGCTGTCCCTTGGCTTCCCTCCGGGTTCCCCCCACCCCGTGCCCGAGGGCCTCCCTCCCCAGTCCCCCACCGAGTCCGAGGGCCTCTCTCTCCTGCTTCCCACTCCGCGTTGCTCCATGGTGTCCCTCCCAGGTTTCCGAAGGCCCCCCCCCCACGCCTCCGAAAGTCTCCGTCCCGCGTGCCACCCACTCCCCCGCACAAAGAATGAGGCAGCAATGGCTACATTCGAGTTTTATTTTCCTTGGTTCGAAAGCGCTCGCCCTCTGGAAATAATCCCGGCCCAGGGTCCTTCCTGGAGGGCCGGCCCTCAGGCGCGGGGCAGAAGGCGGAGGCACCCAGGCCGGGGGGCGCGGCGGCCAGTTTGGGAGGCCGCGAAGGCGGGTGGGGCAAGCGGGGCGCGTGGCCGGTGCAAATGCTCGGAGCCGAGGTGGGCGCACAGGCATTTAGGGGAGGGAGATGGGCGCGGGTGCACGGTCAGGGGCGAGGGCCGGGAACAGAGGCGGGGTTTTGGGGGGGGAGGTCCACAATTTAATTCAGTCGATGCCCCACCTGGCCCCAATGGGGGACTGGGGGCTACAGGAGGGCCCTTCCGGGCTCCCGGCCTTGCCCCCTCTCTAGGTTACTCGCCATCCTTGGAGCCCGGGCCAGGGCCAGCGGGCACCCCGGGGTAGGGCGGGGAAGGACGGACACTCGAGCGTGCGCTCCCGAGGGCCGGAGCCGGGCCCCCTGGCCGCACCACAGGGCACGGCTAGAGCGAGCGTTCGGGGGCGTTTGTTTAATCGCGCCCCCACCCCTCCGGTGGACCACCGCCCTGGCGAACCTGCTCCCATCCACGCTTTCCCCGCCCTGCTCCAAACTGGGAACGCCCCTCTTCTTTGGTCCTCCCTGTGCCTAGGAATAGGGTCCCTGCTGGACGGCCTCCTCGGCCCCTCCCGCAAATCCATCCTGTGCACCTGCTTCCTGCCTCCCTGTATACCTGCTTCCTGCCTCCCTGTGTGGTTAGGGCCTGCGCTGCCGTTTGCACCCCGGGTCTGCCGTGGCACACGCCTAGGGCCATCCTGTCGGGTGAGGGCAGGCAGCCCGACTCACGCCCAGCCAGATCTCAGGTCTGGCCAGCGCCCCTACCCATACGTCCGCTCTGCTTCCCCCACCCAGGACTCCCTTCCCTCTGGCTGGGTGTCTTGCACCTTGGCTGAGGACCCCCGAGTACCCCTTCACTGCTGCTTGCCCAACCCCTGCAGCAGGGCGGGCAGCGCCGTCAGTTTGCCATGGTCCGGCACAGCAGGGATGGGGGCCAGCGGAGACACCACGCGCAGGTCCCCGCCGGCCCTGCCCATCAGGCCAGGACGTGCTTGGGATGCGGACACACCGAGGCCAATCAGGGTGTCCTCTAGAAGGGAAAGGCCTCTGAGCAGGACGCATCCCAGACCACAGGAGGCGGGTGGGGAGTGTGTTTAAAGGGACGGGACTAGGCTTTGGTCGACTCGGGCTCCTGGACCAGGGCGAGCCGGGGTTGGAGAGGTTCCAGGGAGGCCCTGCAGACGGACAGGGGTCGGACGAACCGATTATGCGCGGTGGGATCTGCAGCAGTGACCCCTCCGCGTAAAGGCAGGGCGGGCTGGTCCTCAGACCCACCCCGCCTCCCAGCGGGGAGCACCAAGCGGCCGAGGACCGGCCCTTGGGGAGGGCCGAAGGCGAGCTGGGGGAGAGGGAGCCGAGCTGGGGCTTGGGGGGGAAGGGGGTTCGCAGGAAGGCGGAGGGAAAGGCGGAGCCTGTGGAGAACGCAATGGGCCGGAGCTTTTGGCGAGCTGGGCGGGGCCTGAGTGGACTGGGCAGGGCTCGGGTGGACTGGATGGGGTTCAGGGTGGGCCCTGGGTGGACTGGGCGGGCCCCGGGCGCGCCCTCGCGGCTCACATAATGTCATCCAACAGGTTGGCACTGGCCACCCAGTCTAGCGCGCGTGGCTCGGAGGCGGCCATGATCATGCACATGAAGGGACGGCCTGTGCGCCGGTCCGTGGGGTAGATGGTGGTGGGTGTGAAGCGCCGGTTGGCTTCGACGAACTCGCAGAGCTGCTCGTAGACGCGCGGGAACTCGTGGCGTAGGAAGACGCCGCGGAGCCGCAGCTCTCGCTGGATGTGGATGAAGGCCACCTCGCGTGCTCGCCGGCCCGCCTCGCCGTCCTGGTCCAGGCCCGCAGTGCCGGGCGGCGGCGTCAGGATCAACGTCTCCATGTCGGGTTCGCGGCCCCGCGCCGGAGGCGGCCGTGCTGGGCTGCCGGCCGCCAGCGCCACTTTGGCGAACTTGCGCACCGTGGGTCCGGGGCTGCGCGGCGCGGGAGCTGGCCGGGCAGGGGCGCCGGGTGGCACAGCGCCGGGGCCCACGGCCACGGACACGCTGAGCAGGAAGCACTCCGCCGGCTCGTAGAGGCGGCCGGCGGCCGCCAGCTCCCGAGCATAGCTGCCCAGTGGCGCCGCGTGCATGGCCAGCTCGCGCAGCGACAGGTAGGTGGGCGACAGCAGCAGCCCCTCGAGGCCGAAGCGCAGGAAGTTGTCTGCGGAGCCGGGACTCGGGAAGCCCAGGAAGAGAACGCCGCGGCCGCGCGACAAGAAGCCGACGCGCGCGATGCGCGAGAAGGCGCGGTGCACTGGGCCGCTATCGCGGCAGAATTGCAACACGTGGCGGCACACGCTGCCCACGCGGCCGTACACGCAGCGCACCTTGTGCACGTCCCAATCCTCGCGGCGACAGAGGCGCGAGCAGTAGTAGGTGTAGCAGCTATGGCAGGACTTGAAGTAGAGGCAGGCGTTGAACATGGTCTCGGTGCGCCCGCAGCGCGCATTGGAGCACGTCATCAGGTCATCCTCGTCGGCGCTGGGCTCCGGGGACGCGTCGGCCGCCTGACCCGGGCCCGCGGGCTCCTCAGCGCTGCCGGCAGACAGGGGTGGCGAGCGCGGTGCCCGCGTCGGGACCCCGGCGCCCGAGGGTCGCGAGTCTAGCAGGCGCCGCAGCTGGCGGCCCAGGCCGTCGGACGCGGGCTCGGGCGCTTGGCCGGCTGGGGGCCGCGAGTCGATGACCAGATCGGTGATGAGCTCGTCCAGCTGTTCGAGGCTGCGCTGGCGGCCAGAGGCGGGGCCATCGGGGACGGCGGGCGGAGGCGGCCGCGGGCGACTCCCCAGCAGCTCCCAGCTCCTGGCGCTCGGGCGCTCAGCCGCGCGCAGGTCGTTGTCGGTGATGGTGATCTCCGGCGTGACGTACCAGTTTCGGGCCAGGCCCTCGCCCATACGGCCCTTCTCCGACAGCGACGTCTCGGACAGCGACAGCGCCGCGTAGCGTCTGGGCGAGGTGGACAGGTTCACTATGACGGGCGGACGCCGGCCTTCGGGGGATGTGCCCCGCGGCTCCCGTGCCTCGCGCCCCAGCAGGTTCTCGTAGCTGCGGCCGCGGCCCAGTGGGTCTTCGCGGCGCGGCGCGGGCGCCAGGATGTTGTCCCAGGAGCGCGAGTAGTGGCGGCTGTCGGTCGCTAGCCGGGGTGGGCTGGTGCCAGTGCCGCCGTGCCACGAGGCGAGCAACGGGCCGGGGTCCGGGGGAGGAGGCGCCACCTGCAGGGTGCGGTAAGGCCTCGGGCCCCAGTCGCCCCAGGCCGGGCTGCTGCGCGGGTGTGGGTAAGTCCGCGTCAGGGCGTCTCGATTGCGGTACCGCCCGAAGTCCTCAGTGTAAAAGGGGCGGGCGGCGGGGTGAGCCCGGGGCTCTTCGGGGGCGTAGCGGGGGCCGCAGGGCGGGCCGTAGGCTCGGGGGGCCTCCCCGTAGTAGGAACGGGAGGGTGGTTCTTGGACGGGGAAGGTGCGAACTTCCCCCGCATAGTAGATGCCCCCGTGTCTTGGACTGGGCCCGGGTGGCTCTTCGGACAGAAAGGGCCTGGGGTAGTAGCTGTCGAAGGGCGGTCCAGGGCTGGCCATGAAGCCACCGGGGTGGCCCTCGGGTTCCTCGGTGTAGAAGAATTGGGTGGGGCCCGGCGGGGTGGTGAAGGGCAGACTCCGGCGCTCCGCGTAGTCTCGCGGCCCGAGAAGGGGCCCATCGCAGTACAGCGCCCGGGGGTCGGCGCAGTATGAGTCACTGGGGGTGGGGGTGAGCGAAAGTCCCACGTGGCGAGGCCCGGGCACCGTGAGGCCGTGGAGCTGCGGGGCGGCGCGGGGCCAGGGCGCGGTCTCGGTGGGCCCGCAGGGCCTCGAGCTCCGGGCGGCATGCTGCAGCACCGCGTCGTCGGGCTTGACGTCCAGGCGGCAGCGGACGTGGGGGGCCGGCCCCGCGGGTGGCTCGGCCGGCGCACAGCGGTTGGCGGCGGCGCACAGGGGCGCCATGCGGCCCGGGCCGCCCCGCTGAGGCTGCAGCTTGATGGGGTGCAGCTCGTTGGCGAGCGCGCGCAGCGCGGGGTACGCGGGCTCCCGGCGGGGCGATGCGTCGGCCGGCGCCGCCCGCTGGGCCTCCCGGCCTCGGCGCGGCGGCACAGGCGGCGAGGCGGGTGCGGGCGCCAGGCCCGGGGCCGCACGGGGTGCGCTCTTGGAGCGGGCGCGGCGCCGTGGCTCGCCGTCGCGGGATCGGGCGCGCGGCGCGGCGGGCTCCGGAGGCGGCGGCTCCGGACGGGCCTCCATGGCCTCCCGGTCCAGTGCCTCCAGGAAATCGAAACTGCGGCAGTGGCGCTTGTTGAAAGGCGCGGGCGCAGCAGGCCGGGCCATTGGGCGCTCACATGGCGGGGGCCTCGACACGGGCCCCGGGGCCGCCACCTTGATGTCCTGGTACACGGTCGACACCAGCAGGTCCGGCGGGTCCGTGCGGGTCATCTTAAAAGAGGCCTCCAGGCTGCAGCTCACTCGGCCTTTTGGGGCTTTCGCCCTGAGGGGAGACGCGGGTCAGGGCGGCCCCTCTGTAGCCCAGGCCCCGCTAACCCCCAGCGCTGGCCCGGCTTACCTGGGGCACAGTGGGCGGGGCAGCCCTGGCCACGGGCCTTGGCCGAGGCCGCAGGGACTTGCTCCATGCTGGCGTCAGAAGCACCTGCAGGAGGAAGCCAGCTGTCCGGCCACTCAGGTCCCGCCCCCTCATCCAGACCATCCTTTCTGTGCCACTTTCTGTTGGGATGAGGCGGGTCAGCCAGAACAGGGATGTCATTGCAGTGGTTCCCGAACTTCTGCGCCCACTAGTGACCACTGGGCAGGCTTGGGTAGACCCCCTTTCCTGGGACAGGCCAGCAGCCGGGTAGGAAGAGTGGGGGTGTGATCCCAGGACCACCACCGTGGTGCCCACTGCTGGAGCAACTGGGTACTCCTTTGGGGCCTTCACAGACTTCTTCACAGAGCAGGTGGCTGAAGCCCCCTCCTTAAGACCCAGTGCAGAGCGAGCCCTCCACTGCTGCAGTGTGAGGTCCCGGCCCCGGCCTTCAGCAGCTCCACTCAGTCACCTGATCGTCCCGCCCCACCTGCTGGCTAGGCTGGACAGGCAGGCCTCCCCCAGCGCTGTGTCAGGCCCCAGGTCCTGAAGCGGCCCCACCGGGTCCAGGCATCTCGGCTCGTGGACTTGCCGGCCCCACCCTCAACTCTCCGTGTGGCCCAGGCCAGAGTAATGCTTCCAAAGGTCACAGTGGACCCTAAAGCTCCCTTTCCTTGGCAGAAACATCCTTTGACTCTCCCTCATCTTGGGGTGGCGAAACCCACTAAGATCTTTGGGGCTGTCACGAAAAGCCCGGGAGAGCGACCCCCCATCTTTGCAGTGAGTGCACTGCAGCCGGCAACCGGGCCCTGGTTGCAGGACCACGTGGGGGCTTGTGACCAGGAGCTCAAGGCTGCCCCTGGGCCCCTGAGCAAAGCGCCAGGCCAGGAGGCTGCCAGCCGGGGAAGCAGGGCGGCGGGTGGGTAAAGCCCCCGCCGCCCCCGGTTCTCAGGCAGGCCCTCCCCACAGCCGCTCGGGAAGGTGCCATGGAAACCTGAGGTTCCGTGCCCCCGCATGCAGGCTGAGCTGGGGTCCAGCCCTCCGTACCAGGCTCACGTTCAGACCTGAGCCACCGGCTTCACTGGGTACCCAGAGCCTGGACAGGCTGGGAGGAGCTCAGACAGCGGTACAGGTCCCCACTTCCTCACACAGGCTGGGGGAGCGTGCTCCAGGGTGAGCTGGGTCCTCACCTGGTAGGACCTCTGGTCTGCTTGACCCTCTGTGTCCCGGGTGTGCCAGGGGCTTCCTGCCGGCAGGGCTGCCCTCCTGGGTCAAGGCCACCCAGGCCCAGTGCCTGCCCCCAGCTCGGCCTCAGGCGCACCCCAACTGCCCCTGGTTTGCAGGACCACCCCCTCCCACTCCCTTCCATCTTAAAGCTAGGCCGGAATTGGGGGCTGGATGACGGGGTGTGAGGCTCCGCCCCAGGGAGGTGACAGCCAGGCCTTGGTGCTGCTGTGATGAGGAGCTAAACCGGGCGACACCCCTGCCCGTGGGGATGGGACAGTCCGCCCTCGCCGGGGTCCTAGGCCTAATGAGCCCGGCGGGTGGCCTCCCCGCCAAGCAGCCCGGCCCCTGCCCCGAGCGCCCGGGTGGGGGGCCGGCGTCCTCCAGGGGCGGCACCCCCATCCTTGCAGGTGCCGCACCTGCGAAAGACCCGCGGGGCAGCGGCCTCGACCCCTTACCTGGGCGGTGCTCCCCCACCTTGCCCGGTGGGCTGCGCAGGCCCGGCGAGCTCTGCCGTCCCCCGCGCTGCCGCCGCGTCCCCGGCACCAGCAGAAGCTTCCAGGCAGCGGCGCGAGGCCGCCGGGCCGCTCAGTGCTGCCCCCAATGGCAACTGGCAGGACTGCACTTAAAGGGGCCGCGCCGTGGGCCGGGGACGCGTGTGCCCCGCTGGCTCCAGGTTGGGGCTGTGGCTGGGCGCGAGGTGACGGGCTCTCTGCAGCCTCAAGGGCAGGCCTGGGGTCTAACGAGGGGACCCGGGTCCAGGGGGCACCTGGCCGGTCCTGCCAGCCCCCATCTCCAGGACACCTGCCCAAGGGCAGCTGGTGGCCTGGCAGGCCTTGGCGCTGAAGCCTGGAGAAAGCCCAAGCCCTGGCCCGCACAGCAGACAACTCCCGGAATTCAAGCCTCGGTTCAGCCCGGGCAGGAGCAGATTGGCGGCTCCCCGCCCTGCTGGCCTCTGCGCTGCAGTGCTGGAGGTGCCAAGCCCTCCCCAGGTACCTGGGTCCAGATGGGCACCACCTGAGTGCCTGCAGCCTTCTGTCCCCAGGATGTCCAGCTTCCCCATGCAAGCGCACACCCTTGTGCTCCCCACCTCCAATGTCCAGAGGCTGCTGCTGCTGCTCTGGGCAGCTCTGCACACCCATGAACTGCACGGTGACAGCCTCCCTCCAGGCCCCTCCCACACACAATACTGAGCAGGAAATATTCTAGCTTGGCAGAGGGGCAGGTCACCTGGCAGAGGAGCAGGTCACCGATGCCCTTGGCTCCGAAGGCCGGGACCTGCCACACTGTGGGTCCGTCAGATGAGGGGCCCTGGGCAGTATGGTCAGTATGGTCCCCACATTAGCAGGTACTACAGGGACAGTCGACCTCACAAACTCTGGGCTAAAGGGAGCCCCTAAGGTATCTGGGGTCCAGCCCCCAACACCTGCCCACTGACCGATGGCCCACGGCCTCGTGGGTGCGAAGCTCTCTAGGCACGGCAACTGGGGAGGGGGAGGCCCAGCCACCAGGCCCCGCTTCCGCCTGCACGCCCTCGGAGGGAGCAGTCCTCTGGGCACCTGTGGGGTTGCGGGCGGGGCAGGGCCCTGCTGACAGCTGGCGGGGAGTGGCCTGTGGGGTTAGGGTTGGGTGTCAGGTGGGAGCAGGGACACACAGCTGCCCTCAGAGGGCTGGACCGGGCACACAGGATGGTGGCCGTGCTGGTCCCACCTGGATAGGGCATGGCACACGGAGGGCTGGGCCTGCTGGAGGCTTCCTACCCCCAAGGGTCGTCATCCCTCAGGGGAAAAGGGCTCCGGGGCCTGAAGGTAGGGTGCTAGGACCTTCCTGCCCACCCACGCCGACCGGGGGCTGGGGGCAGGTGGGCCCGTCCCAGCCGGGCAGGGGCCCCGCAGCAGCATACACAGATGCGCAGTAAAACAGGAGAGCTTTATGGTCCGAGTGGTGTGCAAGGACAACAAAAGAACACGAGTGTTGTGGGCCTCCCCGCTTGGCCCGCGCACGCCCGAGCTCAGGTGCGGGTGCAAAGCCGGTCGCCGTGCCTGGAAAGAGCTGCCCCCAGAGACGCGCCAGCGCCGCCTGCCCTCTGCGCACAGGTGCCCCAAGGGTCTGGGGACCAGAGGTCTGCAGAGCCGGCGCAGCTGAAGCGGAGGCCGCTGCATGCAGCGGGCCTGGGTGAGTGCGTGCGGCGGGCCGAGGGCAAGCAGGGGCCGGGCGGGCGACGGGAACATTGCCCCAACCCTGCAAACAGCCTCACGGGCTTCCTCGGCCTCAGTCCCATCCCTGAGAAGCGCTGGGGGCCGGCTGCCCCTCCCCGCAGGGCAGGCCCAGCGCCCCCAGCACATGCGGAGCGCCCTGTGGTCTGCGCGCCAGGCCTAGAGCTCCTCATAATCGCCGCCCCCGCGGAGGTGGCCGCCCGGGGCCCCGCCCCCCAGGAAGGCCTCCAGCTCGTCGACCGCAGGCCTCTCTGTGCCCCGCCGCCGCCGCCGCTCCTCCCGACCCTTGTCCTCCGCTTGGTCCCTGCTCTTCTTCCGCCGGCTCTTCTTCTTCACGGCCTTCTCTTCCTCCTGGGGGGGGGGGGGCGTGCAGCGTCACCCGGGGGCTGGGAGAGCTGGGCCCGCCCTGCCCAGGGGCACCCGGGAGGGCTCAGGGAGCGTGTGTACCTCTCTGCCCTTCTTCTTCTTCTTCTTCTTCTCCTTCGAGGGAGGCCTGCCCTCCTTATCTGCACGGATGAGACGCAGCCTCAGCTCCCCGTGGACCAGAGGCCAGGCCCTCCCCGGGCCTCCCGGACTGGTGTGAGCCTGGGAGTGGGCGGGTCTAGCAGAGGCCCTGAGCCGGGGTCCCAGTGTGAGCACAGCCCAGAGTGAACACCCAGCACCTGAAGCCTCTGCCCTGGGTCTGGGTGGGCCCCTGGCTACAAAGGCAACAGGAGCCGCTCCTGTGGACGGGCCGACACTTCAGCACCAGGACAGGCCCAGGAAGGTCCTTTCCTCCCCACTTTGGGGACGAGGCAGTTCCAGGACCGGCCCGGGTGACGCTGCTGGGCTCGAGCTGCCCAGGGTGGAGGCTGGGGATGAGGCAGGGAGCGGTGGAGCTGGCCAGGGTCGTCATGGAGCACATGGGGGCCCAGCAACGCAGGGCCGGACTGAGGGCTCAGAAGAGCTTACAGCAGCGCTGCCCACGCCGCCAAACGCCTCCCCTGTGGCCACTTGGTCAGCTGCCTCAGCTGCCCATCCTTCCAGCCTGGTCCTGGCCTGAAAGCCTGGGATGTCGTCAGAACACAGCCGGACCCCAAGCAGGGCAGAGAAAAAAGAAGAAACTGGGCTTCCGGCCCCGCGGGATGGCCTCGCTGCTTGCGCCCCTGTGCTCTGGGGCCCCCAGGTTCAAAGGCACAGGTAAGGGGGTCAGAAACATGGCCCCTGGCTGGGACACAGTACAAGTCACCAGTGCCGACGCTGTTGGATGGGGAGGGAGGGGCAGGCGTGTCGCCCCGCAGCTACCTTCCTCGCTGCTCTCCTTGTGGCCTGTGTTCTCCAGCCCCAACCCGAAGAGATCCGAGTCGTTCTTCAGTCTGAAGGAGGGGGCAGGGGGTTTGGGGGGCGGGGGCGGCTGGACAGGGCCGGCTTCCTCATCCGTCACGTCCGAGAGGTCCTCTCGCACCGGGAACTCACACTGGAGAAGGAGGGGGCAGGTGGGCCGCTGAGCCCCTCCCCAGTTCCCTGTCACGTGACTCCGTAAGGAGGCTCCTGCGCCGGCCCCGCACCAGGGGCTCACCCAGAGTGACGACAGCCCGAGCGGGGCAGCCGTGACGCCGAGGCCCCCCACCACATCCTCCCCAGAACGGGGGCAGCCTGGGCCTGGCACACGCAGCCCCCTGCGGGGCAGCCCTCCCGGCTCAGCCAGGCTGCCCTGACTCACGCCCCGCGAGACCCCTGCTGCGTTCTCGTGCCTCCCGTGCCTTTCTGCCATTCCCCACCCACCACTCGCCCTGGACTCGGAGGCAGCGTGGTGCCAAGATTGGTCCTCACCGCTCTCCGCTGAGCATCTGAGTCACTCTCAAAGTCAGGGTCGTCCATGACGAAGGAGAGCATCTGGGCGGCAATAGGCCCCTCGGGGTCACTCTCCGATGACACCTGCTTGTCCCCCCGGTCCTCCAGCCCCGGAGAGGAGCCCTCAGTGCCGCCTGGCCAGTGGGGCTCTGTGGCCTTGGGAGCTGCGTCCTGGTGTGGCCTCGAGGCCTTCGTGGAGGAACTGCAGGACACACAGGAGGGTCACGGAGCCTGAGGCTGCCCTCCCCCGCGGGACACCCCTTCCTTCCCACCCCCAACATACCGTTTGGTCCCTGGTTCAGAGCACTTCTGGGGGGCCAGGACGGTGGCCTCGTGGCGCCCTGCCGCCACCTCTTCCTCCTCGCTGGACAGAGTGATGTGCTCCCTGGGGATGGGGCCCGTGGGTGGCAGGGGCCTACTAGGCGGCTTATCTTCAAGGTCCACGTCGTCCTGGAAACCCGCCACCATTGGGTTCCCTCCTGGGGCCTCCCCATCACTGCAAAGGACAAGCGGGGCAGCCAGAGGTCACGAGTGGGGTACGGAGCACCCACCCTGATCACCAGGCCGCTCTGTGCCAGGCAAGGGCCCTGACGGCGGGGTTGTCCACCCTTGCATGGACGCAGCAAAGGGGGATGCACTTCGAGGGTGGCCTTGGGGGCTGTCCCGTGTAGGGGACCCACCACATTGCAGCAGAGCTGTGGCAAAGGTCGACAGGAGAGCAGGTGTGAGGTGGGCTGAGGAGAGGACAGAGATGCCCCTGTGCGGCGGGAAGCCACGGCGGGGCCCGCGGGTGGACACCTGAAGTGGGTGCCCTCCCGTGGGGCAGTGGGGTGAGGGGTGTGGGGCCCAGGGTGATGAGGGGCTCAGTGATGCCGGGGCCCTCCCTTGGCAGGGGCACAGTGCTGGCTTCGGCCTGGTATTTTGCACTTTGGGACACGCGGTGATGGTGGAGGCGGAGCGGCGGGCCTCACTTGGGCTCGGCACCGGGAAGGGAGAGTGTGCGCCGGGCCTCGAGCCTCTCCCGTGCGGCCCTGACCGGCCACCTGCTGCGGGAGAAGCTGACGGCAGCTCTTTGGCCCCAGGATTCCTCCTTCCACCCGGCCAAGGCTCTCAAGTGGCATCAGCCCGAGGAAGTCACTGACAGGAAGATGCCACCGACAGGCGGGTCACCGGCTCCCTGCTCCCTCCCTGCAGGTGTGAGGCTGCCCTTCCCGCAGCTCCTCAGGCCCAGCTCTGCTTCTGTCCCCAGAGCCCAGATGGGGTGCCTGTCCCCTCCGCCCGCCCAGTGCCAGGGAGGCAGCAGTCCACACCTGACGGGCCGAGGGCCAAGGCTGAGGACGGCAGCAGCTACCTGCCTGCCTTCCAGGCCCCGTGCTTACCTGTCACTGTCCTGCGGGACCTTGGCTCCAACTTTCTTTTCATCCTTTGGGGGGGCTACGTCCTCCAGGAAGCTGCGGTCAAGACTGTCGTCAGGAACAAAGTCCTCCACGTTCTGGACTCTTGCCGGGGCCTCTGAAGCTGGGGCCGGCTCTGTGGACAGCAGGCACCAACTCTTGCCCAGCGCCCAGCCCAGCCGGGTCCACCCCAGGCTGGGCCACAAGCAGGATGCTGTGTGGCTAGGCTGTGGGGCTGCCTGCCCAGCAGGAAGAAGGGGGACCCCATCCTGGCCGGCAAGGGCTCCCGGGGCCAGGGAGACAGGGCTGTGCCCCACTTGGGATGCCTGTGCCCACCTCCCGAGGGCTGCTTCTGGGGCCTACCTGGGGGTGAAGGGGCCACCTCGGCCGCCGGCGAGGTCCCGAACAGCCGCGAGATGATGCTGCGCCGGGGGGGTGCCGCGGGGACCAGGGGGTGTGCAGGGGCTGGCGGCGCCTCCGAGGGGCAGGGGGGCCCCAGGCAAGCCGAGGGGGCCTGGAGGGGCGGCTGCGGAGCCGGCTGGGGTGTGCTGGGGCTGGAGCTCCCCGTGGACACTGCACTCAGAGGCACCACAGGAGATGGGGAGCCCGAGGATGGACTCTGCCCGTTGGTGGCCAGCGGGGACGCGTGGCCACGGCTGCGGGCCTCCATCATCTCAAGGAAGCTGGGGGCAAACAGGGCAAGGGGTGAGAAAGCCACCTCCCTGCGCCTCCTCCTGAGGCTCCTCAGAGGCTGCTGCTGCTGTGCTGATGGGGACGGGGTGTCCCCGCTCTCAGGCTCAGAGCCCCTATCTGCCTTTCCAGGTTTCCCAGCGCAGGCTGGTGGCAAACACTGCAAGCGCCCCCAGGGCGGGGAGTGACAGGTGCGAACACCAACACTGGCTGGGAGTCTCTTCCCTCAAGTGGAAGGGTGCGCGTGTGCAGACAGGCAGGCTTTGCTGTGCCCCCGCTCTATGCCCCCTGACCCTGTTTCTAGAACCCACCTACAGGGACAGGCTGCAACCCTCCCAGACAGGGAGGGGCCTAGACCCGGGCAGCCTGGGCCCGACCGTCCCACTGGCTGAGGACCCTGGTGTCACCTAGGCCTGTAGCAGGGCCCTCCTCCCGTGGGGTGGGCTTTCAAACAGAAGGTGTGGAATGGAGAGCCGGCCTGTGCTTGTGGGCCGGGGTCCCGGGGGGCTGGGGCGTCCGGGCCGGCCGGCCTCACCTCTAGGTTGGTATTTGGGTGAGGGGGTGGGGGGTGGGAGGAAGGACGGGCAAGGCACTGGGTCCTGGCGCAGGCTGGGAGCGGATCCGCCCCAGACCTCGTCCGGTCCCCCAGCTGCTCAGGGGAGGTCACAGGGACACCACAGCCGAGCCCCCCCGTGGTGCCGCCTTCTTCCAATGGCCTGGTCCCGGGGGCTGGCTGGGGACGGACGCTGTGGGGAGGCTCCAGATGCCACCTCCCCAGGGACCCTATGCTTGGTGACGCCGGGCGCCCAAGCTCTCCGTCAGAGGACACCTTGCAGGAGCTGGTCAGCCCCAGGGTGGCATCCACAGCAAGGCCAGCCTGGCAGACGGAGCAGGTGAACCCCCGCCCAGAATAACTCCTGCTGCCCCCCTCTCGCTGTTCCAGGACCAGCAGCTGGATCTTTCTCGGGAGACCCAAAGGCCCTTCCTCGAGTCCCTCTGGGGCAGCTGGGAGGTGCGAGGGTCCTGCCTGGGCCGCAGCCAGAGCCCGTGCTCCAGGCCGTGAGCACAGGTGGGGCAGCAGCCTGCGCCCCACCCCCCAGCCCCAACATTTGGATAATTCAACAAAACAAAGGAAGCACCTGTTTTTAGGGGTGGTTCAGGGTTAGGCCTTCCCCCACGAGCTGTGGAAGGCGGACGGGCCTGCTACCTGCTCTGGGCGCCCCAAAACCCTGCGAGGGCAGAGGAGGGCCTGCCCGGGGGCTGCTCCCCGCCCACTCGGCCATCCTGCTGGAAGTGGCAGGACAACGCCCCTTCCTCCACTATCAAGGGCCAGGAGATTTCGTTCCCACCCAACATGCCTTCCCAAGGTCAAGGAGCTCTCTCCACTGGCATCAACCTCGGAAACCTATGTCAAAACAGGGACGGGGCCTCGGCTGGAAAACGCCAGGGTGGCCGGTCTTGCTGGGGCCTGCGGTGGACACGTGGCCGGGTCAGCGGCTCCCCCTTCTGCATGCCAGGTGGCCGACAGGCGGGCCGGTCTGGACAGAGGCAGGCGGGGGCCAGGCAGCTAGAGCGCCTACAGCCGCACCGGGCCCGCACGCCGTGTTCCCTCCACCCCCGCAAGGCACGCAGCTGTCTGAGGGCAGCAGCTGCAGAAGCACCTCCGTGAACTGCTGGCCACGCTGTGTGCCCGTCACACCCGGTTAAAGCAGGCCGGGCCCGAAGTGCTCAGTGGGCGGGGGCGGCAGGGCCCTGGGGTGTCCAACCTCATATCCTCAGGGCCAGCAGGAGCCCGGTATCTGCTTCCCAAGAAGAGCCGAGGCCTGACAGCGTGGAGAGAGCCACCCTCACCCCCTTCCCATGGGGCCTGGACCACATTCAAAGCTGAAATGACTCCATTTCTTTGAGCAACACACCTCCACGCGGACAGATCTACCCGGGTGGGTGGCACTCAGGCTGTGGGCCCGCTGAGCGCACACCCGAGCTCAGAGGGAGGCCTGGCCCACAGGGTGCACGTGCCACCTGCCCGCAGAGCCCCGCCTGCAGGGTCTAAATGCTGAGGGCAGCCGCGGCCGACATACATGTCGTAGTTCTGGTCCTCGGTCTCCTGCTGCACGGACAACTCCTCCAGCGTGGCATCGATGTCCAGCTGGTTCGTCTCCAGCTGCCGCAGCAGCGTCTCTCTCTACAGAAAGGAAGCAGACCCCTGAGCCGGGACCGTCGCTGCGGTGAGCCACCCCTTCAGCCTGGCGCCCCTCTCGGCGGGCCCTTGATGGACAAAACCACCTGAAGCTGAGTGCCTGGAGCCGGGAGCCCGCACGGCCTCGCCCAGGGGGGCATGATGCCTCGGCTGCTCTGCCCGGCTCCAGGGGCAGAGGTCGTGATGCGAGCGAACCGCCCAGAGAGACAGCGCCCTGTTCACACAAGGTACCCCAAAGTGTAAGAAGCCCCAACACTTGCTGAAAACCACGCGCTTCCTGCCAGCCCCAGGCTCAGGACCAGCAGCGGCTTCCAGCTTCCATCCTGCCCGATGCCACCCCCCAACCCACGCTGCGGGCGTCTTCCTGCGAGTTGTGTGCACGTTTTACTTGGACAGAAAGTGAAAGGGACTCCTTCAGGCGACGAGGATCAACACCCAGGAAAGGGTGGCCAGCACGTCTGCGAGGTCTGGACACCCTGAAAACGCCCGCCGCCCTGGCCTGCAGAGGCCTCATCCCTTCAAAAGAAGGCGAGAGGAAAGGAAAGAGCCGCTCGCCCGCGTAAGTTCCACATCCTTCTGGAGAAGGGCCACGGGTCAATGTCCCAGTGACAAGCCGCGTGGGTGACACGTGCCCCGCCATGTGATGAGCAGGGCAGTCACCTCTGGGGTCTCGCGCACAAAAGCCCATCACCCATCTGAGGTCAGACAGACCCTGAGCCAGGCACGTCTGAAGAACTGTCACAGCCCAGCGCAGCCGCGGAAGAGTGACCGGCACGTGTGGGGTGGGCTGGGTGGGGCCCAGGACAGAGCTGGCGGGAGGTGCCGACAAAGCCTGGTTCTGTGGTCTTGATGGGAACGCGTGGGAACATGAGGCTGCAATTGGGAACTGAACCGGGGCACGGAACCCTCTGCGCCCTCTGCAAACCTACAACTGTTCCCAAATACGAAGGTCAATAACACCAAGAGCAAAGGGCTGCACAGTAGGCAGGGGCTTCTCGGGCCCATCCCGGCACCTGTCGCCAGAGAGGGGCCAGGTCCACAGCGGGGACACAGCGGCACGGCCACAGGGAGGATCCGAGGCGTCCTGATCTGGGTGCCGGGGCCGAGTGCACCTCCTCGGTGAGGACGGACACACGAGGGCCCCAGCAGGGGTCAGCGCAGAGGGTCACAGCTCCCGGGAAGAACATGCAAGGACACCCATGTTCTCCCGCAGCTGGTGGGTCCGTGGCTCCAGAAAGGCCCAGGTCCCAGACCACCAGGCAAGGGGAGGGGACAGGGTGGGCCATCCAGGGGCCGCCAGCATCCGCACACGGCATCCTAACTGACGGCCTCACTCCAACCAAACCACCAAGCTGCCCGCCCGCTCGGGCCCCGTCCCTGCGCCACAGCGGCCCTGGCAGATCAAGCCCCACGCCCCGCACACTGCCGGCAGGGCTCACCTGGAGCTGCAGGAATGGGATGTTGAAGAACCTGTGCAGGTACTTGAGCCCGAAGCTGTTCTTCATGGAGGACTCGGCGTAGCGGAAGTAAGAAGACCCTGGGGGCCTGTTCGTGAAAAGCACGGAGACATGAGACACGGTGGTGGCAGCGGGCAGCCTGGCCTGGCCCCTCCGGGCCGGGCCACCCTTGGCGCCAGCACCCCCTTGCAGGGCTGAGTCGCCTCCTGTGGGTGACGGGCTCATGGTCCACAGGCGGAGACCTGAAGTTCAGAGGGCTCTGCCTAGCCGGGCGCCCACCAGGGGATGCCTGGACCAGGAAGATGCTGCCTGCCTGCCCGGCAGGACCTCGAGGCACCATCCCCAGTGCCCGGCCCCGGCCTCAGAGATGGAGGGAGGCCGCCCCCACCTGGCACCTGGGACTGCTCGGTGCCAGGAAGCCAGGTGCCCACCCACACCCCGCCCTCCAGGTCTGCGTCCCCATCCCGGAGGGGCAGGGTGCGGGCCAGGCGGGGCAGGGAAGCCGGGGGAGCTGGCGCACCTGGGGACCCGAGGCCGTGCAGCTGGGTGGGCGGCCAGGGCTCGAGGCAGAGGAGGGCGCAAGCAGGAGCGTCCCAGGCGGACAGGCCGACCGCAGCAGCCGCGCCTGCGAGCTGGCACCCACCTGTCCAGGTTGTCGATGAAGTCTCGCGCGTCGTCGGGCAGGATGACGCGGTGCTCGCCCATGTCGCGGTAGTTCCCCAGCACGCACACAGGCACGTGCGTCGGCACTTTGGGAAGCTCCCGGAGAATGTAGTTGAAGGTCCTTGGGAGGCGCATGTGGGGAGAGACCCGCCTTAGCTTCCGCCCCCAGGGAACAGCGTGGCTGAATGGCCAGCATGCACACTGCCCACGGCCAGCCCTCAAGAAGCACTGAGTGGGCCAGCGCCCTCACCACTGCTTGGTGATGTCGAACATCATGACCACCCCGTTGCAGTTCTTGTACACGTCCAGGAACTCGGCATCCAGGGCCATCTCGGACTCCGCCTAGGGATGGGGGAATCGGGCCTCAGAGACGGTGCCCCAGGCCAGGTCCCACAGGCGAGCACCCGCCAGCTCCTGGGAAAGGCTGAACAGGACTTTTACAACTGAAAAGACAATGGCTATTTTCATTTTGGGAAAAAGAAACATAGACGCAAGGTTATCTGGGGTGGAGGCCACACCGTGCCTGCCCTCAGCTGAGGGTCTCCCGCAGTGGCCGTCGGCGGCGTCCCGACCTTGGGGCTCACAGACGCTCCACTCTGGGACAACTGAGCTGAAGAAATGCGTCGCAGAGCTGACGATGCACGTCCCAGAGAGCCGCCCAGAGCACACACACCAGGGAGGCTGCAGTGCTGGGGGCGGTGGCAGCATGCCCACAAAGACCACACAGACCTGGGCCAGGCGGCCACTGGATCTTCCTATCCTAAAAGGGAACCCTAAAGGCTGCCCGCCGTCAGGAGGCCGTCTACGGACGGGAGGACCCGGAGAGAAGGGCCCTTGGAAGCCGTCAGAAAGCTTTGCAGCTGGCCCCTGAATTCTTTGCGTCGAGGTGGCGGCCGTGGTGAGAGCCCTCTCGGAGCCACACTCATGCCCACGTGTGCCTGGGGCCACACCTGAAGGTGTGCCGATGCTTTTAACGGCTGAGGCCTTTGTAACACGGATATAAAATTTGGCCACTTCACCTAAATACCTCTCAGGTCACCCCAACTCCGAGTAGGGTCTGGCGGGCATCCCTGACACAGAGCAGCAGCTCAGGTGACCCCAGCCACCCCAACGCGACCAAGGGCAGCACGGGAGTGGCCACTGAGTGCACCTGAGTCCACCAGCACAGATGGAGTCCTCAGGAGGGCCAGGCCAGGCGGGAGGCAGAGGGGTCTGAAGAACAGATGCCTGCTCACAACCCCCCACCCGAATAGTGGGCCACGTGGGAACAGACGCAGCTCACCTCCTGGGGTTCATTCTCCATCTTCAAGGCATCGCCTCGCTTCTTGCATTTTCCTTAAGAAAAGACACAAAGTCACGGGGTGGAAATGCTGGGCCCAAGGATGGCCTGAGCAGGTAGCAGCCCCTCCTTGTGTCCCACTGCCCCCCATGCCCCTGCCCCCGCCTCCAGTAGGTGCCTTACGGGCTGGGGTTGGAGCCGCCGGGACCCTAGGGCAGGACATGGCCAGGACCCCAGGGAGGCCACGGAGGCTCCCTGAGCCGGTGCTGAGGGTGGACGAGCTGGGCTTGGGGCCAGGAAGCCGTGGAACCACCTGAGCAGTAAGAGCTCCCATGCCCAGCCTCCCTTCCCTCCATCTCAGACATTTCTGACAGGGGAGAAAGGACCACTCGTCACCCTAGGGTCCTGGGGCCCTCAGTCTCAGAGCAGCGGGCTAGGTGAAACCAACAAACTGGGGTTCGTTTATTAGAAGGCCGCCCTCTGCCTCTTCCACAGCCTCTCCCAGAACCTCTCACCACCCTCTGGTCCCGTCTCTGGAGGTGCCCCAGCTCAACGGACGCTGGCCACCTCGCGCCCTCCCAGTGGATGCCTGGGGCCATGGGGTCGAGGCCCGAGCACCACGACTGCCGACAGGTGTGGCCAAAGCCCAGGACGTGCCACCACCACCCAGCTGCGAGCAGAGCGGAACCTGGGCCGGCGCTCCTGGGAGGAGGGCCGGGCAGCCAGAGTTACGCCGCGCCCACGCCCGCCACGAGGGGCACCATCTCTCAGCCGCCGCCACCCCCCTCCAACTCGATGCCCTTTGCTGCTGTGGACGAGCCTCGGACCGTGTCCAACAGGGGACCAGTCAGGGTGGTAGAGAAGGCACGTTTCCTCCCCACTCTGCAGATGACACCAGATGACGGAGCCGTGGGGATGCTGGACGCTCATACGGAATGCTGCCCCTGCCCCTGGCCGCCAGCACACGAGCAAGCCTCCTCTCCACGCTGCAAGGAGCTCTGTGGTGAACAGCCACCCAGGGAACTGTGGCCAGCCCATCACTGCCCTTCCACGGGCGGGAAGTGGGGTGCTCGGAGGTTCCCAGAACAGGGCAGTGCCTGCCTCTGTACCATGAGGCCGTTCCCCCCACTGAAGACACGACATGCTGCTGCATGGAAGGGGTCCCGTCAGCAAAGACAGAGCCCATTCTGGACATGTGCATCCCGTCCCGAATGAGTGCGGACCCAGGGAGTCGGAGCCAGGCACGCGGGGCAAGGGTGCGGGATGTGCCGGGGCACGGAGGGCAGCCTGGCCCGAGCGACGGCTCCCCCTCACATCCGGGATGGCGGCTGGGCTGCAAGGGGCTGCTTCCTAGTGCTACCCGGCCACACGCACACAGGACGCAGTGCAAGCACGCTCTGGAGCACGAGGCCCCTCCAGGCACTGTGGGGTTTAAGGCATCCTGGGGGCAGTAGCCCCAGCATGGCGCTCGGGCTCAGGGCAGCAGCGTCCTCACCTGGCTCGATGGGTCCTCGGGACCCAAACCCACCTCCAAAGAACGTGGTGTAGGAGAGAGTGCGTGTCCTGCACCAGAAAACACAAGCTCATAGAAGACAACGTCCCTTTGTCCCTGAAGGACGGGAGGAGCTATAGCAGGCCTGCGGGGTCTGAGGCCGGGTCTGGGGGTCGGAGGTCAAACCTGCGAGGCCAGACCACGGTGTGCACAGGGCACTGGCCCCAGGAAGGAACACGAGCATCACACAGGAGGGGCCTGTGGCCTGTGTGCGAGGAGGAGATGAATGGGATGAGACGCTGGGGGCGAACGTGCCACGCCCCCACCCCGGCCCGCCTGCTGCACACAGGCACGGCCGTTTGGGGTCTGTGTGCGTGCTGGGGTCCCCGAAAGCTCAAGCCACCTCAGAAGCCAAGGACCCTTGGCCCTGGGCCCCGGGGCAGGAACAAGTGGGCTGCCACACCCATGGTGCTGCAGGAAGGACTCCCTGAACAGCCCCACAGAGCCTCTGGGTGTGGTCCGTGTCTGCCCTCCACGGCCACGTGCTCAGCTCAAGTGGGTGGAACAGGTGTTTCAAGAGCAAAGACCATGGTGCCCCGACTGGTCAGCACCGGGCGCTCCATCCTGGACCACACACCCGGAGCCCGACGGCACGCTCAGCACAGAGCCAGGCCTCCGATGGGCCCTGTGCCCAGGAGCCAGAGTCAAGGGAACGAGGCGCCAGGAGGCGGCAGAGGAGGGGCCGCCACCGAGGGAGAGAGGACAGCTGTTCTCCTCCACAGCGCAAGCAAAGCTTGAAAGAGAAAAGCACGCTCATAGGAGGATCTGACTTACCTTTGTCAACCACATCCCAGACTTCAACTTTCACGATATCATCAGTGGCTAGAATAGGGGAGAAACAGTCAGATGAGCATGCAGTGTGAACTGCCGGTTCCACAGATGGGCCGCGCGGATGTCACTGTCCCACTCGGTGCCTCCCCAGGGGCCCCAGCTCCCGCCCAGGGTGGCGGGTGCTGTGCCCAGGACACCCCTCCCTGGAAGGCAGGGAGCAATCTGGACACCTCCTCCGCTGACACGACCCCGTATCCCGAAGGGTCCCTGGGGCAGGCTCGCCCCCAGCCTGAACCCGGCCCCCGCTGGCCCCCGGCTTCTGCGGGAAGGCCCAGTCCCCGTGATTCTGCCCTGCTCCTTGGTAGAGGCCTCGGCTCCGCTGCTTGCGGGGGGCCAGGGCAGCAGGCTCTGGGATGGGCCAGTCTGGCATCAGGGCCTGTGCACGTGCCCGGGCTGTCAGCGGGTCCACCCACCACCCCAGGGATTCCGTGGGGAAAGGGGAGAGGCGGGGAACTGCCGGGCACCTGCCACCAAGCTGCAGGGCACAAGAAGTGCGCTGTCCCCGCCAACTTCACCCAGACCGGGAAGGGGTGCCCTAGGGAGTGAGGCTTCCCTGTGCAGCTGGTGGGCAGGGCAGCACGAATGTACATAGCTGTCCTACGTCGCGGCCTGGCCGTCCCTAGGAGCGAGCCGGAATGTCTACAAAGGCCCGTGTGCCCTGCTGTTGGCCCGCTGGATTTTTTTTTTCAGCGAAAAGGAATGTTTAAAATGGCTCAAAGGGCTTTTGCTTTCTGGCTCCTGGGCACGCAGAGTGGATTCTCTCCCTCCCAGCAGGGCGCCCCGTGGCCGCTGTCCCCAGGCGCGGAGTGGAGGTGCTGCCATTCTGCCTCCGGCCGGGTGGCCGCCAGGTGTGTTCTGCCCATCAGGCAGCCTCGCCAACAAACGCCCTCCCAGGACCCCGTGGGGACGGCACCTCACAACTGCCGCTGAGAGCCGGGCTCCAAGGCCCAAGGGGCCTCTGTCTGCCGCGGCCCAGCACGCACTGTGGCCGGGATGCTCCCTGCCCGGAGGCTCTGCCCCTGGGAGGTGGACCGAGTCTCCCACAGGACAGGGGACTTCAGGGCCACCCCAAAGCGGCTCTGATGAGCCCCCGAGTTCACGCGTGTGCGGTGTTCCTGTGGCGACCCCAGGCTGGGGGCGGGCAACGGGAGGAAGGCCCTACCCAGCAGGCCCCGCCCCTGGAAGCCCCGCCCCCCGCCGCCTCACTTTTGTAGCTCCAGTGGATGCTGGTGACCTGGATCTCCTGCGTGGGGATGTACTCCTCCACGAACTTCTTGCCCTGCAGCCGGTGCCACAGGGCTGTCTTGCCCGTGTTCCTGTCCCCTCGGATCACGATCTTCACTGTGGGGAGAAAGCACAGATGAGGCAGACAGTCAAGGCAAAAGGCAAACTTCCATTCCCCGAGCGGGTCCACGCATGGCTTCTCGTGCACAGACGTGGCCAGTGTGGCTGGCGAGCCAGGAGAGCTGGGTGAGGTGGGCTGGCCGGGAGCCCCCGCAGGGACGAGGCCGTGGGCACACGCTCGCTCCCTCGGGGCACCGGCAGCCCTGCTCTCCCCCAGGCCCCCGACCGACTTCCTCCGGGGCAGGTGGTCGACCTCGGGACCCTGCACTCGGGAACGCAGTGCTCCAGAGGTGGGTGCCCGTGGGACAGGTTGGGGCAGGCTGTGCTCACCTCTGCAGGCCCCATGGTTCCCACGTCCACTCTCACCCTCCTTTCCCAGAGCCCTGGCATCTTCGGGGCAGGATTCTGCAGGACGCAGGGCTCCTCAAGACCACATCTGGATCACAACAGGAAACCTGGATTCTACTCTGCTTGCTCAGCCGGTGTTTAGGAGCGTGTGCACGTGGAGGGCTGGGGGCAGCGTCTCCCCCACTGGCACCGGGCACCGGGCAGGGCCGGCGTGGTCTCCGTGTTTCTCACCCGGTCGTCCTGTAGGGCGCCGTCTTCTAAGTTTTCAATGTCTGGCACAAAGTCGTCCGTGACATCTTATGTTCTAGGCTTCGTGGTTGCTGCTGCGTACTCTTCATCCTCCCTGATATTTGTTTTGTCTTTTTAATTAACCTTCCCAGAGGCTCGTCTACTTGACCAGTCACGCACACACACCCTGTGTGTTTTGCTGGACGCCTCCACTGACCCTTCTTAGAAACCACTTGCTCCTGCGTTTTTCTTTGTCGTTTACTTCCTTTCTTTCTTGAGGTTTCTCCTCTTCTTCTCCTGGGTTTCACACCGTACTCTCGGGTCGACCAGCACAAGTGTGTGGGCTGTTCTCACTGGATTACAGATACTCCTCTGACCCATAAATTACTGAGAAATATTTCTAAGCTCCCCCGAACAGTTGTCCTCTTTGTTATTCCCATCCAGTCTGGCTCACTGTGGCCCCAGAACGTGGTTTTCGTGGCACGTACCCTCGGGGTCTGCTCGGACGGTCGGTTTTAGGAACGCTCCTTGGTGTGAGCGGGGCTGGGCGCAGACGCCTGCTCTTCACTGAGTCTTGCTCTCGCCCGGCCGGCTGTCTGACCTGCGCCCAGCATGAGTCCCCACAGCTCCGGCACGAGGACCCCACGGGTGCGGCTTCCTCGCGGCTGATACTGACCCACTGCGTGGTTCCACGACCCTGCTTTCGACCTTTCTATGCCATCGTGTGTTGGACGTGTCTCTTACACATCACACAGCCAGAAAGAAATCAAATCGCAGTCTCTCTTTCACTGGTGCGTCTGCCTGTTCACATTCCCTGGTTGCCAACAGCGGCGGGTAACCCCCTCCGCCACATGCGGTCATTTCCGGTCACTGCCGGGGCTCCCTCCCCTCTTTTCTGCCTCTTTCATGTTGGACGAGGGTTTTTTTAATTCCCCTTTTGCCTGGTATTTATTTGGAGGGTTTGAGATCTATTTCCTTTCTTAAATCTTTAACACACACCTCTGCTGCAGTGAAGCCTGAAGTTAACACGTGTCCTCGGCTCCCACTTAAACACACGCTGGTCAGCGCCATCGTGGGTTACACGCTGATTGCTAGCGCCTGGCTCCTCCTCCTGCGTTCCCCACGGTAGTCACGATGTTTGTTCACCCATTTCCGTGCTGACCTGTGCCTTGCAAACCTCCTCCATCTCCCGAGCTCCCTCTCCATCTGTCTGGAGTACCTCCTCCGGGACTTATTTCAGCAGGAACCTTCGCACAGAAACTGTCCAGCTGAGACCGGAGAGGGGCTTAATCGCACTCACTCACTTGGCGTAGATTTCTAGGCCGACCAGGATTTCCCCACAGGAACGTCTCCACACCATCACTGTCGGCGTGTTGTCAGGCTCTTGGCTGTCCCTCTGCTTGCACTGGTCGCTTCTACAATTCTCCTCTTTGACTTTGCTGTCCTGAAATTCCCATGATGTGTCCAACTCTGGGAGTCTGAAAGCCCTGGCCTTGGGTTTCTTGGAGTTTCACGTACTCCGGGAACTCCGGGAAGTCCTAGCCTGCATTTCTGCAGTAACTACCTCTTCTCCACCCCTGCTATTCTTTCCTTCTGAGACTCAGATCACATGTGTGTGGGCATCGCTCAGTTCTGGGCCCGCATCCCCCTGCCAGGTGCCAACTCCACCTTCAGCTATTACGCTGCTTCGCCCACCTGCCGGCTTTTTGTTTGCGTGACCGTGCTCTTTCATTTCTGCAGGGTCTCTTTGGTTCTTTTTTCAAACACGGCTTGTCAGTCCAGAGTCTTGATATAATCTTAGAACTGCTTCCTTCTTTTATATCTTTACCAATTTTAACATGTATTGATATTTGTTTTCTATTCTGTTTTGAGAATGAAAAGTCTTAATTTTCTCTCTCTTCAACTGAAATCCTTTTAAAATTTGAAATTTACTCTTCAAAAAAGTTAATTAGAAGAAACCGTACAACGTCAGAAATAAATAAAATGACCTGCTTTCATCCATTAAAAAAAGGAATTGGCCTCTACTTTTAAATTAAAAAGTCCAATCAATCTCAGAACCTTGGACACTGGCTGGGATAAGCTAAATAAGTGATCCACTGAAAAACCTGTAATTAAGATTCTCCCAAGAAGCGACGAGGAGCCCTTACTTAGGAAGCACGTGGCGCTTTACGCCAGGCGTTTTACTAAACAGAACAACTCTATTTCTATTCTACGTCTTTTCTTTTATTCTAAGTAAAGCTACAACGCAGAAGACCCAAGAATCTCTTCTACTCCGATCCAACAGTAATTCACTCACACGGCCACACATTTCCTGCAAGACAAGGAATCTTGCTTTTGTGTTTTCGTACAACAAAAAAAAAGCGCTTTATCTTGGATGCAAATGATGCAATCAATCACTCCGCAGGAGGCACAACTGAAATCCAGCGATGCCCTTTCTCCGTACCACCAGCAGGGGTCACTAGACACACGCCCAGCTGGCCACCTCCTCCTGGGCAGCCCCTCACCCCCACCGCAGCAGTGGCTCCTCTGCTCAGAGCCCTCTGAGGTGTCCCGTTCACAGAGTCCCCAGGACGGTGTGAGGGCCGCACTTCTGCGGCTTGGCCCCCCGTGCTTGTCTCCTGATCTCGCTCCGCTGTGACCCCTCGGCCCTTCTCCACGAGGCCCGCTCTGACCTTCTACGTAAAGTCCCAACCCCAGCCCCCACCCTGCTCCGTTCCTCCACCCTTCAGATGGGTGATATGGTTACCGCCTCATCATGCTTAGTGCCCACAGTCTGCCTTTCTACCCCCACTAGAATGGAAGCTCCACAAGGCAGAGACTGCCGTCTGGGTTTTCACTGATCTACGCTCAGTAAATATTTGCGAAGTAAATGAACGCTAGGGAAGGAAAACCTATAAATGAAAACGTGGCAGATCACGGGCAGCAAAGGCTCGGGAATTTGCAAATCGGCCCTGCTGGGGCAGGTCAAATAGTTTGCCAAACACAGCTGTTTATTTCCGAGAGAAAAAGCTCTCTTACCCAGAAACCAGCCTTTCAAAGGTTTCTTGGCAAGGAGGTGTTTAACTCCATTTTAAGTGCTAGCACTGAAATCCGACTGGCCAGGACTCTGGCTGTCCCAGCGTCTGGAGGCTTTCTCAGTAAGGAATGCAGCCTGGAGCAAGGGCACTCTGGACGAAACGCACAAGACCGGGCCTCCTCACTGGACCCAACACGGGTAGAAAGAGCAGACCAACACAGGTAGCATCCTTCCACTTAACACGCGAATGACTTCCAAACCATGGACAACGTCCAATGTCTCATTTGGGTTTTGATTCTAAACGGGATGTGTATGCTGGGACTCTGCATGGGTGTCACTTCTCATCGTCACAGCAATTTAAAAGAAAACGACTTATCTGCCCCAGGAGGACAAGGTTCTGTAAGAGACAATCATCAATTCTTACCCATAAAAGTCCTGAGTCTATAACTATCATATTGCTGGTTTGCTCTCCTAAGTAAGATGTTTTGGGAAATAAATATTAGAAATGTTCTATTCTACTGACTAATAAAAAAATTTTAAAGTTTCAAAATTGCAGTATTAGCCAACTACAGGGGCAGCATCACCCTGAAATGTCCTGTGGGCACAGCACCCCGTTTCTCTCAACTGCACCACCTTTCATTCATTTTGTTCCAGATCAGAATCTGCCCCCCCTCTCCCCAACTTCCTGAGGCAGGTCTCTTCTCTGGAAGGACTCCAATGTCCTTTCTACTTTTTTTTTTTTTTTTTGCGGTACGCGGGCCTCTCACTGTTGTGGCCTCTCCCGTTGCGGAGCACAGGCTCCGGACGCGCAGGCTCAGCGGCCATGGCTCACGGGCGCAGCCGCTCCGCGGCATGTGGGATCTTCCCGGACCGGGGCACGAACCCGTGTCCTCTGCATCGGCAGGCGGACTCTCAACCACTGCGCCACCAGGGAAGCCCCATCCTTTCTACTTTTTACTCCCGCCCACCCAGGACCAGGGGGTGTGCCCACCAGGGAGTGCTTTTCCAAAGGTGAACATTTTTCAGGTCCAGTTTCCAAAGGACTAAGATTAAGTTTTAAAAAATAATACCATAAATAGTAAAATTAAATAAGGGAACCAAAGGTGGATTGTAAAGACTTGTGTAAATGAGTATTTTGACTTACTATTATCCTCTTCTTGGAATGTGAGAGAAATACACACAAAATTGGGTAAAATACATGCAAAACGATCCCTCTTTTAAACCCGAAGTCTTTCCAATCAGTTTTTTAATATGGTACATTGTTACCAAAATCTGGGTCATCACAGAGACTGAAAGGCTCCCCTGAAAGTAGCAAAGGGAGGAATGTCCAGTATCTTGTAGCAATATATAGAAATACTTAAAAAGGAAAACAATTTAAAAGCAGAGAACATTAAAAAATCTTTAAATACCGCTAGCAAAAAGCCAGCAAGATGGAAAAACTTTAAAGAGGTCAAGAGGACGGTCAGCCTCTAGGAGCTACACAATTTACATAATTTATAACTGAGGACTGGAAACGACCTGGGCTTTCAGGGCATCTGGTAAATAACTTCTCTTTCCCGTAGGAGAAAAGAAATCTCTACAATAACAAGTAAGAGAGTAAGAGCCTGTGCCTTCTGGAGCTTTTCTAAATATATCCCTTACAAATGCTTCTTTTTAAAAAAAAGGGGGGGGGGTAAGAACGTGCGGTGTAGCTGACATTCCGTCTTCAAACGGGGTTCGAAGTCTACAAAGAAAAATCCCATAGCTCAAACTACCGAAGACGGCGGAGTCCTCCGCTCTCTTCTCTTGCGGGTGACCCCACGGTTCATGGATGGAGAGCTCCACCACCCACTTTAAGAAGCGTCATACACCACAGACTCTCCCCACGTTATGTAAGAATCCCTCTTAGACGAGGTCACCTGGGCCAATGAGGGTACCGCAGACGCACCAGGAACCGCCTAGACCAATTTCACTCGAATGTCCCACCGTGCCAGCATTCCTCGGGAATGACCCACAGGTCAGAGGGGAGCGCCGCGGGCCGAGGAGTCCACCTTCTGGCCCTGGGGTCCTCTAGGACCTCCTCTCCGGCCCGCATCACCTCCCAACCCCAAGGGAACGCCCCTGGGGCACCCGCAACGTGCCCGGCACAGGTAAGGGCTCAGCTCACCTGCACACAGACGGCGAGGCCCTCGGAGCGCGACGGGTCCCCCAGCGCTTCCCGGGCGAGGCCCGCCCCGGTTACCACAAGTCCTGGACGGCGCGGCTGGGGCCTGCGGACCCCGCGGGACGGCGCCCGCTGCACCCGTGCCCCCACTTTCCACGTGCCCCCGCAGGAACCCCACGCCGGGCTACACTCACTGTTGTACTGCACCCCCTTGGCGAAGCGCCTCTGCAGCGCCTGGTTCATGGACTGCAGCCCAGCCGGGATGTTCTTGTCGCGGCCCGGAGCCTGCTCCGACCCCACCAGCTTCTTGAGCGCGGAAAACATCTTCCCGCTCCCACGTCCGAGCCCGGCGCGGCTCCCGAGTTCAGCGGCAGCGGCGGCGGCTGCGCGGCGCGGATCGCACCATGTCCCGGGCCCCGGCGACTGGGCGCCTGCCTCGAGGGCGGCTCAGGGGCTCAGCCGCGGAGGATCAGCTTCGTCCCCCGCGGACCCCGGCGCGGCCGCTCTGCACTCGTCAGCGCCGCCATCTTGGCGCCGGCTCGGCGGGGCGCGCGGCTACGGGGCTCCGCGAGGGCCAGAGGAGTGCGGCGCGCGGAGGGGTGCGCGTGCGCAGAGCGCTACGGTCGCGGGGCGTGCGGCTACGGGGCGCCGCGAGGGCCACGGGCGTGTGGCGCGCGGAGGTGCGCTCTCGAGCCGGGCGGTGTAGGTGCGGGGCTTTGGACTCCGCAGTCCCGCCTTACGAACTGCCCCCAGGGTTTCAGCTCAGCTCAGAGCCCCGTCCGCATCCCCGCCCGGACCCCCTACTCACTCTTACCCCTGCACCCTCGGGCCCAGATCCACACCGAGCACCCCACTGCGCCGCAGACTTCCCAACGCTGTCCCCCACATCTGCGTCCCCTCAGGTGCCCCGCAATCCTGGAAAATTGTTTATTTGTGTAACCAATGACAGCATGGGGGCGGGGTGTGCTGGCGAGGCGGGTTCTTCCTCTTCCGGTCACTTCTTCTTGGCTACCTTGAGCTTCCCCTCTATCAGCCGCTGGCCCTGCCTCTTGATCTCGGCCCGCGAGGGCACGTAACTGTGGTCCACGTCGGCGAACTGGAAGGTCTCTGCAAAGGAGCGGGGGGGGCGGGTGGCAGCCGCGCCCGCAGCCCGTCTGCCCCGCGAGGGTCCCCAGATCCTGAATTGTCCCCTGGCGTCCGTTCACCGCAGGGCCAGTTGTACCAACGACGTATATTTCTTACTTTCTGTGTCCCTGATGCTCTGGCATTTGGGGTCTCGCACAGCCGGGGAGAGAGACAGACCAGGGCTCACCCAGCCCTTCCAGAGCCCACACTCGACCACCTCTGTCTAACGCACACCCCAAGCCTGAATCACCCAGGGCCAGGTGCCAGGCAACTGGGGACAGCCCCTGTGCCCCAAACCTGCTGGAATTATTTGAACGGGCAGATCTTAAGCGGTGTGCCCCCTGCCTTGCCCTTTCCACAGAAACTCCAATAAGCGCCCTGACCAAGGCCTTTCCCCCTGCCTGCCTACCGGCACTGGTGCCTCCCTGTGTCACTAAAGGTGGTAAGTTCTTTCAATGGCATTAACTTCACCAAGTCACCTCCATAAATTAAAAATCCTGTGGGTGCAACTGACACACCCTTTCCATCCCTTTAGCCCCTGTGCCTCCAGGCCGCCCTGGTCAGATGCGGCAAGCGCCGTCCCCAGCCTCTGCCTCTGCACAGCTCAGGCCCACCGCCAGCTGCTGGGCGGCCCGTGCCTGCAACATCCTCCCCCCTCTCCTCAAAGCTGATCCTGGTGTTCTGCTTCTCCTTCAGGGCCGAGGGCTCCAGGGCATGCCTCACCTTCGTGTGGACCTGCAGGGCATGGGGACTGTCAGCTCTGAGGGCACACGGGGCGTGTGGGCACCCCCCGGGCCAGGGCTACCTCCTCTGTCCTGGGCAGCATCTGCGCTCGGTCAGCCAGGTACAGCAGCTTCCCCTCGCAGTATGCCAGCTTGCTGTACACATCCAGGGTGTCGGAGGGCAGCGCTTCTTTCTGTGACCAGGAGGAACAAGTCGTCTCCCTCTGGCCCCTCCAGGGGACCCTCTGTACTGGGGGCCCCTCCACGCTTCCCTGGTACCTGGGCCGTGGGCAGGGGGACGCCCATCAGGCGGATGTGGAGGTTGTCGATGCCAGTTTGGATGGTCAGCAGCAGCTCTGGCTCTTGGCCATGTTGGCGTGGGCCAGCTGCAGCCGGGCTTCCTCCTCCTTCAGCATGTCCTTCATTTTCTTCTCAACAGACTTCAAGCTGTTGAGGATGAGGGAGGTGGGTAGCGGACTGAGGGCAAGGTCGCGGAGTCCCGAGCGGGCGCTGTGCTGATTCGGGCTCAGGAGCTCACACGCGGGCACTTGGGGCCCCTCGGCAGTGGGTGCGCTCAGCTCCGAGCCTGGTGCCAGCCACGGGGCTGTCAGTGAGGAGGAGGTCAGGGGCTCCCGGGTGCCTGATGGAGCTGGGCATCACGCCCTCCGTCGCCAGCTCCTTCGTCACGGCCTCCAGCTGCGCCCGCCTCCCCTCACCACCCGCCACCTGCAGCGCCAGGTTCTCCTCCGTGCTCCTCTGAGCCAGGAAGCGGCCGGTGATGTCCTGGCGGGGCCGGTGGGGCGAGGAGCAGGTGTGAGCCAGGAGGGAGCTTGTTCTTCTGGCTTCCGGTGGTCAGTAACATTGACCGTGGCTGGGTGTTGAGGACCCGTGAGGCCCTCTGTGTGTGTCACCCTCGTGACAGGCAGAGGGGCCAGATGACCCCAAGGAAGAGCCAGAGAGACCACCGCCACGAGACTGCGTGGCTTTGAGTCACTCGTCCAAGGGTGGACAAGCTTACGTCAGGACCATGGACAGGAGCTCAAGGCTTACTGATGATAAATCCAGGGCGGATTAAAATAAAGGGGGTGGGGCGGAGGCAGCTGCTTACACGATGCTGTTGGTTTGGGAAGGGGAAGGAGCTAAGAGGTGAAGGCCGCCTCCTCGGGGTTTGAGATCCTCAAATTCCAGCGGGCTCTGTGCAGCCCCTGGAACACGGCTCGGATTTGCCATCTGCGTCCCTGGAGTGCCCGCTACTCTGAGCTGTGGGGCCGCTGCTTTGTGTGTCCATTCATGCAGCAGGTGTCTGCAGAGCCTGGCCCAGCTCAGCTGGGCCTTGGGCTGGGGCAGGGTCCCCACCTGTCCTTCTGCCCACACCCCAGGAGTGCCAGTACCCAGAGGTGAGGGCACCGCACAGCAGTCTAGACTTTCTCCACCAAAGCCGTCACGTCCGTCTGGTATTCGATATCAGCCTTGAAGGTCTCCCTCCTCCTCACTGGGCACAGCAGAGGGGAAGGTCAGCCGGCATGCAGGAGTGCTGTGGGAGCTCTTCGCGGAGCCGTCGGATGCCCCCGTACGTCGTCAGGGGAGGCCACCCAAGAGCTGGGTACCCGTCAGAGTCGCCTTCACCCTAACCGGCTCCCTGCTCGGCCAGCCCTCGAGGGATGCCCCAAGGCAGCGCCATCCGCAGGAGGACCCAAAGCGGCCTGGCACAGTGGGGCTTAGTGGGGCTTCTCAGAGGCGGCTCAGGGGTGCATTGTACAGCTGAGAAGCCGGGAGCTCAGCCACCCCTGGCCAAGAGCCCAGAGCCGGCAGCAGCACCTTGAAGCATGCGCTGTGACTGTTGGTGTGCTCCGGTGCAGGTCTAGCCAGGGAGGGGCCGGGGCTCGTCGGTCTCCCTCACCCCGGCCCCCGCAGGTTACCCCCACCTCACGGTGACCCACCTCTCGGGACCCTGGCTGGGGCGGCGGGAGCTGAGCGCTCACCTTTCAGTTTCGGGACCCATCAGGCTGGAGGGGAAGTGCAAGGGACCCATCAGGCTGGAGGGGAAGTGCAAGTCCCGCTGGCCCTGAGCGCGGAGTGGGAGGAGGTGAGAGGTGTCCTCTGTGGCACAGGGGCTGCTGTGCCTGGCGTGGCCCGGACGCACCCAGCGGTATTTCTCGCTGGTCTCCTTGGAGTGGATCTTGTCAGTGAGCTGCTTCTGCTGGTTGAGCCGGTCCTCCCATGCCTGGCGTTCCTTGATGAAGGTGGCCTCCCCTTTGCCTCATGTTCATCTGGGGACACAGGAAGGGGGCGGGGGTCTGTCCCACCAAGGCCACCCGGGGTGCTGACCCAGCGTCAGCGTCAGTCCCCGCCTTCCCGATTTGGGACGCTCCACCTGCGACCATCACCCTCACCCTTGCGTTCTGCCCTCCTCTGGGACGCCCCCCTCCTGCCTGGCCTCTGAGCCTTCCCTCGCGTTACGCCCCTCCAGCTGGGGTCGCTCCGGCTACAGCCATAGGCTCAGGTACCGCCTGGGACACGGCTCACAGATTTTCCTCTCCAACCCCGGTCCTCCGCTGCCTCTGCCAGCTCCCCTTACAACTCACCGGAGTGGCTTCCACATGTCTGAACAACTCATCATCTTCCCCCAGACCTCCTGCCTCCGGCACCTCCCGCTCTGGTGGCTAAAGGCGCCGTCTGTCTGGGCTCACGTGGCCTGGATGCCACGCTCCGCCCTTGCCTGCACGTCTCACGCGCCCCGCCCCTCACCGGGGTGGCCTCCTAAAGGCTTCTCGGCTCCGTCCGAGTTCGGCCACCCATCTCCAGCACTGGTCTGGCCCAAGTGACCAGTGTCTTGGCCCTGGTCCCCTCCAGTCTCTGCAGCCAGAGCACACCCGTTTGGAGACACGAATCTGATTCCATCTCCTCCCAGGGCTCCGGGTTAGGAGGGCTGCCACTGCAGCCCCGCCACCTGCTGCCCACACAGGCTCCAGCCCCCACGCCTCCTTTTGGCCCTGTTACACCCCAAGACTCTGTTGCCCAACCTCCAACCCCCAGAATCCGCCATTCACTGCCTTCCTGAGAAGGTCCGAACCCCAGGGTGGCCCCACTTCGTGAGGAGGGGGCAGGCTGGCCTGGCAGGGGCCTCGGCACAGAGTGGGTGAAGGGGTGGCACCTGCCCCGTCCAGGTCAATTCTCTGCCTTCTCTGTCTACCTCTGCCCAGGCTCACAGGTGGTAAGGCAAGCAGGCCGGCAGGGCAGCCACTGGACTCCTCCAGTGATGACGGGGGGTGTGGGCATGGGGGTGTCCCGACGGACCCTGGGCCAGACAGGTTCAAGAGATAGCCCTGCAGGGAGGGCCCCCAGCCTGGGACCTGCTCTCACCTTGACCTCATCCGTAATCATCATGGCATCTTGGGACATGACTGTCATGTCCGACAGTTCCGAGCAGTCGTCAACCACGAGATTCTGCAGCTTGTCCAGCTCTGTGGGGTATCCTGCCAGCTTCTGCAGCAGAAGGGCAAGGGCAGGTGGGCACAGAGCCTGACAGTCTAGGGACTGCGGGCCAACCACAGGCTCCCCTGGCCGCTCCCTCGTTCTCTTCTGGCCCCCAAAGTGGACCACGTCTACTCCCCACCCCTCACCCCGGGCTGTGCAAGTCCAGGGGACAAGTATAACCTGGCCTGTGGCCCCAGCCGGGCCCAAAGCAGGTGAAAGGACATGTTTGGGGAGGGAAGACAGCATCTTCCTGGTGGATTCTCTCACTGCCCAGGGCCAGAGTCCAGAGACACTTCCAAAGAAGTTGTGATGGGATGTCCCACGGCGTGAGCGGTGACTGTGAAACGCCGGAGGCTGGCTGCTGTAAGCGAAGAAGAGGGTCTCAAAACACTGGTGTGGGGTCAGAGACTCAGGACTCAAGGCCAAGGCTGTAACCTGACCAGCTAGCGTGGGGCCTTAGGAAAGCCTGGGTTTTGCCATGTGTAAAGGTAAGGTAATGGCTCTTTCAGGAGGCCGCTATCAGGCTGGATTGAGAAGGTATAATGACGTGTATTTAGCACAGGGCAGGTTCGTAAATGTCCAATATATCTTGGCTCTTAGGATTTTGTTGTTGATAACTACAACGTAGAATCTTCACTTTTTTTTTTTTTTTTTTTTTTTTTTTGTGGTACGCGGGCCTCTCCCGTTGTGGAGCACAGGCTCAGCGGCCATGGCTCACGGGCGCAGCCGCTCCGCGGCATGTGGGATCTTCCCGGACCGGGGCATGAACCCGTGTCCCCTGCATCGGCAGGCGGACTCACAACCACTGCACCACCAGGGAAGCCCCCTTTTTTTTTTTTTTTTTTTTAATGCAAGGGAGACTTCCCTGGTGTTCCAGTGGTTAAGACTCAGCGCAGGGGGCACGGGTTCGATCCCCCGTCAGGGAACTAAGAACCCGCATGCTGTGCCATGCGGCCAAAAAAAAAAAAAAAATGCAGATGACCACAGGAGTTATTTTTTTTTAGTGCATATGTTCTGAAAAGATAAGCAAGTACCACTGGGAGGACATGATGCATACAGGTGAAGGAGGGGCTGGACCCCAGGGTGCAGTCGGAGTGGGAAGGGGTGTGGGTAGGAGGAGTGGGCCCGGGAAGGACACGTGGGCAGGGCCACAAGGTGAGTGTCCAGGACCCGGGGCCTAAGGCAAGAGGGACAGGCTGGAGGACAAAGCTGCGTGCTGCTGGGCTCTGGGCACCGTGGGCAGGACTTGGGGGACATGACCCCAGCTGCGAAGAGCTGCAATGCCCACCCATCCCACACCCTCCTCCAAACGCATTTCTACCTGTCACCCTCCCGGCCACACTGCCCTCCAGGGCTTCCCCTCCCCCAGCCCCAGCATGAAGGTGGGGTCTTCCCTCTCTCTCTCGGCCCCCCCTGCCAAGCTGCTCCTCTTTGCACCCTGGCACCCAGCCTCCAGCCCTCCTCTCCAACTGTCCTCGTCCTCACCATCTTCCACCACCTGGCCTGTGGCGGGTGCCTGTGCTCTTCTGTGTGGGGGCCAAAGGGGGCCGCCAGTGAAGGGGGGTTGCCTCACAGCAGGGCTCACGGCCCCTGGGGGCTTCCCCCTGGCCTTCTCGGCAGGGAGCAGGGTGGCTGGCTTGGAAGAGGTGGGCAGCAAGCGGAGGTTACTGACCTGCTCAGAGGCAGCTTGCCCTGGATGATGTTAGGGGACTTCTGAGGGTGCAGGACCCATCTCTTGGCCTCAGAAGCCAGGGGATGAGAAACGATGGGGCAAAGTAAAAACAACACTAAACCATCAAATAAGAACCCAAACAGGACTTCCCTGGTGGCGCAGTGGTTAAGAATCCAACTGCCCATGCAGGGGACACGGGTTTGGGAAGATCCCACATGCTGCGAAGCAACTCAGCCCATGCACCACAGCTACTGAGCCTGCACTCCGGAGCCTGTGAGCCACAACTACTGAGCCCGCGAGCCACGACTACTGAAGCTCACAAGCCACAACTGCTGAGGCCCGTGCACCTAGAGCCTGTGCTCCGCAACAAGAGAAGCCACCGCAGTGAGAAGCCTGCACACCGCAACGAAGAGTAGCCCTGCTCGCCACAACTAGAGAAAGCCCGCACGGAGCGACGAAGACCCAAGCAGCCAAAAATAAATAAGTCAATAAATCACTAAATTTATAAAAAACCAAAAAACAAACAATTCTGATGTAGCACATGATACGCCTTTTTGGAATAGCAAATAAATTCTTGAAAGAACGTTTCCCACCTACAAGGTGCCGCTGCTCAGCTTGGTGCGCAAAGCGGGGCTCAGCCTTTCTCGGGGTCACCCGGCCTGGGGGAGAGCTGCGCGCCTGCGGGGCAGCCTAACCCGGAGGGCACGCCCCCGCCGAGATTCCCGCCCTTCCTGGCCAGCTGGGCTCCCTGGGACCGGGATGCGGTCTCGGTCTCCGGGTGTGGGTTGAGGGGCTCACTTGTTTCAGGTGGTCCAGCAGGTCCACGTACAGCAGGTGGGTATTCTGGCTAGTGGTGATCTTGACCATCGTCTTTTCTATGTTGTTCTCCAGCTGACGGATGACCTGGGCGGGGAGGAAGGGCACATTGAGAGTGCGTGGGGACAGGCCACCTGGGAGTGCAGAGGCCGGCGGGGGCGGGGCTGGGCTTTCTTCCAAGGGGGCCTCATCCATCTAGCCCCGCCCTCCCACAGAGCCCCGGCCCCTCCTCCTGTGGCCCCGCCCCCATCACCCTGGAGGCCCCGCCCCGCTCCCCGCCGCCACCTGCAGCATGCGCGGCTCCTCCTTGGTGGCCTCGGGCTGGTTCTTAAGGCTGGCCAGCTCCAGCTGCATGCTTTCCAGCTTCTGCTCGCGCCGCCGCACCAAGTCGATCAGCACGTTGTGCATATTGACGCGGTCGAAGACGTACTTACGCAGCTTCTCCCGCGCCACCTGGGTCGGGGAGGGCACGGCCCGCGCGTGGGTGCTCAGGGGCCACGGAACGCGCCTGCAGCTGGGCGGGCGGGGAGGGACCCGCGGCAACGCCACACGGACGCTGGGGCTGGGAACTCGCTCTGCTCCCCACCGGCTCCACATCGTAGTTTAGTTGGGGTGCACTGGCTGGGCGGGGCTGACGGGTCCCCCCCTGCTGCCTTACCTCCGTGGTGCAGCGGCTGTGCGCCAGGCTCATGGGCACGTCCTTTCCGCAGGCCTTGGAGGTGGTCCGCTGGTCATACTGTGGGGCGCGGCGGCTGAGCTGGGGGCTCGGCCCCTCTGCGTTCCCCCCCGCCGGCCGCCGGCCCCTCCAGGGATTCTCTCCGGGTTTCCTCTGCCCTGTGCTAGCCCAGCAGCAAGACCCCAGCTCCTGGGGCCACAAGGGGCAGAGCGCTGAAGGACTCCATCCGGGCCATCCCTGCTCCGATGTGATGGGGGTCCAGAGAGGTGGGTCCCTGGCTCCCATATATGGCTGCTGCAGAGGGTAGCCCAGGAAAGGGACCTCTGTCGGGCCCCTGGCCCTGCCCTCTGAGGTGGGTGGTGGGGAAACTGCCCCCCTCCACCCAGTTTCAGAATGGTTGGGGTTAGAGTGGGGAAAGGAGAGGAGGTGCCAGCTGTCCACCTGTGTTGGGGGAAGGGCTGTTTCAGCACGTGCCCCGCCCCCCCACCCCCAGCCAGCAGGTAGCAGGGAGGGTCCCGCCGTCCACCTTCTTGGCCAAAGCCCACTCGTGGGACCCGCGGCGAATGTTGCTGCGCAGGACAGCCAGCGTGGCCTTGTTCTTGAACGTGGTCTCCTTCACCGCCTGGATCTGCAGTGCCTGACGTTGCTCTGTGTGGAGGGACAGGGCAGCCAGGATGTAGGCCAAGGGCCAAGGGCCTGGCCGGGATACCCGGGTGGGGTAGGCTCCACGCCGGAGAGGACAGAGGTGGGGGCGTGAGTTTGCTGTCTCCAAGGCCGCGCTCCTTCCTCCCAGCCTGCATGGGGGCCAGCTTCGCTGCTCAGCAGTGCTCATCTGGACGGCTCTCAGTGGACAGCAGTGCTGGGAGGTGGGGAGGGCGGGGTGCAAGCCAGGGACGGGCAGGCCTGTGATTTCTTCCAGACCCTCTAGCCACAGAAGTGGGTGGATCCCCTCCTGTCCCCTCTGGCTTTGAGGCCACCGTGCTTACAAATCTCCTTGAAGCCCCCAGCTTCTCCTCCCCCTGGCCCCTGCATGGCAGACCCCTCCGATCCCTTCCCCCTAGCTCTGTTTGGAGGTGAGCAGTAGAGCGGCCCCCAGTCCATATGCCCTGGACCGTCCGTGTGTTAAGATCGTAAGTCCTGCCCCCAGGAGCCCCGGAGGCCCTGGGCCACCCCAGCGGCAGCTGCACCCTTGAGCCGAGTGATAGCCTTCAGCTCCTGGATCTGCCTCCACCTCCGCCTCACTACAGATCTTCATGGCGGCCCACGGCGCCCTCCGGGGCCGTCCGCACCTCCCACCCTCTCTGTGCTGAGCCTGCCCCGCAGAACCACAGTTCAGATTGCCCCTGGAATCTCGGCCCATTGGGACGGGGGCGGAGGTTCTCAACGCCCAGGGAACCCGGGAATTCCTGGCCCATCCCGACGACCCCATGCTCTGCCCCCAGCCAGCCTCGGGGTTGCTCTCCTGGACACGAGTCTCGTGGCTGCTCTCCGAGGTGATTGGCAGTGGCACTGCACCCCACGGTGGCGCCACTGCACCCTCCCTATCCCCCCACACCCCCAGTGTCCTCCACTGAGCCTCCTAAAACTTCTGACCTCTCACTGCCTACAGGATCTCCATTCCCTTACCCCACCCCAAGTTCAAACTCCAACCCCGGTGACCTGGCTCGTGAGACCCCCAGCCTCGGCCCTGACTACCCCATCTCTCCCTGGGGAAGTCCTGGGTCCAGCTTTACCTGTCACTTACTCCAGGAGGAGTCAGTCCCCTCCCTCTGCACCCCCAGCACAAGCTTCCCTTCCAGCCACGTGGCCCAAGCCTGGGATTCCAGGGCTGCACATCAGATGGGTTACTTCTTCCAACCTGCATGAGTTTGCCAACAAAGCACCACAGACCGGGCAGCTTAAACAACAGAAATTTATTGTCTCACATCCTGGAGGCTTGAAGTCTGAGATCAAGGTGTCGGCAGGGCGGGCTTCTCCTGAGGCGTCTCTCCCAGGCTTGTAGACGGCCGTGTCCTCGTGGGGTCTTTCCCCTGTACTCATCTGTGTCCTAATCACTTTCTCTTATAAGCACACCAGTCAGACTGGATGAGGGCCCATCCCCATTTTAACGTAATCACCCCTTCAAAGGTCCTGTCTCCAAATGCAGAGTCATATTCTGAGGTCCTGGGGGCTGCAAACTGAGTTTGTGGGAGACACAGTTCAGCCATAACGACAGTCTTCACCTGTGCGCTGTTACAGCACGCATCTTTCTCTGTGACTTCTCGAACAGATCCTTTACTTTTCTGGCCACTCTCTTTTTAAAAAGTGAGTCCAGTCCCCTCTGAAACTCGAAGTTCACCCTCTGCCCTCCCTCTGAGCCCAGGTCTTTCCCTCAGGGGGTTGGGAGGGCCTGCCGTGGGCAGGGTCTATTCCCTTGATGCCCGTGTTCTCCCAGGGTGTGAGGCAGAGCCTGTGCCCCAGTACTGGTTCTCCTTTCCTCAGATGGAGAACCCCTGAATTTTAGTGGGCACGAGGCTGCCCAGAGCAAGCTGCCCTCCTAGGTGCCTTTGCACTAGGCGTCCCGCATGACTTAGTTCTAGCCAATGCAGTGTTCAGAGAAGTGAGTGAACTGCCCTCCTGCTCCCCCTTCCTCTTTCCTGTTGACAGGGATGAAGACCTGATGGCCGGAGCCAGCACAGCTGCCTGGGACCATGAGGTGGATTTGGAATGAGGGCTGTTACAGCACAGAACACGCTAAAAGAAGCCTGGGTCCCTGACTCCATACAGCCCCAGATCACCCACTTGAGCTTTTCCATGAAAGAAACTGAAAACTCTAGCTTGCTTATGCCGCGATTATCTTGGGCTTCCTGTCGTTCTGCCTTCCCACGAACAGATTCCCTGGTGCGTAGTGAGCGTGCAGTAGACGTTCTTTTGCGGGACTGGCTAGGTCAGCAGGCGCAGGGGCGGAGCTGGGGCTGGAGCAGCGCGGCCCTGTGTGCCTTCAGTGTTACCGGGAAGCCTGCTATAAAGGACGGTGGATTTGCCCAGGTGTTATATAATCTCTGCCCCTCCATCTGTTGGGGGTGGGTGAGGTGGGCAGTCTTGCCCATCCAGGAACACTCCTCCATGTGGACAGAGCTCCAGTAAGCTGACTCTGGCCTCCTGAACCACTCACTTCCTCCTCCCCAGGGGAGAAGTGACTTAATCTGATAGGTGGGTTTGGAATGATAGGCAGGTGGGCGTGGCCACTTCCTGTCCCTTGTCTCCTGGAAGCCAGGTGCTGCCTGGCTGCACACCGTCTGCTCTGCTTCTCTGTGCCAGGTGGTACAGAAGCACCCCCGCATGGAGGGCCCATGGGGGCTGCCCAGAGTGTCTAATCCTGGGGTTCGGTGTTAGGAACAGCCCTGGCACCTCCTCCAATCAGCTGTATGGTACCGAGGTGACATTTCTCTCATCTTACTGCGCTGACTTGTTTCCCAACTGCTTTAGAACTCAGGCGGGAAATGGGAAACGGGAAAAGGCGTTTATTAGTCCCACAACCCCCAGCGGCAGCTGTCAGCTCTGACTGGGGTGGGCGGGGGGGATGCAGGGGTCAGAAAGGGCGTACCAGCAGCAGGAAGTGCAGAAGGCCCAACCCCCCACCCCAGAGCTGCCGCCCCCAAATATGCATGAGACAGGCCTGGTCTTCTCCAGCTCTGTGTCCACCACGTTTCTCACTGCCCTGCAGGAGGCCAGCCACCCAGGGGCAGCACGTCCTGGTCTGACCTTCTGGGCGTCCAGGCTGGGCAGAAGCAGTTTGCACAGGTCTGACAGAGCTGGCCATGCATGTGTGCAGGGGACATGGGTGTGGGGAGGCCAGCCTGGGGTGCAGAGGTGCTGAGGGCTGTGTTCTAGAACTCTCCGGGCCCAGGTCCTCTGTGCCCTGGCTGGAGCTCTCCTAGCTGTGCCGATCTGTAAGAGGCAAAGGGAGACAGCTAGAACCACACCCCAAAGCTGCGCCCGGTCCCTGTGCCCATTTTACCGGGGCAAAAACTGAGGCCTGTAACAGGAGGGATGCAGGCAGTGGAGGCCAGGCTTGAGATCAATCAGCTTGATGTCCACTGCGGGGCCTCTCAATCCGGCCGCTCTTCTCGGGGTGCCCACCCTCCTCACTCTGCATTCGCCCTTCCCAGGGCCACCGAGACCCTCCTGGGTCTTCCTCCTGCACAAGGGCCTGGAAGTTCTGTCTGCCGCAGGCCCCCTCCCTCCCGCCCCCATCCCCATGCGCGTGTCAAGGGGACAGGCCTGTCCCGCCTACGCCCGGGGAATGGAGCCTCGGTTCCGCGTCCTGCTGCCCCCGGGACCCTCACCTGTGTCCATGTCTTTGGGGAGCTGCCCTGTCTCCAGGAAGAGCCAGAGGTTGCTGCATTTCTGCGACTCCACTCGGGTCACCCAGTAGCTGGCCACTGAGCCTGCGACTGGGGAGAGGCGGGCAGGGGCCAGTGGGCAGGGGGGCGGGGCCTCTGCACTCGTCAGGGGAAGGGAGCAGGGTGCAGGTTTCTTCCTGGGAGCGGTGGGGTCCAGCAGGGCTCCCACTGAGAACTGGAGCCCCATCCCCGGAGGCAGGGATGCCCGGAACCACAGCCCCCCACCCCTAGTGGGATCCACTTCTGCTGAAGAGCCAGCGGCAACAGGGGTGCATTTCAGGGGCGCCAGGCACCAGTCCTGGAGTACCCACCCACGGCCACCAGCACGTTCCACTGAAAGGGGTACGGAAACCTCCTCTGAACGAGCATCTGCAGGCCGACGGTCGCCCCGGTGCCTGCCAAGAGCCATGGTCCGCATCAGCCAGCCCGTCCACGGGGCTCGCCAGGGGACCACGGGGCTCGCCAGGGGACCACGGGGCTCTCGGCCTAAGTGCTCGCGACACCTGCCAGGCTCTGAGCACTGCGGGCTGGCGACCTGGCGCCACCTGCTGGGGAGTCAGGGTGAGACAGGAGGGTGAGGTCTCTTCCCACCCCAGGACAGACACCTGGACCCAGCCTACCTGTGACAAAGGTGAAAATGCCCTTCATGAAGGCGTTCGACTGGCACGCGGCATACTCCCCGAGTCCCTGGGATGGGGGAGGGGGTTGAAGGCTCAGTTCCCCGTCCCTCCTTTGGGCACACTCCGGCCCTGGGGTAGGGGACCACTCATCGTGAGGCCCTGGGGGCCTGGACACATCCCACCTGCCCCCACGCCCACCCAGGATGCCTCGATCTCCACAGCAACAGGGTCCCCCACCTCTGTCCCTCTTCTCTTCCCTGATAAGGGCACTCCCACCGAGGCCTCCGCCCCGCTCAGGTCAGCTTCTGAGGTCAGGGGCCCGCGTCCCAGGCCAGCCTTCTCACCGGGTGCTTGCTGGCCACGGCGTCGTCCACCCGGGACAGGCCCAGGTTCACCATGGCTGGCGGGGCGCGGGGAGCCGGCGGGTCAGAGCGGCGCCGGACCGGGCGGAGGGGCGGGGCCGGATGGGGCGGGGCGGGGCCTGGCGGGGCGGGGCCTGGCGGGCGGAGGGCCGGGGGCGGAGGGCCGGGCGCGGAGCGGGCCGCGCGCTCCGCAGGCCGAGCTCTGTGACGTTGGGTGGCCAGGCGGCGGCGCGAAGGCGGCCGCCGGCTAGCGCTCCTCCCCGCGGGCCCGGCCTGGGTCGTCCGCCTCGTTTCCAGGCTCTCAGAGACATAATGATTAGTTAGTATTATTTGTGGGGGTGGGGCTTTGCTTACGGCATTACATCTACTGAAAACGACCACGGAATAGCGTATCCAAAGATGATATAGCGAGTTAATTCCCAAAACACCGTAAGCGCGTACTTGGCGCCAGTTCTGTGCTAGGAGCTGGGGGTCCCACGGAGGAGTCAGAGCTCCTAGCCCTCATAGAGCAAACAGGTAAACAGACCTGGGAGGAGGTCAGGAAAACAAAATGGGTAAAGCGTATGGAGAGAGGCCCGGGCCTGTGTGTACGTGTGTGTGTGTGTGTGTGTGCGCGCGCGCCCGCCCTCAAGGAGAGACCTGCGTGGGAGGGTCAGGCAGACCCTCAAGCTTCAACCTTGGGCTGCTGTGTGGGACTAAGCGTGGCCTATTTGCATAAGCTTCAGGAGGCCCATGTGGCTGGATGTGAGGGCGAGAGGCAAGGGTTGGGCTGTGCCTTGAAGCCTGGTGGGAACTTAAGTTCCTCTGATTGCGCACAGCCAGGCACAGCCAGGGATGTCAGCTCAGTGGACATCTTGCTGTCCCTGCGCGGTGCGGGGCCAGCCTTCCAGGAGGGCAGCTGCTAGGGTTTAGAGAGTGTTTCAGCAGTGGAGCAGGCAGGGGTGCTGTCATGGTGCAGCACGCTGTCAGGATATCGGGGGCTACTGGGGTGCAAGAGTGCTGTCAGGGTGCTCTCGGGGTGTGTTTGGAGGCTGCACGAACAGGCCTTGGCATTGGGTTGGAGGTGCCAGTGAGGAAGGAAGGGGACCCAGGCTGGCCTCCAGTGCTTGCCCTGAGCACAGGTGGGCACAGCAGTGCGGGGCTGAGGGGAGCTGATGGTATGGGGCACGCTGGGAGGTGGTTCGGGCTCTGTCGGGTCTGAGATGTCTGGAGACAGGAGAGTGGGATGTGTGAATTTGGAACCCAGTGGGGAGGTCAAGGTTGTAGTTAAAAATGCTTTCTCTAAAGAAAAATTTATTATTGCTTGTTAATGAAAATAGTGTATATTCCATATAAAAATGAAAGCTGTGCAGATGCTCCTAAAGTAAAACGCACGCCCCCACCACCGTGGGCGCTGGCGGGGGCGCTCCCGGTGCAAGTGGGGGAGGGGGGATGGGGGGATGAAGAGACACAGGGTGCAGCCGTTCCCAGCGCCTGCTCCTTCCCAGGGCTCTGGAGAGAAGTGCCCAGGGCGCCCTCAGGGCGGGCTGGAGGGGACAGGGCGATTTCACCGGGTGCAGTGTGATCCGAAGTCACCACTGCCTCTGTGACAAGGTGTGGCTGGTTCACTTCTACTCCAGTTAAACCCAAAGTCGCTGCTTGTTAGTGGGTGTCTTTGGAAGTATCACCACGAAGTGGGTCAACAACTTACTGCTGAAGTCACTTGAGGAAACTGGCTTTCAAGCCTAGGCAGAGGGTGCAATGCTCTCTTAGTACAGAGTCATCAGGACTGACTGGCAGCCATTTCCCACCCTCGGCTGATGCTTTGATAATCTTAGTATTTAGTTTCTCAGACAAGCCACCTACAGACTCCTGTAGATCAGCTTGGGAAGTCTAGAATACATGAACTCAGAGAGCCGTTTCATCTTCTCTTGTGTTGAAGAGACAGTGTGGAAATTCTACTGACATATGAAATATTCTTTTGCTTCAAAATCTATTGCCTTGGGACTTCCCTGGTGGGCAGTGGCAAGGACTCCACCTGCCAGTGCAGGGGAAGTGGGTTCGAGCCCTGGTCGGGGAACTAAGATCCCACATGCCGCAGGACAACTAAGCCCCCGTGCCACAACTACAGAGCTCGCATGCCGCAAACTGCAGAGCCCATGGGCCACAACTAGAGAGAGAAAACCTGCACGCCACAGCTAGAGAGAAGCCCACGGGCCCCGACGAAGTGCCCACGCGCCGCAACAAAAAAGATCCTGCACGCCTCAACAAAGATCCCGCGTGCCGCAACTAAGACTCGACACAGCCAAAGAAACCAAAAACCAAAACACACACAAAAAACTATTGCCTTTCCCAAATTCCCTTTTTGTACCATTCATTTCTTCTTGGCTCCATAATCTGAAGGTGGACTGAATTGTTGAAGTTTACCATTTTCTTCGAACAGCTCTTTTGACTTACAAATAGGTCAGCAGGCTGGGGCCTGGGCCTCTGCCCTTCTCAGGGAAAGGGCACAACCGATACATTTCAGGCTGAACCTTGCAGAAGCGTTCCTGCCAAAGGCTTCATCTTCAGGAAGAAGCCCCGCCCAGGTATCGCTAACCTATCCATGTGCCACCAAGCTCCAAGGAACAGACACTTGGAGTCACGCGTCACATCTGAAAAAGCACCAACCCCTGACTGGAGCTGCATACCATCTGGTGACCTGAAAGTAAAGATTTCCAGGAATTAAAGCAGGTGACATCTGACCTGACAGCTTTCCCAAGATGTCTGGACCAGGCCTGTGCGCCCTTTTCTCACTGTTGCTGCTTCTCTCTCTCTTTCATAGGAAGACAACACCCTTGTCCACATTTCCCAAACCCTTGTGAAAGGGGGAGACCTCTTCTTTTGATTGTGGCTTTTTGGAAACAGCCTTATCATGATCCCGTGACAAATTAATCTTTTACTTGCCTTTTGGGAAGCGTTAGACGGTTCAGGATTCAGTCTTTATTTCATCTGAACTATTAACTGACTCTGGTTCTTATCTACACTCTCTGAATTTGCAAACTTACAGGCTGTATTTTTCATCATATAATTGGTTCCAAACAGTTCTTTTGAGATAACGATACTATTTTTAATAGATCTTTGAAGTTTTGCTCTTTTTGCAGAGCTCATCAGCTATTGCTTCACGTTTATTTCTGTGCTGTTTCTTCCCAACGTACTCAGGTAATTCTTTCAGTTTGAGTGTGCTCCTTCTGTATTTACTGTTCTATTTTCTCCTCATAACAAAACGGAAGCCTCCCATTGATCCACTTTACTAAACCTTCATGGATGCCTAAGTGGGAACTTCCAGGAGGCATATTTGACTCCAGATTTCCCTCCATGGGGAGAGCCTTTTTCCCTTGGGTCAGAGTAAGTACCAATGAAAAATGACCAGAAAAGTGGAAACTCGGGAATTCCCTAGTGGTCCAGTGGTTAGGATTCAGTGCTTTCACTGCCAGGGAGCCCAGGTTCAATCCCTAGTCAGGGAAATAAGATCCCACGAGACACGTGGCACGGCCAGAAAAAAAAAAAAAAAAGTGGAAACTCAACTGCATAGAATCAGGCATAGCTGCAAGTCTCACCTGCCTCTCTGTGGCCCTTTGATTTGTTCAGTTGGCCACCTTCAGGCATAAGGTCCATGTTTGGAACCATCACACAATTTAGAGTTGTCATGTTACTCTTAATTCTGTTTTGTATGAATATTTTAAATTCTGCATTTTGTTGCCTGTCAAACTTTTGTAAAAATGATGTGTTCTGGGACTTCCCTGGCGGTGCAGTGACTAAGACTTCACCTTCCAATGCGGGGGGTGCGGGTTCGATCCCTGGTCAGGGAGCTAAGATCCCACATGCCTCAGGGCCAAAAAACCAAAACATAAAACAGAAGTAATATTGTAACAAATTCAATAAAGACTTTAAAAATGGTTCATGTCAAAAAAAATTAAAAAAGAAAACAATGTAGCCAATAAAGTGATACTGGCTCAACATTTCAAAATAATCTCCCTTGGCCTTAATAAAACAGCAACATGGGTTTATTCGGGAACAGCAAAGAACTACAATTCAGGACAAGCAAGCTAGGGCAAACCACAAGCAAGTGCAGAGAACAAAGGAGAGGAAACTCTTTTATAGAGGAGAAGGGGGAGTTGGGAGGGGCTGTTCTAAACAAAGTGTCCGTTGGAGGAAACTGGGAGTTCGCAGTGTGGTGACTTTTCATCGGCTGAACTGTGATGGTCTCTCATTGGCTGGGCTGTTGCTGGGCTGAGAGAAAATCTTCCTTCCTCCTGCTGGGCAGTAAGTAGTAACCTTCCCGTTGGGTCTGCAATTGAGACTGCACGGTAGAGTGTGAGAGCTCCCCCTCCTGGCCTCCTGACTGCAGTTTACTGAGGGTTCCCTTTATGAATTTTCACATAAAGGAGAGGCCTGAGCGTCCAGAGGGAAACCACCCCATGCCTCCGAGAATGCTGCAGCTCCCTGGCTCCAGACCTGGACCTCCCACCCCCACCAAGGGACCCTGCTCACTAACGAGGTGCAGGGATGACCCCGCCCCTGCCTGGCTGGGCCTCCCATTCCTCACAGCTCAGCTTTTCTCCACAGAAATGGAACCCAAGTCATGCGCAAACACACCACTTCCCTGACCTTGGCTAGCTTCACTCATCTGTGCCCCAAGACCCTTCTCCAACAGGAGCGCAGGCACCTCGCCTGACCCCACCCAAGGTGCTTCCGAGAATCACGGGCAGCTGGACACATGCCCTGTGACAATTGGCCCAAATGGGCAGGACTTGAACGATAACGAACAATAATTTCTGTCCCCATCTTCAACTCAGGACCAACTGCAGAAAGACAAATATGCCCCCTGAACAACCACAGGGGATGCCCGCTTGTTCTCATTTGGGTGGTCTTCATTTATTTCCACTGTTGTAATCGGTCTTTTATGTTTTTCATCTTTTTTGTTATTAAAAAAGAAATTCTAAATATTCCTATAGAAAACGGATTAATCTTTATCAGGTTTACCTTTTCTGGTTTTCGTAGACTTGGTCCATACCAAATTAAAAATTTTTTTCCTACAAGCACTGTTAAATTTCATTTTTATGTGGAAATCTGATCCATTTAAGTTTATTTTGATGTAAGGAGTGGGGTGGTGATCTAGCTATGTATGTATTTTCTAAATGGTCCCTAGTGGTGACAGTTTTGTTGACTGCGTATTCAAGTTTTCTCCACAGACGGAAACATGTCCTTCATCGTATGCTGAATTCCCCTGTCATTTGTGTCTCTTCCCATTGTTTCTAGATTCTTCTGTTATTCTATTTATAACCACGCTCTTACTGCTCATGATCTTATAACAGGTTTTCATGTCTTGTAGAACTAGTTGCCTGTGTTTATTTTTCCTTTGTAGGGGGGAGGGGAGGGGGAGGCGAGCGGCCAGGCAGCGGGGAGGCGCAGGGCAGCCAGGTCAATCCCAGCTCACCCCCTATGCCAGCAACAGGCTGACCGTTGCCAGTGCCCTGAGTGCAGCTCCTGCCCTGAGGGGCCCTCCCTGGCCTGGCGTCCACCCTGTCAGTCCAACCTCCCCAGCGAAGAGTGCTGGGAGGGGCTCTGGTTCCTGCCTCCTAGGCAGTCGTCCTTCAGCCCCTGCCCTCTGGTGCCCTGGGCCTCTTCTATGGAGGGCGTGGGGAGCCACCCCTGCCCCTGGCGGGCTATCTGTGCCTGAGGCCCTGGCCCCTGGGTTTGTCCGCTTCGCGGGCCCTTGTGATCTGAGCTGGAACAGGGTGGGGTGGGGTGGAGGGCTTCATGTGTACTTTTTTTTTTTTTTCCTGAAATTAAGTCTCTGGCACTGGCAGCATCACAACTTCTGTCCTTAATGAAAAGGCAGTGGGCTTTATTTCCAGAAGCCTTATTGAGATTTAATTCAGGGACCGTATAGTTCACCCATATAAGTGTACAATTCAGTGGGTTTTAGTGCATTCATAGAGTTGTGCGACCATCACCACCATCAGCTCTAGAACGTTTCCCTGACCCCACAGGGAGAGCCTATGCCCATTAAACGGCTGCTCCCCACTGCCCCAGGACCTGGTAACCAGTAATCTCCTTTCTGTCTCCATGCACTTGCCTCTCTGCACGTTGCGTACAGGGGGGTTCCTACACCACGTGGCCTTTGGGGCCTGGTCTCTCACCCAGCACCCTGTCTTCACGGTTCATCCTGTTCCTTGTCATACGGACAACTTTCTGACGTGTGGATAGACCCTGTTTGTTTATCCATTCATTGGTAGCAGGTTTGACGCTTGGAAACCCTGCAACGGACCCCACTTCAATATAAGGTGACCTTCCTGCTCGGGGACCCCTCCCCAGCCCCAGCGGGCGCGAAGCCCCACGTAAGCCCTTCTGCCAGCCCGGCAAGCAGGGTCCCTTTGCTGCCACCCTGTGGCCGTTGCTGGGACCACACCTGCTGTGCTTGGGTCCAGGGCCTTGCCAGCTCTGGCCTGACCACTGCCCACACCTCTCCTGCCAGTGCCCCCGTCCACGTCCTGAGCCCCCTCCTGTGCACTCTTCCTCGTCTCCTCCAGGGAGCTGAGGCCGGCAGGAAGCGATGGAGGCCCTGGCAGCGGCGCCCCTGCACTGCGGGGAGCGGGGGCGGGGCTCCCACTGACCCGGTGCTATCTGGGCCTGCAGTGCCAGCTGCACCCACGGACCGTGCAGGCCAGATGTGGCCACACAAACTCTGCCCCGGCAGCAAACGTGTGCTGTGAAGATCCCAGTTTAGCAGCCCTGCGGGTCAAAGCGACTTGGCCCCTGTCCTTTATTCATTCACAAGCATTGACTAGCCCCTTCCACCGCCAGGTCCTGCGCTCCAGGCTGGGGAAACAGACACCAACAGGCTGCCAGCAGGCCGGTACAGCTCCTCTTGTCACGGGGTTTACAGTGTGTGCGGGAGAGCAGACCACAAATAAACACAGCAGAGAATTCGGATGGTGCTAAAGCTGCCAGAAAACGACCGGCAGGTGCAGGCTGGGGTTTGAGGAAGGCTGCTTGGAGGATGCAGAGGCTGAGAAGTAGCCCGGGGAGCAGGGGGCTCCGGTGAGGCGGCTGGAAGGGACCACCGGAGGGCCGCTGTGGGGGAGGGTGCGAGGAAGAGGCCTGGGGTGGGGCGGGGGCTGCTGGGCGGACCGCCGGGGAGCTGGGCTGGGCACAGGGGTGGGCTGGGTGCGGGTTTTGCGCTCAAGGCCACGATGACTCAGCAGCATCTCAAGCAGGGACCGTCAGACGGATGCTTTACAAGCTTTTCTCCACCCACTCTGTGGAGAGGGGACTTGGGGGTGAGGGTGGGTGGGGAGGCCAGGAGATGGCCGGGCATCGCAGACTCGCGACGGAGAGTCCCCAGACCACGGCTGGCGACACACCGGTGGCAGGTCCTCCACAGCTTGGCAGGCCGCCCTGCACCTCGGAGGCTCTGAGGGGTCCCCGGAGGGGTCTGCAGTTGTTCATCCGGCCCCCGCATGGCGCTTGGTCATTTCCACTTTCTAGGGATTGTCAGTAAAACCACATGACTGGCCGCCGGCAGATTCTGTGCGTGCCTCGTTTCTCTTGGGTAAACACCTAGGCGTGCGAGCGTCGTCGAACCGTGTGGTAGTGGATGTTCACCTTCATAGGAATCTGCGAAACCGTTTCCCAGCGTGTTGCTCCCTCTCGTTCTCTCCGTCCCAGCGGTGGCAGCCTTGGTTCAGAATCAGAGTCGCCACCCTGCTGGTGTAGCCGCGTCTCCTCACGACAAGCGCCCGCGAGCCTCTGCGTGGGCTTGCTTTGTGTCTGGGAATCTTTTCAAACCTTTTGTCTGTTTTAAAAAAAAAAGTTAGTTTTTAATTGAGTCTTGAGAGTTCCCTACAGGTTCAGGATTGAAGTCCTTTATCAGATAGATGTGTGTTTCGTAAATATTTTCACGGGAAGGCTTTCACTGCATTCTGTCCAATGACTCTGGCACCTGACTGAGTGGCGTGGCCTGAAACCCAGTGGAGGCTGCGGGCGGAGCCCTCGGCTCTGCCCCTCCCTCCCTGCTGGCCGCTGGGGTCTTTCTCTGACTCTGAACCCACTTCCACTCCAGAGCGCAGTGCTGGCTTTCCCTGGGCACCCCTGCCTCTGACCCGAGGCCTCGGGGTGGTGTGTCCCAGGTCACACGCTGTTCCTCAGAGTGTCTCTGGGGCCCTCTGAGTGGACATGAGAGGTCGCCTGCAGAGGCCTCGGCAGCTCAAGCCCCCTCCAGCCCGCGGAGCCACCGGGAGACGCTCTGGTCCACACACTTATGCAACCAGGGATAAGGTGGCCGGACACCCTAAGCCACCCTAAGTGGCAGCCCAGACCCACCCTCCTCTCGGGCTGCTGGAGGCCCAGCTGGGGGTCTGGAGTGAGGGGTGCCCAGGCTTCTGACGTCAGCTCTGTCATCCCAAGACGAGGTCCGGGGGCCTGGCCAATGGGGGCTCCACTCCCGTGCGAGGAGTGGGGACTCTGGGGGCTCGGAGGGGAGCTCACTGGTCGGGGCAACCCGACTGGCTGAGCCGCGGTCACGGAGGTGGCCGAGCCACGAGCCAGGTGAGGGCCGGGCTCTCTGGAGCCTCCGGGAAACGACTCCCGGAGCAGGTGCGGACACTCGAGCGATTGTGCCAGAAGGTGAGCAAAGAGGGCCTGGAGCTTCCGGAGCCGCTCATCGCCGAGCCCCGCTGCCGGGCCGGGCTGCAAAGCTGGGCGCCAGGGGCCAGAGGACCGGCCTGGGGATGGAGGCCACCCTGCTGAGCTGCGTCCTGGCGCTGCTGAGCGTCCTCGGCGCAGGCTGAGGTCCTGGGGCAGCCAGATTTTGATGCCAAAGAGGTATCGGAGGCCTCTGAGCTATGCCACGCGGGTGGGGGTCTGGGCTGAGCCCTCACTGGAAACAATAGCGACGATGTGATATCAGTACCTCCTGCCTTCCACTGAGCACTTGTTGGTGCCTTGGGCCACACACCCTTTAGAGCCGCTCTCCACTTGATCCTGAAACAGCCACGTGTGTGGGTAATTACCGACCCACTTCACGGTTGGGAGAACTGAGGTTCACAGTGGCCATGAGGCCTGCCCCAGGTGAGTGGGAGAGCAGGGACCCAGACCCAAGAGATGGACACTCTGGAGACCCCCAGCTGTGTGGCTTCGGAGAAACCTGTGGTCCTTGTGGCCCAGGGTCCCGGTGCCCAGAGGATCGGGCCTGAGGTCACTGAGCTGTCTTGCAGTTCTCAGGCCTCTGGTACGTGGTGCCCATGGTCTCTGACTGCAAGGTCTTCAGGGACAAGAAGGGCCACCTGCTGACGTCCACCAGCAACATCAAGGCCATGGCGGAGGGCAGCCTCAGCGTCCACATGCAGCTCCCCGGGTGAGCATGGCGCTCCGGGAGCGGTCGGGTGGGCGGGGCCGACAGTGAGTCCGGCTGTGCACCCCCAGGGCTGAAGGCTGTAACCAAATGGGTGCCTCGTAGCTGAGGGAGGGCTGCCAGGGGCACATCCGAGTCCCGAGTAGGTGTCCTCCCTCCCTTCTCCATGGGGTGACATGGGACCATCCTTCTACCCGGGACCCTCCCCCACGCCCCCCCATCTCCTGCCCCTCCCCTCCCTCAGCCCCTCCCCTGCCTCGGCCCCCCCCTCCCCTCCCCACCTGGCTGCCTTTGCAGGCCCTGTCCCCATCTCTTCTCCTGCCCCCCTCATCACACACTCCCAGGTCAAGGTGGGGGTGGTCGAACCCCACAGCACTTTGGTCGGGTAGGGGTCGACTGGAGGGGGCTCCGAGGGCTGGGCACTCAGGCCAAAGCTCATACCTCCCTCCGGCTGGGGACCCGCTCTCGCCTGCTTGGCCCGCTGCCTCACACCCTGAGCGGGGGCCGAGGTACTATTTTGCTTTCATTTCTGGGGGGCTTGGTAGAGCGAACCGGGGGGGCTCCCCAAGGAGAGAGGCTGGGGTGAGGGCTGGAGGCTGGCATTGGGAGCTGCAGGTAAGGATGCCTGAAGGGGGCGGGCCCAGGGGAACCTGGTCCCGGAGGACAGCCAGGCCACCCCAACCTCCCAGGTGCGGCTGTGTGAATCAGGAAAGGACGCTCCTCTGGGCAGCTGCCGGTCCCCGCTGGTCCCTCGGCCAGGCAGGTACTTTCATGCAGTGCACAAGCGGCCCAGCCTCGGCTGGCGGCCCTGTTGTCAGCCTTCAAGAAAGTGCAGCGAGGCCAGGAGACCCTCATCTGCCCTTCTCTCTCACCTCTGTGAGCCACAGGGGTTCACAGGCACCCCTGCTCTGCCCCAGGCCGGACCCAGGAAGCGAGCCCCCAGGCTTGAAGGCCTTCCAGGACTTCTACCTGACGGTGGGGCTGCTGGAGGACACGGTGGTCACACTGCCCAAGTCAGGTACCCGCCGAGCCCCGTCCTGTGGGAAACCCCGCCCACCAAGCCCAGCCCCGCCCCCTTTCCGGAGTCCTGGGAGGCACAGGCAGGAGGTGGCCTTCTCTTCTAAGGGTGGGTTGGCAGCCCCTCCAGCCACTCTTCTTCACACCCCGCCCTTCCCCTTAACACACATGAGGGAGATGTTTGGGACAGTCGAGGCCCGAGGGCCCCACGCTCTGTGGGGGGCTGTCCTGGGCAGGTCCCAGGAGCAAGTGGGCAGTCCCAGCCAACCCAGCCTCTCACAGACCCTCTGCCTTTCTACAGATGCGTGCTCCTCGGGGGCAAGGAAGCACGCTGACAGCTCGGGAGACCCACCGTGGCCCTTCCTAGGTGGGGGCCAGGGTCACTCCCCCCTCCCGTCCTCCAGGGCCTGTGCGTGTGGGCTGCCCCTTCTCGCCATGCCTCCTGCCCGCTCACCTTCTGAGGGCTGCAGGTGCAGATCCCCGCCAACATCCATTGTTCTGCCTGGACACTCACCTGTGTGCTCCAGGCCTCAGCTTACACATCACCTCTTCCAGGGAGCCTCTCCTGATTACCTAGGGCTGCCATAACAAACTACCACAAACTGGGTGGCTTAAAACAACAGAAATTTACTCTCTCACAGTCTAGAGGCCAGAGGTCCAGAATCAAGTTGTGGGCGGGGCTGGTCCCGTCTGGAGGCTGTAGGGGAGAATCCCGGCCTCTTCCACCTTCTAGTGGTGCTGGTGAGCCTTGGTGTTCCTCGACCTGTAGACCATCACTCCCATCTCTGCGTCCGTTGTTACCTGGCCAAATTTCCCTCTTCTTATAAGGACATCAGTCATTGGATGTAGGGCCCACCCTAAATCTAGGGTTATCTCATCTCGAGATCCTTAACTAATTACATCTGCAAAGACCTTATTTCCAAATAAGATCACTTTCAGAATTCCAAGTGGACTTGAATTTGGGGGGACACGGTCCAACCCAGTACATTCTGTGTCCCCGTAGCCCCTGGCTTACCCCTGGGACACTGGGTCCTGCCTTGGAATCCCCTGTCCTCGTTCGCTTCCTGAGGGTCCCACGAGGCAGTCTTCTGGGTTGCTGCCATCACAGGGCTGGGTCCACAGGAGCTCTTGGGACATGGATGCAGGTGGGCTCTTGGGGACACCTTCTCCCAAAGTGGACACCAGGAAGCCATTGGGCCCCTCACCCGTGTTCATCGTGAAGAATTTGGGAACCTATGTAAAACAATAAATAATGGACACGACGTGACAGTCACCGGCATTGGGAGGTGCCCCTGCAGCCTCTCCTGGCAGGATTAGATGTCACTCGGTGGGGGCTTCCTGAGTGGCCCGTGGGCAGTGTCCCTCCGGCCTTCACCGCATTCTGCTCTCCTGGCCGGGCTGGTTTACCCAGTGCTGTGCTGGGGCCGCCGGGGCTGCCGTATCTTTCCATGGGTCTGAATGACACTGCGCAGGATCCCAGCCCTGTCTCCTGTCACATGAGTGCTTGTTTCAGCAATGTTATTGGGTGGGAGAAGGGCGATTAGGGATCGCGTCACAACCCCTCAGGAAGGTTCGAGCTGCGGAAAGTGTGAACCTGTCTTCCTGCTCTGTGCCCCACCCTCCAGGATTATCTTAGAGAAAAGCAGCTTTCGGAGTAAAGTGCCCCACGTGGACCCCCTCTCAGGTGCTGAGCTGTGGGGTTCAGCATGGTTTAGTGGCCATTCTGGGGCTTTCTTGCCACGCCAGCCCCTCACTGCTAACCAGGGAGTGAGCGAGGCCCTGGGGAGAGTGGCTGGGTCCCCAGAAGCCTGGGGCAGGGGCGGCCTCCAGCCTGGGCCCCCGGGGGGTGGGGGCAGCACTGCGGGTGTGTTTCCACATTTGCAGAAGTTTGGGCGGCAGGATCCACTCGCACTGGCCTTTCTGGTGATGAGGAAATTGGGGGGCCCTGCTGCGTGAGGGGGGCAGCTCGGGGTGTTCCAGGAGTAACCAGACCTCTCCTGTCTATGCAGGGTGAGCCGGAACAGCAGGCCGTGTCACGCGGAGCCGTCTGGACCCAAGGCCCTCCTGGCCCCCGCACCTCCCCATCCGCGGTGCTCTGCCGGCAGCTCCTTGGGCCTCCCCCGGCACTCAATAAACAGATTCTGCAGTTTTGAGGCCCCTCGCCTCTCTGGAGAGACCGTCAAGGAGGGCACAGCGGGCCAGGCCTTGACCCGGGCCCTGGGGCCACTGAGGCAGGGAGGCTCGGGGCTGAGGGCAGGAGGCGCCAGCCGAGGGTGGCACCTGTGGGGGCTGCCACCACAGGCAGTGTCCGGTGCCCCCCGCCCAGCCCCTGTAGGTTCATGGCACCTGTGGGGAAGCCGAGGTGCCCTGTGCCGCCCAGCCCTGTGGCTGGCTCTCCTCCAGGTGCACAGATTCCCCTCCACAGGCCCGGAGGCAGAGCGGCTGCTGGCTCCCTGGCATCTGTAGAGGCTCACGGGGCCTGGCGCGACCCCACTGCGCCCCACTGCCACCTCCCGTGGGCCCTCCCCTCCCACTGGGCCTCTGTGCCTTTCAGGCACTGCTCCCTCTGCAGGGAACGACCTTTCCCACGCAAGCTTCGCACCGCCCGCCGTCGTCTCCCCCACCCCGGGGAGGAACCCCCCACCCGGCTCTGCGGTCCAGGCCCGTGGAGCGTATGTCCACTTGTCCCAAGAGCCATCGGAAAGAGCCTGAAAACCACCGTGTGTCCTGGGAGGAGGGCCCGGGAGTGCGTGCGGAGCTCTGAGCCCCTGGGGGTCTGGGCTTGGTGTATCCATCCCATTAGTGCCCCCGGGGTGGGAGATGCCGTCCTGGGTCACCCCCGTGCAGGTGGGGGGGGCCTTGTCCTGCTCTCAGGCCCCCAGGCGGGCCCCGCCGCGGTGTCCACCATCATCCCCAGGCCAGGCGGCGGGTGGCGCCGGCATCTCTAGTCCAGGCCAGCCCCCCTCGGCCCCTCCCCAGGGCTGTGGGTGTCACGGGGCCCGGATGCACGCCCCGTGAGCATTTGGAGGCCAAGTTCGCCGAGGACACCCTTGGGTGATTGCGCCACCCGCCAGATCTCCCTCCCGATATAAACCCGGGTGCGGGGGGCACAGGTGCGGGGAGCACAGACCCTCCATGGAGGCCGGGCTGCTGAGCGCCGTCCTGGGCATTATCCTGGTGCAGGTGGAAATGACCACGCAGGACCTGGACCTGCAGAAGGTGGCTTTCTTTCTGGGCCCCGGGAGGAGGTGGGGCGGGGAGGGGCCCGCGTGTGCAGCTACTCCAGGCCCCGCCGCTGCCCCAGCTGATGCTGGGCAGCTGCGTCGGGGGCCCCAGGACTCACCCAGGCCAGCCCCATGAGGGCGGGTGGCGGAGCGTCTGAGCTCAGCCCTGCCTGGTCTCCCCTCTCCTAGCGAGTGGGTGTGAGGCAAGTGGGCAGGGCCGCGCAGGGGCGGCGCCCTCCCTCAGGGCCTCCTGTGGTCTCCAGGGCATGGGGTCCCCGCTGTACCCTCTGACCCCGCACACTGTAGGAGCCAGAGGAGGAGGCTTTCCGGGTGTGGAGACCTCGGCTGCGGGCTCTGGTTTCCAGCCCGATGCTTCTTTGCCGGAGTTCCTTCTTTGCTGGCTCTGTGTCGGCTGTTGGGCCAGGAGCACATCAGCAGGCTCAGAAGTGACAGATGTCAGACACGGATGCGTTTCTCTTGCAAAAATGATCAGTTTTCAAAAGTTTCAGATGGAAGGTCTGGGCTCTGGGTGCCGTTTCTGCGGCAGGCGCTCGCTCCCCCAGCCTGGTTGGGCAGAGCCGGGCCCCTTCCGCGGGGGAGGGCTGCTGGCCACCGCTCCCCAGCGGCTTTCACACTCGGCTGGCCCTCTCCAGCCCCCCTCTCTCAGGCTCTAGCCACCTCCGCCCCTGGCGTCCCATCCCCAAGGACAGGCAGCAGCAAGGCTGGTTCTCCTTGGAGACGGATCCAGCCCTGTGGCAACTGCAGACAGGCCTGTGCGGGGAGGGGCTCGCCCTGTTGCCCCCAAAGGGACCCCTCAGAAGGCCGACGGCTGCTGCTTCAGAGCCTGCCAGCTCCCTGCCTGGGAGGTCCGGGGAGAGGCGTCTGCCTCCTGGGGCCCAGGGGTGGGGTCTCTGTCCGTCTGCCCGAGACGGGCTTGACCCCGGCCCCTTTCTCTAGATTGCAGGGTTCTGGCGGGAAGTTGGGGTGGCCTCCAGCCAAAACCTGGCACTGCAGACCCCAAAGAGGCTGGAGGCCTTGTTCCTGACCTTGAGTGGGGAGGAGCTGACCGTGAAGGCTGCGTATAACAGGTAAGGGGCCTGGGCAGAGCCCGGCTGTACCGGCCGCAGCTGTGGATGTGGACTTTACCGTCACTTGGGTGGACCAGCCCTCCCTGCGTCTATCTTGACCCTCCCCTGAGACCAGACCCCCAGGCTCCTAGAGCTGCATCTTCTCCCAAATAAAAGCACAGGGTCTTAATGAAGCCCCATCAGTTTGCAAGAAAGGAAAATGGACTTAGGGGGTAGGCGGCTCTCCGGAGGTCACAGAATCCTTGGGTGAGGCTGGCACGGCCCCATCCTGTGCCTCTGCCGTCCTTGCCCTGCCCCAGGCTCGCCTGGGGGTGGACACACTGCCAGAGCCCTTCCTGAAGACACGCACACACACACCCCCCCCCCACCCCGCCCTGGGATGTGCCCAGCAGAAGGAATGCAGGCTGGCGTTTTCCTAATGAGTACTTTCCTGCCTCTCAGTTCAGGAAGCTGTGAGGCTGAACAAATAGTGAGCTCAGAAATAAATGTTTCGGGGAAATTTGTTTTCCTGGTAAGAGCCGTTCCCTCGCTGCTGCAGCCACAGCCCTCTGGCCCTGCGCACCAGCTCTGCTTGGCCTCGCTGTTCCCCGTCCTGCGCGCGCCCCAGACGCCCGTTCTCCCACCAAGACACTGGTCATCCTGCCAGGGCCGCTCCAGTCCTCCCCTACCCCGCCCTGGCATCCCCAGAGGGTCCCGGCTGGGTGGGGAGAGGATGGAGTCAGGCGCTGCTGACCCTGGCCTCTGAGGTCCCCCCACCCGAGGGTGCCCGGTCCGCCCATGCCTGTCTCTCCCAGCTGCTTGCACGGCCACAGGGAGATCCAGGTGACAGACACAGACTACGGATAGTACGCCATCCCGAGGGTGTCCCTCCACTGGCGGGACGAGGAATTCCACGTGCTCAAGTATTTCAGTAAGCTGCCCCTGGGGTGGGGCGGGGCCGCTGTGGTCCTCCTGGGGACCACCCAGCCCAGGCCCCTGTGCTCCCACAGTTTGGAGCCTTGAGGGCGAGTATGAACCAGGCTTCTGGAAGTTCTGGGAGTTGACCGCAGACACGGGACTGTACCTGGTGGCCCGGCACGGTGAGCCCCAGACCTTGGGGTGGGTGCTGGGCTAGGGACCCCCCCGGGTGGGGTCCGGGCGCCTGTCCCACAGCCCCTCACACTGTCCCGTCCCACAGGGAGGTGTGCCAAGCTCCTGAAGGAGGCGAGCCTTTGCCTGAGGGGAGCCCGAGGGAAGCCCCTGGGCCTCCAGGGTGGTGATACCAGGCTGCCAGGAGGGGACCCTGGAGGCTGTGAGGGGTGGGCAGGGCTGGGCAGGGAGGGGAGGAGGCTGGCCCTCGTCCCCCATTTCCATCCAGCAGGGTCCTGCCGGGGGCGGTGGGGTAGGCGCAGGCCCTGTGGGCCCCTTCTCGGGCTCCCCGGGTCCCCCACTGGGCTAACACATCAGCTGCACGACCCCCTCTGTCTCAACGGCCCCGAGAGGTTGGGACAATTACCCCGCTTTGCAGGTAGAGAAACTGAGGCCCAGGCCACACAGCTAGGACACCCACTCCTGGCCGTGGCTCCAACCACTGCCCCCCAGGGTCCTCGGAGGCCGGGTGGCGCCCTGAGGCCCAGGCCTTCTGTGTCACAGGAGCTGATCCAGGGGAGCCCCCGCCCCCATCCAGGATGCTGGGAGCCCCGCCCACCCGGGCTCCCCTGGCCGCCCAGCCCTGGGGGGCCCGCCTGCACCTGCTCTGAATAAACTCTACTGCCAAGCCCGCTGCCCGAGTCTTTCCTGGGGCCGAGGGGTGACAGGTGGGGGTGGCGGGGTCAACAGAGGAGCTTCTGCCATGAGGAGGTGGGGTGAGTTGAGCACCGTGAGGCCCTGCTCCATCTGCAGGGGCACAACCGCTCAGCTCTCCTTGGAGCCGGGACCCCAAGAGTCGTTTCTGCATTCCGTGTGCATCTCTCCCACCCTGCCCCCTTGTATTCTGTCTCGGCCTCTCTGTGTCTATCTCTCTCTCGGTCTCTGTTCCTCTGTCTGTCCCCCACCCCTCTGACTTGGCTGCTGTCTGCTGTGTGCTGGGAAGCCCTCACCCGGCCGGTCTACCTGTGAGGACGGCTGTGGCACTTGGAGGTGGGGTGGGGTCAAGGGCAAAGGAGGGCCGCGGCGTGTCTGCTGCGTGGACTCGGACAAGTGCCTTCCGCCCTCTGCTCAGGAAGCCCTTCACCCGTAGATGGGGAGCCGCTGTCCCCGCCTGGGGGCACGACGCTGTGGGTGAGAAGCAAGTACCAGCAGGCGGGGCTGCCTCTGGCCGCCGTCTGGGCGGCAGGATGCTGCTGGTTGGCCAATCGCTGAGCGTGGGGCTCCTTCAAAGGACTCAGCCGGCCAGCAGGGCTGGAGGCGTCAGGACGTCCCGGCCCGCTCCTCGCTGCCCGCAGCCCGGGGGGGCTGGGCTACACAGAGTCAGCGTCGCGTGGGCACCCATGTCCCTGGTGCTGCCCCACTGAGCGGGCCCACGCCTACTCAGCTGGCAGGCCCCGGGGGGCACGCGCCCACGTCCTGAGCATGCCTGGGGCTCCCGGGTGGGCCGTGTACTGGGAGCTGCTGAGGCTCCTGCTGGAGCCTTCCGGGCAGCTGCCGGGTCCTGGTGTTGTGAGGGGCCCTGCCCGCCGAACTCCCTCAGCACACATTCCCAAAGTGCTTCCCAGAGCACCTCGTGCCCTTTCATGTCCCCATCCCCTCACCCTGGAGCCTGGGGGCCCTGGAGGCCCCTCTGGCCACGGGACGTGGTCTGAGCACCTGGGCGGCCTGGGGCCCAGCCTGCAGGCGAGCGGATCAGGCGAATGAACACAGGAGGGAACCTGGGCGACACCCGCGCCCCACGGATGGGTCCCCCTCGGGTCTGGCCCCGCCGGCTGGTGGGCAGGCAGCCGCGTGAGCTGCCGGACTGCATAATGAAGCCAGCCTGTGCCTTCCCCGATGCCCACAGGGAAGGGTATAAGCCTGGACTGGTGCCGAGGCCCGTGTCCTGCGGCTTTGGGGAGCTGGCCCCAGCCCCTGCCTGCCAGACATGAGGGGCGAGGTGATCGCAGCCCTGCTGGGGCTGTTTTTGGCGCTGGCGGAAGGTGAGGAGGACTTGAGCTTGAAGGACTTCGACTTCGCCCAGGTGGCCGGGTCAGGGCGCCTGCCGTTGGGGACAGGCCCGTCCCGGCAAGCCTGGGAGACCCTGCAGGACCTGCTGCCCCTGGAGCCCCCTGCTAGCTCCGCAGCGTGCGGGGCCCTGGAATTTCCCAGACCACTGCCCTGCTCTGTGGTCGGGGGGGTGGCCCTTGATCCCGGCTGCGGCTTCCCCGGGGCAGCCCCCCTCCAGCTCTCCATCTCCCCAGTTTTCAGGTATCTGGTACGAGATTGCCTCCGCTCCAACCTGGAGCCCCAGGGCTCGCCCCGGATGAAGAAGATGGGGGCCGTAATGGCGCAGCAGGAGGGGTCCCCCCTGGCCCTGACCTCCGTGTCTGACCAGTGAGTGGCGCCTCTCTCCCCTATGCCACGCGGTCACCCTGCTGGGATGAGGGTGGGTTTTGGGCCGAAGGACACCGGGGGTACAACCCTTTCCAGATGAGGGGTCCGCAGAGCAGAGCAGGAGTGCGGGGGGCCGTCATTCTCTAAGACGGCGGAGGAGGTGACCCTCAGCCTCGGGGCCAGTGCGGGCTGGGGCTCGGCCTCTGGCCCCACCGCCCGGGACCCCTCCCTGCCGGGTGTCGGGGCCTCCCTGCGAGGCTGCCCCAGCCCAGGCACTGTGGATGAGCCCATGCTGTCTGCGGGCTCGCACGCCCATGGCCTGGCCACCTCCCCTAGAACGTGTATGGGCTGGGGAGGTGTCTCTGGCCACTCCGAGGACCCCGAGTCTGATCCTCAGAGGTGGGCACACTTTCACTGCAGGAGAAGTTTGTTCCCAGAGGGCGGTCTCCTCCTGCCCGGCCGGGAGGCTGGGGGCTCCTGGGTGGTCTCGGGGCTGCCCCTGGTCCAGAGCAATGGCGTGGCGGGGTTGGAGGCTGCTGGGCTGACAGGTGTCTGCTCCTTGCAGCACGAGCGCTGTGTGGAGGAGAAGAGCCAGGCTGTGAAGGGGTCGCCCCCGGGAAGTTCGAGCTTCCTATGGAGTCTGGTAAGAGCTGCCTGCGGGGGCCCTGCGCTCCGCTCAGCCTGGAGGCCAACGTGGTGCCCGGTAGGCTGGGGCCCTCTCGCCGTGCCTTCCCTGCGGACTGGACCAGGTGGGGACGCTGTGTCCCGCCACATGCGGCCCTTGCTCAGTCACACCGGGCACCGAGGGTCTTCCCGTGGGGACCCGGCCTCAGTGGGGTGCTAATGGTCACCCGGCCCAGAGCCCTCGGCATGGGGCTCAGTGCAAAGCCCGTGCGGAAGCCCCCCAGCCACCGTCTCCAGCCCCCAGGCTCTGGCCTCAGCTGCCAGGACTTCCTCTCTGAAATCCTTGACAATGTCGATCAGACGTCTTCCTGTCCTGGTCAGCCGGGTTCCCTGCCCACCGTGTGTGTGTCCTTTACAAGGCGGGGGTGGGCCCGGGGGCGTGGCCTGTGGGAGGTCCCCACCCAGAGCCTGGGAGGCCTGTGTTTGGTTCATTTCCCAGGAGGCAAAGAGGTCACTGTGGTGGCCACGGACTACGAGACGTCCAGCATCATGAACACTGTCTTCCACAAAGGAGGGAAGGCCCACAGTGTCCTGAAACTTCACAGTGAGCCCACGGGGGAGTCTCTACTCTGCCTCTGCCCTGTCCCAGCCCAGAGAGGGGGCAGGAGAGGGCTAGGAGGTGGATGGGGTGGGCGGGACAGGCAGGGAAAGGGACAGGACAGGGAGGGGGACGGGGTAGGGCAGAAAGGGGCACAGGACAGGGCAGGGAGTGTGTCTGTGGCTCCAGTCTCCGCCTGTGCCCCCCAGCCAGCGGCAGCCCTTCCTCGCAGGCCGGATGGTGGAACACGACGAAAGAGCCGTGGACAGGTTCCTCGTAAAGGCCGTGGAGCACGGGCTGTCAGCAGGGGATGTGCAGCTGCTCTCCAGGGACTGTGAGTGTCCGGGCCCCCAGGGCAGGCCTCTCTCCTGGCACCCATCTCCCCGCGTCACCGTCTTCTCTTCTCCACAGTGACCTACGTGAACTTGCTACGCTAGGTGGTGAGTTCCTGCCCCCATTCTGAGGCTGGGGCTCCGTCCACCAGGCCTTCCCATCACATCTGGAAGAGGAGTCTGGGGTCCGAGGGGCGGTGGGACTGTCTGGGGCAGACAGAGCAGAGGTCCAGACAGTGGGCCGAGCCGTGAGGGGCTGCCTGAGGGTCGAGGCCGTCAGCAGTCTGCTCTGGGCCAGCTCCTCCTCTGGTCACAGAGGCTGCGCTCAGACTGCAGTCCGGGCACCTGTCCTGCAGCCCCTCACGCTGTCCCGTCCTACCGGGAGGTAAGCCTTTTCCCCGGTCTGAGCCCCACCCGAGTCCTGGCCTGAGGGGAGCCCCGGCTCGCTCTAGTTCCTGGGCCTCTGGGGTGGTGACACCAGGCTGCCAGAAGGGGACCCTGGAGGCTGGGAGGGGAGGGCAGGGCTGGGCGGGGGAGGGGCGGAGGCTGGCCCTCGTCCCCCATTTCCATCCAGCAGGGTCCTGTGGGGGGGGTGGGGTAGGCGCAGGCCCTGTGGGCTCCTTCTTGGGCTCCCCGGGTCCCCCACTGGGCTAACACGTCAGCTGCACGACCCCCTCTGTCTCAACGGCCCCGAGAGGTTGGGACAATTACCCCGCTTTGCAGGTAGATAAACTGAGGCCCAGGCCACACAGCTAGGACACCCACTCCTGGCCGTGGCTCCAACCACTGCCCCCCAGGGTCCTCGGAGGCCGGGTTGCGCCCTGAGGCCCAGGCCTTCTGTGTCACAGGAGCTGATCCAGGGGAGCCCCCGCCCCCATCCGGGATGCTGGGAGCCCCGCCCACCCGGGCTCCTGCTCTGAATAAACTCTACTGCCAAACCCGCTGCCCCAAGTCTTTCCTGGGGCCAAGGGGTGACAGGTGGGGGTGGCGGGGTGTGTTTTCTGTGACTGCCCTAAAAAGGACAGCAAACCCAACTCTCAGGTGGCCTGGGTTTACTGTGACCACGTCTGGCCCACCCCTGGCTGGACCTCCCCCTGCAGGGGGCTGAGTCGGCCGCAGGCCAGGCTGCCCTGGGGGTGGTGCGGGGGTAGGGGGATGGGGGCGCCATCTGCCACACTCCTAGGGTCTTCTCTGGTCCCTGAGAGCCAGAGGCAGCCCCAGGCCGGGCTCCCTGAGCAGAGCTCCTCTCAAATGAAAGGTGACCACAGCCGGCGCCTGTCTACCTTCGCCCATGGCTCCCTACTGCCCCAAACTCAAATCCATGGGCACTGGGTCCAAGGCCCTCAACCACGGCTGCCCTCCGGTCCCCCCTGGCTCACACCCGCAGGTCAGCCCAGCCTCGTCAGTGCCTGGGGTCACCCTGCATTCTCTAACCCCAGGACCTGCACTGTGATGTGTGATTCCCCCTCTCCTTCCATCGGCTGGGGCAGGGTAGAGAATGTGGGCGGGTGTCAGCCCCCTACCCACGTGCAGAGCAGCGTGACCGGGCTTCCAAGCACGGCTAGGGGGCTGGGGTTCTGGTCCAGCCAGAGAGGAGAGACCCTGCTGACCCTCAGGCGTCCAGCCAGCCACCAGTAAGCCATGCAGGAGTAAAGACCAGCCCTGAGGGAGGACCCACCTGGGACTCGCCTTAGCAAATCCTGAACCGTCCCAACAGACCCACAGGGGAGATGCTTGGAGACCGAATTCTGACACAATCGAGGTGCTTGGGGAACATTTGGACTTTTCCCCAGATCTGTCAGGCCAGAGCTCGAGGGAGCATGGTCGTCTGCCTCAGGGGAATTCCCCATAGAAGATTCTAGGGTGTCTGCTTGGTTCCGTAACACAGAACCCTGCTGGGCGTGGTGCAGAAACAACAGTTCACTTTCTCAGGTTCCTGGAGGCTGGAAGCCTGAGATCAGGGTGCTGAGAGGGTTGGAGTCTGGTGAGACCCCCTTGTTGGCTTGTGGACGGTGGCCTTCCCGCTGCGTCCCCCGCTGGCCTCTTCTCTGCACACACACGGAGATAGATCTCTGGTGTCCTTCCCTCTTCTGAGGGCGCTAGCCCTACCGGGTCAGGGTCATACCCTTATGACCTCACTTAAACTTATCACCCCCTAAAAGGCCCTAATGCCAAATACGGCCACATCGGGCCATGCGGGCTTTAGCACAGGAACTGGGTTGGGGGGGGACACAAGTCAGAGGGTGATAATGGAGACCAGGGCTTCCACCGTACGTCATCATAACGTCGAGCACAGAAGTTACTACACGTACAAAGAAACAGGAAAATACGACCTATGGTTAAAAACAAGAAGTTAATAAAAAGTGATCCTGAGAAGGGCCAGAGCTGGGTTTGGAAGGTGAAGGTCTAACTAAAGCAGCCTTTGCACTGAACTTGTACTCTGCTCCACCGTCCCGTCTACTCACGCGTGGATACCATTCTGCCATCCATTAGTCTAGTCCTTCCTCATAGCTTCTGTTTTATCTCTATCATCCATCTATCTATCTATCTATCATCTATCTACTATCTATCTATAGATCTAGCTCTTTGTCTAATAGGGTAAATTTTGGCAAACTGAATTTTCCTGTAACATTATCCATATCATTGAGGACTTCAAAGTGATTTGCTTAGAGGTCAGCAAAGTACTTTCTGTTGATGAAGCATCTTTTTCTTCTGTCCCAAAGGTCACTTCCCACCCTTTTGTCACTTCTTACTTCATGTATTTATGGTCTCTCCATCTTTTCTTATTCATGTTAGTTAATTCTGTTATTTTTAAAAACAGTACTAATGATTTTGTTAATAATTCTGCAAATTAACAGAAAAATTCTGTTCATTTTTCCAAGGATGAGGACTTTGGTTCATTAATTATATCTGCTGTTCTCTATACTCTATTATTTCCCGCTTTTATCATTATTATTTCCTTCCTCGTGACATCCTACGGTTTATTTTGTTCTTTGTCTAGCTCTTAGAGTTGGGAATTTAATGCATTTAGTTTCATTCTTTTATTTTTTTTAATTTTATGTTGTTGTTGTTGTTGTTTGTTTTTTGCGGTACGTGGGCCTCTTACTGTTGTGGCCTCTCCCACTGCGGAGCACAGGCTCTGGACGCGCAGGCTCAGCGGCCACGGCTCACGGGCCCAGCCGCTCCGTGGCACGTGGGATCCTCCAGGACCGGGGCACGAACCCGTGTCCCCTGCATCAGCAGGCGGACTCTCAACCACTGCGCCACCAGGGAAGCCCCTCATTCTTTTATTTTTAATGGTGTGTTTAAGGTTATGATGTTTCCTCTGACCCTGAATTACATGGTATTTTTATGATATTTATTTTAAATAAATTCTGTAATTTCAGTTTGTATTTTTCCTTTCATCCAATAGTATTTTTTAAAATAGAAAGTTAAAAAAATCTAGTTTTATTGTATTTTGTTTTGTTTTGGGGTTTTTTTTGGCCGCGCTGCACGGCATGTGGGATCTTAGTTCCCCGACCAGGGATCGAACCCACATGCCCTGCATTGGAAGCACAGAGTCTTAACCCCGGGACTGCCCGGGAAGTCCCAATTTTATTGTATTTTGGTCAGAGAACGTTGTTTGTAACATTTCTACGTTGTGGAACTCATCGATGCTGTCTCTGTGACCAATCAATTTTGTGCATGTTTTGCTCTGTGTTATCAAGAGTACAGTTATAGGGCTTCCCTGGTGGCGCAGTGGTTGGGGGTCCGCCTGCCGATGCAGGGGACGCGGGTTCGTGCCCCGGTCCTGGAAGATCCCACGTGCCGCGGAGCGGCTGGGCCCGTGAGC